>NC_090324.1:105188670-105502939 GCF_040869045.1 Eurosta solidaginis
AAACGCCAAAAGAATTATTTGCTTGGGCAATAGCGGCTATCCCTAATATTTCATTTGAATATGTGGAATACGAGGAATACTACAAAGTAGAAAAGAACCTTGAAGCAGTGAAAGGGGCGTTGACATACCACTGCATGATTCCAGTGGCAGAAGGAAGAGTAAAAGCAATTTTTTTTCTTTGGATGTACATTCATTTGAAGTTCAAGTTATGAAATAATTATTATGAAATATGTATAAATTTAAATGAAATTAAAAATTATTGACTTATTTTGTTTTGTTGATTTTCCGACAGGGTGGATAAACGATGTATATTGGAACGATTCTACGTCATCCCTTGTCAAATTTGGGTTTGAGACAAACCGGTTTCGGCGTTGTGCCATTTTCAGTGTCGATTTTCGTTCGTTAAAGTTAAGTTGGTTTTAACTGTTTGTAGTAATTAATTAGTACATCAATTGCCGTATTCAAGACTGAGTTTGGTATTTTTGTAAAATTGATATTGTATAAGTTTGTTTATATATTAGACCGACAACGTTCAGTAAACCTTGCTCATTTTCTACTTTTAATAATGAAATATAATAATATAAAAATAACTTGTAAAATCTTAATTTCACAAAAATAAGTATTATAATTTATTATAAATCATTAAATCCTATATTATTAGAAATTATTTAATTCTATTTTCGAATACGAAATTTTTTATATTGTTACATGTAGTATCTAAACACACATACGCATATACATATTTTTTATGTAGGTAATTTAGCGAGACTTGCTCTATTGCTTTTACACAATGGTTTAGTTATTGATATTAGAGAAAAATTGTATGTTTTACAAACGGCGATGGTTACTAGGACATGGTTCTGAATTTCACTTCTTCATCAGCTAGCTTTTCGGGAGCTGAGCATTGAACTCGAATCTCCAACATTCATACCAGTGTTAAGGCAGATGCCTTTAGCTACTCAACCGTATGAATGTCCCGCTGCTCACCTTCCAACTGATCTCTAAGTGTTCCGTTTGTTATAATTTAGTTTATTCACCACGCAGGTAGATAGAATTCTGTATTCTGTCTTAACCTAATGTTGTCGAATTTATCAGGCGCGCTTTTAAAATCTTATTAACATTTGTTTGGATATACATTATCAAATTTTAACTTTTTATCAATGTAAACCTATGTAGGTAATTTAGCGAGACTTGCTCTATTGCTTTTACATAATGGTTTTGTTATTAGTATTAGAGAAAAGTTGTAGGGTTTACAAACGGCGATGCTTACTATGACTTCTTACTACTACTTCTTCATCACCTAGCTTTTCGGGAGTTAAGCATTGAACTCGAATCTTCAGCATTCATACCAGCGCTAAGGCAGATGCCTTTAGCTACTCAGCCATATGAAAGTCCCGCTTCTCACTTTCCAACTGATCTCTAAGTGTTGCCTTTTTCTATAATTCATTTTATTCACCATGCTGGCAGATACAATTATGTATTATGTTTTAACCTAATGGTGTTGAATTCTTCAGGCGCGCTTTTAAAAGCTTATTAACATTTGTTTGGATTTACAGTATCCAATGTTAACTTTGTATAAATGTAACCCTGTGTTGGTGATTTATCCAGACTTACATACGGCGATGGTTACTAGGACATGTTTCTGAATTTCACTTCTTCATCAGCTAGCTTTTCGGGATTTGAACGTTGAACTCGAATCTTCAACATTCATACCATTGCTAAGGCAGATGCCTTTAGCTACTCAGCCATATGAATGTCCCGCTGCTCACCTTCCAACTGATCTCTAAATGTTCCTTTTGTTATAATTTAGTTTATTCACCATGCAGGTAGATAGAATTCTGTATTCTGTTTTAACCTAATGTTGTCGAATTTTTCAGGCGCGCTTTTAAAATCTTATTAACATTTGTTTGGATATACATTATCAAATTTTAACTTTTTATCAATGTAAACCTATGTAGGTAATTTAGCGAAACTTGCTCTATTGCTTTTACACAATAGTTTTGTTATTGATATTAAAGAAAAATTGTAGGGTTTACGAACGGCCATGGTTACTAGGACACGTTTCTGAACTTCACTTCTTCGTCAGCTAGCTTTTTGGGAGCTGAGCATTGAACTCGAATCTCCAACACTCATACCAGTGCTAAGGAAGATGCCTTTAGCTACTCAGCCATATGAATGTCCCGCTGCTCACCTTCCAACTGATCTTTATGTGTTGCCTTTTGCTATAATTCATTTTATTGACCATGCAGGCAAATACAATTCTGTATTCTGTTTTGCGTTTTGGGCTCCGGTCATTACGTTTTCAGGATCCCTTACCATCTTACTACTCTAGATGTCTACTTATTAGACTGAAGTCCCTGGATACTAGAAGATCTATTCTAGCGCTGACATTTATGTATTTATGATTTGATAGGGGGCATGATTGACTCGTCGTTTCTTTTGGAGCGTATTCGCTTCAATATACCATCAACACCACTTCGAAATCATGATATTTTTTTATTGGATAGAGCCAGAACAACATATGTCGCTAATTCGCCTATTGCTAGGGCGTTGAGGAAATTCAATCTTCTTACTAATGCCAGGGAAATTAATTTTTCAGTAAATAAATCAAAGTTTAAACTTCTACTAAATGATTTGATATGGTAGATAATATTTAAGCTAATAATTTGTAAATAGTCTGTAAGGATATTGTAATTTGTCCTAGATTTACTTTGAAATAAATAAATATCTGATACAACCGATTGTTCATATAAGTAACTTTTCGTAATTTCTGCACCATTTTTACAGCTAGAAGATTAAAATTATTTTACAAATCGTACGGATTTGTAGAAAAAAAATTTTCACTTTTTTAAAAGGCACCAAATTTATTTATTGGAGTCTTTTCGCAATTTAAGTCAGCACGTATATCAAGATTTCCTCGAAAATTGTTTTTCTCAGAAATCTGCATGTGCTCAGATTCGATGGGTAAGCAAACTTGCGCACATTCAAAATGCTATACCTTTGGTTCCACTCGTCGTGTATTATTCATTTTTGTTTTATTTTGAAGGTAATAATATTTACTTTATAACTGCTTTAAAAAAATATTTAATTATAAAAAATCAAAATAATGAATAAGAAATGAATATTTTAAATAATTATTGTATACTCTTTTCCCCCACGAATATTTTCGAAAAAATATACATAATATGCGATACACTTTCATCTAAAACCCTTTTTATTTTAAGTTGGACAATTTTGTGGTTCAAAGGATATTAACTCATTTCTGACCTGACCTCGAGCAACTTGCTTAAACTTAATTGCAGCAGGTACGTGCTACAATTGTATACATCCAACGCCTGCCTGTGTATGCATGTATGGTCAACTTAACTACAACATACATGCATATATATTTCGGACTTTTGCCGTGCATTTATTTCAAAAATACCTAGTGGAATATGTTAAAAATAACTTTGAAATTATTTCCAAAACAAGTAGGGAAGGCTAAGTTCGGGTGCAACCGAACATTACATACTCAGTTGAGAGCTATGGAGACAAAATAAGGAAAATCACCATGTAGGAAAATGAACCTAGGGAACCCTGGAATGTGGTTGTATGACATGTGTATCAAATGGAAGGTATTAAAGAGTATTTTAAGAGAGAGTAGGCCATAGTTCTATGGATGGACGCCATTTAGGGATATCGCCATAAAGGTGGACCAGGGGTGACTCTAGAATGTTTGTACGATATGGGTATCAAACGAAAGGTGTTACTGAGCATTTTAACAGGGAGTGGGCATTAGGTCTATAAGTGGACGCCTTTTCGAGATATCGTCATTAGGGTGGGCCAGGGGTGACTCTAGAATGTGTTTGTACGATATGGGTATCAAACGAAAGGTGTTACTGAGCATTTTAAGAGGGAGTGGGCGTTAGGTCTATTGGTGGACGTCTTTTCGAGATATCGCCATTAGTGTGGGCCAGGGGTGACTCTATAATGTTTGTACGATATGGGTATCAAACGAGAGGTGTTACTGAGCATTTTAAGAGGGAGTGGGCAATAGGTCTATAGGTGGACGCCTTTTCGAAATGTCGCCATTAGGGTGGGCCAGGGGTGACTCTAGATTGTGTTTGTATGATATGGGTATCAAATGAAAGATGGTAATGAGTATTTTAAAAGGGAGTAATCCTTAGTTCTATAGGTGGACGCCTTTTCGAGATATCGCCATAAAGGTGGACCAAGGGTGACTCTAGAATGTTTGTACGATATGGGTATCAAACGAAAGGTGTTACTGAGCATTTTAAGAGGGAGTGGGCATTAGGTCTATAAGTGGACGCCTTTTCGAGATATCGTCGTTAGGGTGGGCCAGGGGTGACTCTAGAATGTGTTTGTACGATATGGGTATCAAACGAAAGGTGTTACTGAGCATTTTAAGAGGGAGTGGGCATTAGGTCTATTGGTGGACGTCTTTTCGAGATATCGCCATTAGTGTGGGCCAGGGGTGACTCTATAATGTTTGTACGATATGGTTATCAAACGAAAGGTGTTACTGAGCATTTTAAGAGTGAGTGGGCATTAGGTCTATAGGTGGACGCCTTTTCGAGATATCGCCATTAGGGTGGGCCAGGGGTGACTCTAGAATGTGTTTGTACGATATGGGTATCAAATGAAAGGTGGTAATGAGTATTTTAAAAGGGAGTAATCCTTAGTTCCATATGTGGACGCCTTTTCGAGATATCGCCATAAAGGTGGACAAAGGGTGACTCTAGAATGTTTGTACGATATGGGTATCAAACGAAAGGTGTTACTGAGCATTTTAAGGGGGAGTGGGTATTAGGTTTATTGGTGGACGCCTTTTAGAGATATCGCCATTAGGGTGGGCCAGGGTGACTCTAGAATGTGTTTGTACGATATGGGTATTAAATGAAAGGTGGTAATGAGTATTTTAAAAGGGAGTAATCCTTAGTTCTATAGGTGGAGGCCTTTTCGAGATATCGCCATAAAGGTGGACCAAGGGTGACTCTAGAATGTTTGTACGATATGGGTATCAAACGAAAGGTGTTACTGAGCATTTTAAGAGTGAGTGGGCATTAGGTCTATTGGTGGACGTCTTTTCGAGATATCGCCATTAGTGTGGGCCAGGGGTGACTCTATAATGTTTGTACGATATGGGTATCAAACGAAAGGTGTTACTGAGCATTTTAAGAGAGAGTGGGCATTAGGTCTATAGGTGGAGGCCTTTTCGAGACATCGCCAATAGGGTGGGCCAGGGGTGACTCTAGAATGTTTGTACGATATGGGTATCAAACGAAAGGTGTTACTGAGCATTTTAAGAGAGAGTGGGCATTAGGTCTATAGGTGGAGGCCTTTTCGAGACATCGCCATTAGGGTGGGCCAGAGGTGACTCTAGAATGTTTGTACGATATGGGAAAGGTGTTACTGAGCATTTTAAGAGGGAGTGGCCATTAGGTCTATAGGTGGACGCCTTTTCGAGATATCGCCATTAGGGTGGGCCAGGGGTGACTCTAGAATGTGTTTGTACGATATGGATATCAAATTAAAGGTATTAATGATGGTTTTAAAAGCGAGTGGCCCTTAGATGTATATGTGAAGGTGTTCTCGCGATATCGACCAAAATGTGGACCAGGTGATCCAGAAAATCATCTGTCGGGTACTGCTAAGTTATTTATATATGCAATACCACTAACAGTATTCCTGCCAAGATTCCAAGGGCTGTTGATTTCGCCTTGGAGAACTTTTTCATTTTCTTCTACTTAATATGGTAGGTGTCACACCCATTTTACAAAGTTTTTTCCAAAGTTATATTTTGCGTCAATAAACCAATCCAGTTACCATGTTTCATCCCTTTTTTCGTATTTGGTATAGAATTATGGCATTTTTTTCATTTTTCGTAATTTTCGATATCGATAAAGTGGGCGTGGTTATGGTCGGATTTCGGCCATTTTTTATACCAAGATAAAGTGAGTTCATATAAGTAGGTGGGCTAAGTTTAGTAAAGATATATCGTTGTTTGCTCAAGTTATTGTGTTAACGGCCGAGCGGAAGGACAGACGGTGGACTGTGTATAAAAACTGGGCGTGGCTTCCACCGATTTCGCCCATTTTCACAGAGAACAGTTACCGTCATAGAATCTATGTCCCTACCAAATTTGAGAAGGATTGGTGAATTTTTGTTGGACTTATGGCATTAAACGTATTCTAGACAAACTAAATGAAACTGGGCGGAGCCACGCCCATTTTGAAATTTTCTTTTATTTTTGTATTTTGTTGCATCATATCATTACAGGAGTTGAATTTTGACTTAATTTACTTATATACAGTAAAGATATTAAATTTTTTGTTAAAATTTGAATTAAAAAAAAATTTTTTTAAAAAGTGGTCGTGTTCTTCATCCAATTTCGCTAATTTTTATTTAGCACATATATAGTAATAGTAGTAGCGTTCCTGCCAAATTTCGTCATGATATCTTCAACGACTGCCAAATTATTAATTAGAACACGTGAATCTCCGTTGACAGTCGTACTTCAAGTGACTTTTTATTAATTAGTATATATATATATAGACGTGTGGTTATTTAATACAAATGAGTTATTTTGATATTGCCAGATTTAAAAATAAATTAACACCCCCACTTATCAAAATAGCTGCAAAGTTTAGCGTTAAATACAATAGTTTTATTTTATATTGGTGTGACTCCTAACATTTTCATGAATTTGTAATGCTTCTTTGGCGTAAGGCCCTTTGTCAACAAATCAGCAGGCATTTCGTCAGTTGATACATATTTAAGTGAAACCATTTGGTTTTTAACAACATCTCTTATGTAGTGGTGACGAACATCTATATGTTTAGTTCTATTATGCGACTGATGATTTGTTGCAAGTTTTAATGCACTTTGGTTGTCACAATATATAGGTATCATATAAAATTGTTTAGTGATATCATAAAGTAAATTTCTTAAGTAAACAGCTTCTCTAGATGCGTCTGAGAGAGCTACGTACTCTGCTTCAGTACTGGATAAAGAGACTGTTTTCTGCTTTCTACTTTGCCAAGAAATAGCAGAACCAAACATCGTAAAGCAGTAGCCAGTATATGACTTTCTGTCTGTACTGTCGCTCGCCCAGTCAGCATCAACAAAACCTGTCAACATTTCATTACATTCTTTAGTATATCTTAAGCAGTGACCTTTTGTTTTTTGTAAGTATTTCAAAATTCTTTTCGCATAAACATAATGGATTTCTTTGTAACAATTATTAAATTGGCTAAGATAGCTTACTGCGTATGCAATGTCTGGTCTTGTTAGAACGGCTAGATACATCAAAGAGCCGATAAGTTTTTGAAATGGAACATTATCGCAAGTAGTTTTAGATTGATCAAAAGTGAGTTTGCATTCAATAGGTGTATCGATTGGCTTACAACTTGACATATTAAATTTACATAATAATTGTTCGATATATTCTTGTTGATCTATAGTTATTTGGCTGCAATTTCCATTCAGTTGAATTCTCATACCCAAATAGCGTTTTACAAGTCCTAGATCTTTTATTTTAAATTGTGAGTTTAACACATTTTTCAACATTTCTGTTTCTTTTGGGTTATTTGAAAAAATCAAAAAATCATCTACATAGATTGTAACTATAACTTTTACATCATTATCAATTTTTGTAAATAGACAAGGTTCATAAAAACTAATTTTAAACCCTAATTTTAATAAACATTCTTTTACTTTTTCGTACCAAATTAAAGAAGATTGTTTAAGACCGTAAATGGCTCGTTTCAATTTTAAAGCTTTCCCAATAATTTTCTTTTCATATCCCTCTGGAAACGACATATAAATATCTTCCTTCAGATGACCATTTAAAAAAGCGGTAGTTACATCTAAGTGTGTGATATTCATCGCATATTTCACGCTAATAGCAAATAACATTCTCAACGTAGAGTGCTTTACCACAGGTGAGAAAGTTTCGGAGTAGTCTATTCCATACTTCTGACTAAAACCTTTCGCCACAAGTCGGGCTCGAAAACGCACGTTACCTTCTACATCAAGCTTTTTGTTAAGGACCCACTTAGATTTAACTACTGATGCCCCGTGTGGTATATCGGATATCTCCCAAGCATCGTTGTCTTTGAATGATTGTAGCTCTTCTTGCATAGCGAATGACCATTGATCTGCTTCTGGACCTTCTAACGCCTCTGTAAAATCAATCTGTTCTGAAACGATTTTGGAAACACACATATTAGTAAAACCAAAACGGTTTGGAGCTTTCCTCGTTCTTCTGCCTTTAACAATTTCAGCAGATTGTTGCACTTCTTGACCTTCTTCACTTGAGGTGTTTTCATCTGAACAGGTGTAATCAGGGTTGGTTGAGGTTGGAATATGCAGAGATTCATTCAATGAATAATCCCCCACTGAATCTCTGCTTTCGTCTTCTTCCTTCGATGGTATACATTCCTCGACTGTTTTACTTTCTTTCTCTTCGATTGAAGAATCTGCACTGTAAATCCATATAGAACTGTCGTTGTCTGTGCTTTTTAACGCATCTTCCATAATGATAACATCTCTTCTCACAGTAACACTATTTTTTTTTGGATCGTAGACACGATAACCTTTAACATTTTCGGAAAACCCAACAAGAATATGTTTTTCAGATTTTCTGTCCCACTTTAATCTTTTTTCTTTTGGAACGTGTACCATAACTGGGCTTCCGAATAAACGAATATGACCAAGGTTCGGTTTTTTAGAGAACCAAACTTCATGTGGAGTTTTGTCTCCTAACGTTGAACAAATGGATCTGTTTTTTATGTAAACAGCTGTATTAGCAGCTTCCGCCCAGAACTTTTTTGGCAAATTAGCATCAAATAATAAGCACTTTGCTTTTTCAATTACTGTTCTGTTAGCCCTTTTGCAAACACCATTTTGTTCGGGAGTATATGGACAAGTGGTTTGATGTAGTATACCGTCCTGCAATAACAACTTGTCAAAACTTTTATTGCAAAACTCGCCACCATTGTCAGTGCGCAAAATCTTGATTTTCTTATTTTGTTGGTTTTCTACCATTGCTTTGAATGCTTTAAACCTCTCAAAAGCTTCACACTTTTCTTTTAAAAAATATATAAATGTCATGCGACTATAGTCGTCTACAAATAACAAAATATACCTTGCACCTCCAATAGACCTCGATTCCATGGGACCACAAAGATCAGCATGTACAATTTGCAAAACGTCGTCGCTTTTGTGCAATTTGGATGGGAACGGCAATCTTGCTTGTTTTCCCTCACAACATGTCACACATGAACTTTTCTTGATGTCATTATTAAATGAGTAATCTACACCATCAACAACTCCATTTTTCATTTTGTTCAAGTCAGAACTGTTAATATGTCCTAAACGTCTGTGCCATAGCTGTGCGCTCACTAATGATTTTGCTGCTAAAACGGAACATTGTTTTAAATCTAATTTATAAACCCCATTAACCAAGTCTGCCTTAGCGACAACAACATTTTTTTGGTTGCGAATGTAGCAGTGGTTGGCTTCAAATGATACATGATTTCCACTTTCGATCAGGGCACTTACAGACAATAAGTTCGTCGTTAAACTTGGTACGCACAGCACATTTTTTACTGTGATATCGTAATTATAACCAGTGACAATATTTACTTCTCCTGAACACACAACTGGTAATTTTGTTTCATTTGCAATTATAATTTCTAACATGCCAGGGGAATTATTAACGTTTTGAATCCAATGCCGATTTGCTGTTAAGTGTGAACTAGCGCCGGAGTCGACGTACCATTCATTTTTGTCGTAAATACCACTCAGAAACACGGCACTGAACGCATTCGATTGTTTATTTTTCAATAGAGGACACTGATTCCTATAATGACCAGCTTGCTTACATTTATAACAAGTAATATTATTTTGTGCACTGAGTTGCGTTTTATTTGACATTCCGTATGTATGCTTGCTATTGTTTTTCACGTATTTTCTTTGTGCTTTGTTCGCAACAAATGCAGCATTACCTGATTCATTATCGAATTTAGAGACTTCAATGTCCAGCAACTTTGACTTGATGACGTCAGCAGTTATACTGATTCCAGAGTGTTCGATTGCCATTATCATTGGCGAAAAGTTTTCTGGCAAACCAGCTAAAAGTAAGGAACCTACCCATTCGTCGGTAATCTGAAAACCTGTACCATTCAACCTCTGTGCTGTTTCAACTACTTGGGTTATGTACGTTGTCATTGAATTACAGTTTTCTAGGCGTAACGAGATTAAGTGCCGCAACAATGTTATTTTCCTCGAAAAACCTGAGTCATCAAACATTGCTTTCAGTTTTGCCCATAACTCTTCCGAGGTGTTAGTTGCCTTAATATGCACATACAAACTTGGGTCTATGGTCAATACTAGCTTTGCCTTAGTTTTTGCATCCTCCTCAACTTTTTTTTCTTGTTGGGAATTAGATTTAATGTAGTGAACCTTTCCTTCCAGTACCAACATGTTTTCAGCCGCAAAACACCATTCATCGTAGTTTTCTCTGCCTTTCAATTTCGGCACACTTTGTATATAATTGGTAGCCATTGTTTGGTAAAACAAAGTTAAAGATTAACTAATTTTTCTTTAAATTATTTAAGTAAAAAAAGACGTGAGGCCCATAACCTATTAATTAGAACACGTGAATCTCCGTTGACAGTCGTACTTCAAGTGACTTTTTATTAATTAGTATATATATATATAGACGTGTGGTTATTTAATACAAATGAGTTATTTTGATATTGCCAGATTTAAAAATAAATTAACACAAATTACGGCTTGCAAAACTTTTAAATTACCTTCTTGTAAAAGTGGACGGTGCCACGCCCATTGTCCAAAATCTTACTAGTTTTCTATTCTGTGTCATAATGTCAACCCATCTGCCAAGTTTCATCGCTTTAACCGCCTTTGGCAATGAATTATCGCATTTTTTCGGTTTTTCGAAATTTTCGATATCGAAAAAGCGGGCGTGGTTATAGTCCGATATCGTTCATTTTAAATAGCGATCTGAGATAAGTGCCCAGGAATCTACATACCAAATTTCATCAAGATACCTCAAAATTTACTCAAGTTATCGTGTTAACGGACGGACGGACGGACATGGCTCAATCAAATTTTTTTTCGATCCTGATTATTTTGATATATGGAAGTCTATATCTATCTCGATTCCTTTAAATATGTACAACCAACCGTTATCCAATCAAACTTAATATACTCTGTGAGCTCTGCTCAACTGAGTATAATTACATATTTTTCTGATGGGGCAAGTGCACAGTATAAAAACAAAATATGTTAAAAATAACTTTGGAAATAATTCCAAAATTACGTATTTCTCTGATGGGGCAAGCGCACAGTATAAAAACAAAATATGTTAAAAATAACTTTGGAAATAATTCCAAAATTACGTATTTCTCTGATGGGGCAAGTGCACAGTATAAAGACAAAAAGAATTTTGTTAATCTTACCCACCATCAAAAAGATTTCGGTTTGAGTGCGGAGTGGCACTTAATTCCAACTTCGCATGGCAAAAATGCATGCGATGGTTTAGGTGGGAGCTTGATAAGATTGGCTGCCAGAGCAAGTTTACAGAGAGCGAATAATCCAATTCAAATGCCAAAAGAATTATTTGCTTGGGCAATAGCGGCTATCCCTAATATTTCATTTAAATATGTGGAAAACGAGGAATACTACAAAGTAGAAAAGAACCTTGAAGCAGTGAAAGGGACGTTGACATACCACTGCATGATTCCAGTGGCAGAAGGAACAGTAAAAGCAATTTTTTTTTCTTTGGATGTACATTCATTTGAAGTTCAAGCAAAGAGTATAAATTTGTTAAGAGGCGTCACTCGATACTTTGTTGTTGCCAAAGCAACCCTGTCTTGTCGAATGTGATTCTCAAGGAAGTTTTGTTTAGTTTTTTTTAATTGAATCCTATATAGTTATGCGGTAAAGTGACTTTGCATAATTACGATTTTTGGAAAGAGAATTAATTAATTAATTTAATACAATCAATAAAATAAACACAAATACCCCATGAAAATATATAGAAGGCGTTTTTATAAATACATCTGATAAAAAAAACCAACGACTACATTGAGAAAACATCGAGTAATTTGCTTTGGCAACAACAAAAGTATCGAGTGACGCCTCTTGACAAATATATACTCTTTGGTTCAAATGAAATATGTATAAATTTAAATGAAATTAAAAATTATTGACTTATTTTGTTTTGTTGATTTTCCGACAGGGTGGATAAATGATGTTTATTGGAACGATTCTACGTCATCCCTTGTCAAATTTGGATTTGAGACAAACCGGTTTCGGCGTTGTGCCATTTTCAGTGTCGATTTTCGTTCGTTAAAGTTAAGTTGGTTTTAACGGTTTGTAGTAATTAATTAGTACATCAATTGCCGTATTCAAGAATGAGTTTGGTATTTTTCTAAAATTGATATTGTATAAGTTTGTTTATATATTAGGCCGAAAACGTTCAATAACCCTTGCTCATTTTCTACTTTTAATAACGAAATATAATAATATAAAAATAACTTGTAAAATCTTAATTTCACAAAAATAAGTTTATTATAAATCATTAAATCCTATATTATTAGAAATTATTTAATTCTATTTTCGAATACGAAATTTCTTATATTGTTACATGTAGTATCTAAACACACATACACATATACATATTTTTTATGTAGGTAATTTAGCGAGACTTTCTCTATTGCTTTTACAAAATTGTTTTGTTATTGATATTAGAGAAAAATTGTATGGTTTACAAACGGCGATGGTTACTAGGACATGGTTCTGAATTTCACTTCTTTATCAGCTAGCTTTTCGGGAGCTGAGCATTGAACTCGAATCTTCAACATTTATACCAGTGCTAAGGCAGATACCTTTAGCTACTCAGCCATATGAATGTCCCGCTGCTCACCTTCCAACTGATCTCTAAGTGTTGCCTTTTGTTATAATTCATTTTATTCATTATAAATATTTGTAAATAGTCTGTAAGGATATTTTAATTTGTCCTAGATTTACTTTGAAATAAATAAATAAATAAATATCTGATACAACCGATTGTTCATATAAGTAACTTTTCGTAATTTCTGCACCATTTTAACAGCTAGAAGACTAAAGTTATTTTACAAATCGTACGGATTTGTAGAAAAAAAATTTTCACTTTTTTAAAAGGCACCAAATTTATTTATTGGAGTCTTTCGCAATTTAAGTCAGCACATATATCAAGATTTCCTCGAAAAAATTTTTTTCTCAGAAATCTGCATGTGCTCAAATTCGATGGGTAAGCAAACTTGCCCACATTCAAAATGCTATACCTTTGGTTCCACTCGTCGTGTATTATTTATTTTTGTTTTATTTTGAAGGTAATAATATTTACTTTATAACTGCTTTAAAAAAATATTTAATTATAAAAAATCAAAATAATGAATAAGAAATGAATTTTTTAAATAATTATTATATACTCTTTTCCCCCACGAATATTTTCGAAAAAATATACATAATATGCGATACACTTTCATCTAAAACCCTTTTTATTTTAAGTTGGACAATTTTGTGGCTCAAAGGATATTAACTCATTTCTGACCTGACCTCGAGCAACTTGCTTAAACTTAATTGCAGCAGGTACGTCCTACAATTGTATACATCCAACGCCTGCCTGTGTATGCATGTATGGTCAACTTAACTACAACATACATACATATATATTTCGGACTTTTGCCGTGCATTTATTTCAAAAATACCTAGTGGAATATGTTAAAAATAACTTTGAAATTATTTCCAAAATTACATATTTTTCTGATGGGGCAAGTGCACAGTATAAAAACAAAATATGTTGAAAATAACTTTGAAAATATTTCCAAAATTACGTATTTTTCTGATGGGGCAAGTGCACTGTATAAAGACAAAAAGAATTTTGTTAACCTTACCCACCATCAAAAAGATTTCGGTTTGAGTGCGTAGTGGCACTTAATTCCAACTTCGCATGGCAAAAATGCATGCGATGGTTTAGGTGGGAACTTGATAAGATTGGCTGCCATAGCAAGTTTACAGAGAGCGAATAATCCAATTCAAACGCCAAAAGAATTATTTGCTTGGGCAATAGCGGCTATCCCTAATATTTCATTTAAATATGTGGAAAACGAGGAATACCACAAAGTAGAAAAGAACCTTGAAGCAGTGAAAGGGACGTTGACATACCACTGCATGATTCCAGTGGCACAAGGAACAGTAAAAGCAATTTTTTTTTTCTTTGGATGTACAATCATTTGATGTTCAAATTATGAAATAATTATTATGAAATATGTATAAATTTAAATGAAATTAAAAATTATTGACTTATTTTGTTTTGTTGATTTTCTGACAGGGTGGATAAATGATGTTTATTGGAACGATTCTACGTCATCCCTTGTCAAATTTGGATTTGAGACAAACCGGTTTCGGCGTTGTGTGATTTTCAGTGTCGATTTTCGTTCGTTAAGGTTAAGTTGGTTTTAACGGTTTGTAGTAATTAATTAATACATCAATTGGCGTATTCAAGAATGAGTTTGGTATTTTTGTAAAATTGATATTGTATAAGTTTGTTTATATATTAGACCGAAAACGTTCAATAAACCTTGCTCATTTTCTACTTTTAATAATGAAATATAATAATATAAAAATAACTTGTAAAATCTTAATTTCACAAAAATAAGTTTATTATAAATCATTAAATCCTATATTATTAGAAATTATTTAATTCTATTTTCGAATACGAAATTTCTTATAATGTTACATGTAGTATCTAAACACACATACACATATACATATTTTTTATGTAGGTAATTTAGCGAGACTTGCTCTATTGCTTTTACACAATGGTTTTGTTATTGATATTAGAGAAAAATTGTATGGTTTACAAACGGCGATGGTTACTAGGACATGGTTCTGAATTTCACTTCTTTATCAGCTAGCTTTTCGGGAGCTGAGCATTGAACTCGAATCTTCAACATTTATACCAGTGCTAAGGCAGATACCTTTAGCTACTCAGCCATAAGAATGTCCCGCTGCTCACCTTCCAACTGATCTCTAAGTGTTGCCTTTTGTTATAATTCATTTTATTCACCGTGCAGGCAGATACAATTCTGTAGTCTGTTTTAAACTAATTGTGTTGAATTTTTCAGGCGCGTTTTAAAAGCTTATTAAAATTTGTTGGATTATCTTTTTCATTATTTTTGGTTCCCCATTTGTCCTTCTGAGCTTATCTACTAGTGCTTTTTTATATCCGTTGTTTGCAGCGGTATTATATATGACCTCAAGTTCTCTCTTATATGCCTCTTGTGTAAGAGGTGTTCTTTCAAGTCTATTTACCAAGCGCCCTAATGCTGCATTTTTATGCTCTTGGGGGTGATTTGAGGTGTTGTGTATTATTGTGTCGGTGGCCGTTGGCTTTCTATATATGTCATAGTTAAATATTTTGGCTTCTTTATCAATATTTATCGTGAGGTCTAGATAGTTGATTCCTCCGTCTTTTTCGGTTTCCATTGTAAATTTTATATTTCCGTGCTGCTTCTTGAGATACTCCAGTACAAGCTCTTCGTTATTGGTAGTTAAAACGCATATTATGTCATCCACGTATCTAGCATAAAATGACATGCCTAATTTGGACTTCAGCTCCTGTATGTACTTTTCTTCCAGATTTTGCATGAACACTTCCATAAGAATTGCTAATATGGGGCTTCCCATTCCAATACCGTTTGTTTGTCTATATATTTTATTGTTGAGTTGAAAATAGTTTCGACGTAAAGTGGTTTTTAGCATATTTGTGATTCGCATATTTTCACTTTGTTTTTTGTATTATGAACTATTGTTGAGCTAACTATGTCCAAAGTCTCCGATAGTGGTATAGATGGGTATAAATCTTTTATGTCAAAAGATACCAATTTGCTGTTCCTTTTTAGCTCTACGGTCTCAAGTCTCTCTATTAGTTATGTTGTGTTAGCTATTGCATATTCGTTCCTTAGCTCCAGAGTTTCTTTAATATCGTTTTCCAATATTTGGACAGTTTGTAACATGGTGCCGATTTAAAATTAATGATGGGCCTCATTGGCGTGTCCGGCTTGCAAATTTTTGGTAGCGCAATCAGTGGAGGAGCCGAAGGGTTCATTTGGACCAATCTATGTGCCATGTTAGAATCTACTATATTTGTTGCATTTTATATAGCAACTTTGATTTGTTTTGGGTATTCATCTGTGGGATCCTCTCTCATTGTACAACATTTTATTTCCTCTATGAGATCTTCGGTTTGGATATATATTGCTCTTTTTCGATTAGCACAGTGGTGTTTCCTTTGTCCGCTTTCGTTATGACAATGTTGTTTTTCCTTAGTTTATGCCGTAGATTCTTTATTGTTTTCTCCTCTGTATTCGATTTTTGTCCTTCCTGTGCTTTCACCTCCTTCTATAAGTGTTGCCTTTTGTTATAATTCATTGTATTCACCATGCAGACAGACACAATTCTGTATTTTGTTTTAACCTAATGGTGTTGAATTTTTCAGGCGCGCTTTTAAAAGCTGATTTACAGTATCCAATGTTAATTTTGTATCAATGTAATCCTATGTAGGTAGATTGTTCGATATTTTGAATGCTGTGTTAATGTTGTATTTTTTAAAGAAGTTTGCCAATTTATATGTTGAATTTCCAGTATATGCCATAGTCGTCCAGCTATTATTTTCTTTTTCATTATTTCTTTTTGGTTCTCCATTTGTCCTTCTGAGCTTATCTACTAGTGCTTTTTTATATCCGTTTTTGCAGCGATATTATATATGACCTCAAGTTCTCTCTTATATGCCTTTTGTGTAAGAGGTGTTCTTTCAAGTCTATGTACCAAGTGCCTTAATGCTGCATTTTTATGCTGTTGGGGGAGATTTGAGGTATTGTGTATTATTGTGTCGGTGGCCGTTGGCTTTCTATATATGTCATAGTTAAATCTTTTGGCTTCTTTATCAATATTTATCGTGAGATATAGATAGTTGATTCCTACGTCTTTTTCTGTTTCCATTGTAAATTATATAATTCCGTGCTGCTTGTTGAGGTACTCCAGTACAAGCTCTTCGTTATTGGTAGTTAAAACGCATATTATGTCATCCACGTATCTAGCATAAGATGACACGCCTAATTTGGACTTCAGCTCCTGTATGTACTTTTCTTCCAGATTTTGAATGAACACTTCCATAAGAATTGCTGATGTGGGGCTTCCCATTCAATGACCGTTTTGTTTGTCTATATATTTTATTGTTGAATTGAAAATAGTTTTGACGTAAAGTGGTTCTTAGCGTATTTGTGATTTGCATACTTTTCACTTTGTTTTTTGTATTATGACCAGTACCAGAGTGTCAAGAACCAAAACACCAACAGCGGCCGAATGAAATTTTGCTATTTGTGAGTAGATAGCGCAACTGTTAACACCTTTTTTTCTTTTCTGTATATTCCTAGAAACATGAACACTGAGGAAATGAAAAAATCCCTTTTGGAAATGAATGGCGCAGTAAACGCCATTCTCTCGCAACTAAACCGCTTCGAGGAACGCCTAAAAAGTGTCGAAACAAAGAGCAATGTAGAGTACATACAGGGACTCAGCCAAAATTTGGTAAGACTATAAGAACAGCTAGAGGATGTGCGCAGACAATCTGCGGACACCGACCCACAACCAGTAGAGGAGCCACTCGTAAGCCCTCGGACTGAGGGCGAACTGAACGAAATTTCAAAACTCCCAGATTTTGTCAAGGAACTCCAAATATTTGACGGATCACGCGAACACTATTCCTCTTGGATCCACAGCGCAGAACAAATCGTTAGGGATTATCAGGTTGTTCGGCACAAGCCGATCTATAGGGCCATATTAAGGCATATTAGGTATAAGATTAGGGGGGCAGCAGACGCTGCACTGGTATCCCACAATATCCTGGATGCTGATTGGAAAAGCATTAAGGAAATCCTTTTCCTGCACTATGCCGATGCCAGAGACATTGAAACGCTCGATCAACAACTAACCTACATGACTCAAGGACGCCAAGAAGTCTCCGAATTTTACGCTCAAATTAACAAGCAATTATCCCTAATGACAAATACTATCAATACGGAAAAATACGAGCATAAGGAAACAGTTAAGGCTTTGGCGGAGACGCACCGAAGAAGGGCACTCGACGTCTTTATAAGAGGTCTAAATGGGGACTTGCCGGCGCTGCTCCTCATACAGAAACTAAAATCCTTACCAGAGGCATACTCATCATGCCTCGCATTTATGAACGTGGATAGCAGAAACGCCATTTATAGAGCTCCACAAACATTCAACAGAAATAACAGAATGTTCACTAATGTACATCAATTGCGTCATTAGCAGCAAGACAACAGGGATTACCCACCTCAGTACCAATCTAGATATAGGTACACAGCCCCAACAAATAAAAGTCTTATAAATAGAGTTCCAATCCAGTTAGGGCCAAACCCATACCACCCAGGGTCAGGACAATCTCGTGTTAGTAATCAATATTCGTAGAGCTGGCGCAACAATAACAGCCCCTCAGGCGTCACAAGAATGGATGCTGATCAATCTTCCCAAAGCCGGCAATCCAATAGCTCCAATTTCTGAAGAAACGAAAATAAAATTGTTCCATTTGGTGCCAATAGATGAAGAGGAGGGCGTAGAAGGCACTATAGAAAGCAATAAGGAACAACCCACCGGGGATCAGGTAAATTTTACGGTAGGGGCCTCGTGTCCGGCGTACCGTATTTAGAATACACCACGCAAGGTCAGGGAACACTCAAGTTTTTAGTGGATACGGAGGCAAACAAGAACTATATTAGCGAGCGCATAGCTCAAAATACCATACCGGTGGAGAAGCCTTTCCATGTATTCTCTGCGGGGGGAGAAATAAGAATAGACAGAAAAGTGTGCGGAAATTTTTTTAAATTCGTTGGTAAAGATCTACATACCACATTCTTTGTTCTTCCAGGACTCAAATCCTTCGACGGTATCATAGGTGACGATACACTAACAGAGATTAAAGCAGTGTTAGATAGGGAATTAAATCTTCTCATGCTAAAACCAGATATTTTTCTGCCCCTTAAGCGACAAAAGGTACAAGAGGTCAATAGTATCAACGTAGACATTCCCTTTGACCCCAGTATTTCTGACCCTATTAGGAAAGGACTGAGAAAGATACTCAACAAATATGAAAACGTGTTCGGTCCAGTCGATCGTAGAATGGAGATCGAAACCAACGTCCGGGCAGAAATAAGAACCGAAACGGAAAACCCTATCTACACTAAAAGCTACCCCTACCCAGTCAACATGCGTAGCGAAGTAGAAAAACAAATTAAGGATCTACTATCAGAAGGCATCATTCGTCCTTCGAAAAGCCCCTACAACTCGCCCATATGGATTGTGCCAAAGAAATCGCAGCCTGATGGTGAGAAAAAATAAAGAATGGTTATAGATTTTAAACGTCTAAATGCCGTAACCATTCCTGACACATACCCTATACCAGACATTAATGGCACCATCGCAAGCCTGGGAAATGCAAAATACTTTACTACCTTAGACTTAACCTCCGGGTTCCACCAAATTCCTATGAAGGAGAGCGACATCCCAAAAACCGCATTTTCCACCATGAATTGAAAATACGAATTTTTGCGGCTCCCTTTCGGTCTCAAAAATGCACCCTCTGTCTTCCAACGCATGATAGACGACGTGCTCAAAGAATTTATAGGCCGCATTTGCTTCGTATACATTGATGATATCATCATCTTTAGCAAAGATGAAGCCACTCATTTAAAGGATATCGAAGCAATTCTTGCTAGACTCTTAACAGCTGGTCTTAAAGTAAACTTAGAAAAAACACATTCTTAAGAACAAGCGTGGAGTTTCTGGGATATATTGTGACATCCGAGGGTATACTACCAGACCCAAAAAAAGTAGTCTCAATAAGAAACATGCTCCCTCCCTCCAATTTAAAAGGTCTCAAAAGTTTTTTAGGATTAACTTCCTACTACAGGAAATTCATCCGCGATTATGAAAAAATCGCCAAACCACTAACCAACCTAACACGGGGCGAACACGCACAAGTAAGAGCAACACAATCAAGAAAAGTAGCAATAATAATGGATGAAGAAGCACGAAAGGCATTCAGTAATCTTAAGGAAAGACTGACGACCGCGGAAGTCCTGACATTCCCGAACTTTGAGAAGGCCTTCAATCTAACGACTGATGCGTCCGATTTTGCGATCGGTGCGGTACTCTCACAAGACCATGATGGCAAAGACAAGCCTATAGCGTTTATATCACGAAGCTTGACCACCACAGAGGAGGGGTACGCAACGAACGAAAAAGAAATGCTAGCCATCGTCTGGGCCTTAGACAACCTCCGAAATTATTTGTACGGTGCAAGGAAGATTCGAATTTTTACCGATCATCAACCGCTAACCTTCTCTTTAAGCAACTGTAATTATAACGCCAAGCTCAAGCGATGGAAATCTAGGATAAAGGAGTATAATTACGAACTCATATATAAGCCAGGAAAATCGAACGTCGTAGCTGACACTCTCTCTCGGCTAAAAACTCAGGTAAATCAACTAACAACGACGTCCGAATCCGAATACGCCAACGAAAACGCAACCATGGGCTCAACGTCGTACTCGGCAAACGACGGCTGCTCAACTTGTGACACCGTTCATAGCGCAGATCGGGATAACTCAGATTTAATTCCATTCGTCGAGGTACCTCTTAACGTGTTCAGGAATCAAATTGTGTTTGGGGGAGGTTACAAATATGCGAGGAACCTCATCCTGGTTACCTGCGACACTATGTAGGAATAGAGGGTATAGGCGCACAAGAACTCGTTAATGTGCTTAAGGAAAAGATTAGACCGAATGTAATCAACGGCATCAAAATGCCAGAAAGTCACTTAGGGTTGCTCCAAAAGGTATATTTAGAAAACTTTTTACATTATAAAATACGGGTAGCTCAAATTCTTGTAGAAGACCTACGAAACCCAGATAGCGTCCTTGAAGTCATATGGGAGGAGCATAGAAGAGCGCATCGAAACCCCACTGAGAATAGAAAGCAAATCCTAGAGCGATACTACTTTCCGGGAATGAGCAATAAGATTAGAACATGTGTTTCATCGTGCGAAACATGTAAACTTAGCAAGTATGATAGGCACCCAAATACGCCAGAACTACAAAGGACACCAATCCCATCACGTCCTTGTGAAATCTATCACATAGACATATTCGAAATTCGAGGGGAAAGTTTTTAAGCTGCATAGACAAATCTCAAAATTTGCTAAACTTTTCCACATTAGAAACAAATCCACTCTGCACCTTAAAGAGAAAATGGTGAAACTACTACACTATTTTACGACCCCTACAATTTTGGTAACCGACAATGAACGCGGATTGATAAGCCCGATAATACAAAATTTACTCGAATCGTTAGGAATCAGCCTTTATCGTACGCCATCCCAGAGAAGTGAGGTGAATGGCCAAGTAGAAAGGCTCCATTCCACCCTTATCGAAATATTTAGGTGTTTAAAATTAGACAATCCCACTTTCAAGACAAAAGAGCTGGTAAATATAGCAGTAGATCGCTATAACAATAGCATTCACTCGGTAACAAACCGAAAGCCAAGTGAGATATTTTTCAATCGTTCAAAAGCCTCTAATTACCAGGAACTCCTAAACAAAAGTAGGAAAATAAATAAATACCTGAAAACACTGCTAACCGAAAAGCAAATTGCCCAGATCGAACGGCATAACAGGAAAAGATCGCTACCGGAGCGTTATGACGAAAACGATGTCATATACGTGAATGATAGACAGATTAAGGGAAAACAGAAACCACCTTTCAAAAAAGAAATAGTTGCCAAAGACAACAAAGTCACAGTAACCACACTTAGTGGTAAAAAAAATCCATAAATTGCACATAAAAAATTTTAAGAAACGCGGCAATGCACATAATGAATGGAAACCTTTTGAAATCATAGCTACAAGAGCGGGCTTATTAGTGGGACCAATCGTGCCTTAGTAGGTTGTGGTGCCATCGCAATTGACAAATGGCTACGCTACTCCCAAAAGGGATACCCACGATCCCCCATAGCTGTTTCGAGAACAGCATGATAAAAAAAAAAACATATTTCTGAATTTCGTTATTACTTGCCTCAACAAAAAAGAAAAGAAAAACCAAAAAATGTATTTCGGAATTTTGTTATTACTTGCTACAACAAAAAAGAACAAAAAGAAAAACAAAAAAATCACCAAAGAAATGTATTTCTGAATTCCGTTATTACTTGCTACAACAAAAAAAAAAAAACTAAAAAATACAAACTTAAATAGTAGAACATTAAAATTTTTAGATACTACTATGTAGCGCAAAAACAAAACCAACAAAAAACAAATATACAAGAAACCCAAATGATATGTACAAGAAAAAAAAAAAAAAAATAGAATGAAAAAACGTCCCTTTTCTAACAATTTTTTCACTCCCACTAATCTCCTAACCTCACAATAACATAAATAACTAAATAACTCCCAACAACCACTAAACTGCTAACACCAATAATGTTAGGTATGATCTTTCCAATTGCAGACTCCCACTGTTGGCGTCGGCCATCAGCGGCCTCCACATTTTCCACTATAAAGCACCAATCGTTAGTATCCAGAGCGGAAATGGGTGGATCATCAGCGGATCCTTCAAACTTATACATCTATCAACCTCCATCAGTACGCTACTATCATATCGAAGATGGAAAAACTGGCTTACCAACTACTAAAACGAAGTGACGACCAGCTCCTAGCACAAGTCTATATCAACCAAACTCTGCAGCGCCTCGAAGAGCTGACGGGGAACACGAAAAAATCAGACCCTCCCGATCTATTGACTGGATAGGCTCTGCGTGGAAATGGCTAGCAGGATCACCCGATGCCACTGATTGGGACAATATCCTCCACAGCCAGGGTTAAATCATAGAAAACAATAATCACCAATACAAAGTAAACAAAGATCTATTCACGGCAACTTTAGAAATTTTCAAAAAAATTAATGAAATTGTAAGCCGCACCAATTTGGTAATGAAGGAAGCTGAGGCAGAACAATTCGAGCAGAGCGCCCTTCATAATATCGTGCTCGTCTGAGAAGAGGTCAATGAAGTAGCACGGGCATGTCAACTAGCTAAACGTAGAATTATTAACAGTAACCTACTCGACATGGACGAAGTTAATCAGATCCTGTCAGAAATAGAAACACTACCTTACCAAAATATAATTGAGGCAATTGAATACGGAAAACCATCAATATATACAAATGGGACTATGCTCCTATACGTTCTATCAATACCCAAAGTAACAGAGAAGAAGTATACCCTATTAATTACTCGCGCCGGTATCTACGAAGGCAAACAACTGGACCTTCCATTCGATAAAATGCTCGTCAACCAGGAAGAAACATATGGACTCAAGGAAAATTGCTTGACAATCAGTTCATCTACGGTATGTGAATCAGAGTCCTTGAGCAAATTGGAAGAGAATACCTGCCTACCTCGGTTGCTGAAAGGAGGTGACGCTAGCTGCCAATTCATCAGTCGCAATGGAATGATAATCGAATTGATAAATGATAACAAAATTTTTATCTCAAACTACCAAGGTGTAGTGGAAAGTAATAACGATACTAGCAATATAAATGGCACCTACGTTATCCAGTTAAGTAACGAAACGATAAAAATTGGCAACCAAGTGTTCTCCAGCAACGAAGCAATCACAGCTCAAGCCTTGCCAGCCGTACTAGCAAACGTCAAAAACCACACTACAAAGATCAATCTGGAGTACGTTCATGATATCACGATGGAAAACGTTAGATATCTAGGGTATGTAAACGGGAAAACTGACTTCTCGTTAATCACGGAAGCTGCCTCGATATTCGCAATAGCCCTCGTCGTCACCATGCTATGGAAATGGTACACTAGGAAGCTAGATATTCCACCAGTTCAAATTCCGATGCAATGGGCTACAAACACGAAGATCTTCAAGGGCCAATCTGCCTATGAAATCCGTAACCTGGACGACAGCGCACCATTCAAGCCAGTCAGAATCAACATTACGCCAAGTAACCAGATCGACTCTATAAAAAATATATCCACTTCACATTTTTCAGCTTCGATCTGCGGTACGCAGATCTTTAAAGGGGGAGGAGTTATAACAGCAGTATCCAGCGGTTGACCCATTTACTCACGTTGCTGAGCATGTGACCGCGCTATGTTCCGTGTTAAAGTTTCGCTGACGCAGCACACGCGCAGAATAAGCGGAAGTTAATTGGGACAACGATTGGTGTAGTTGCAGAAATTATGACTGAACAGCATAATCTAGTTTTAGTTAAGTCAACTATTTTTTATACAATAATTGGTTAGCATAGCATAATTACTTTAACACAAGAACTTAGCTGCTAAGTAAATTACTTTGTTCGAGTTAGTTCAATTTGGATCGTGCAAGAGCACAGAATAAATTTTATAACGTTAACATATTTCTCGTGTTTATTTTAATTCGGTCAGAAATGATTTAATATCTTTTGAACCACAAAATTGTCCAACTTAAAGTAAAAAGGGTTTTTTTAGATGAAAGTGTATCGCATATCACATATATTTTTTCGAAAATATTCGTGGGGGAAAACAGGTTGTAATAGTTATTTAAAGAAATTAATTTTTTATTCATTATTTTGATTTTATAAAATTAAATATTTTTTTACGCCATTAAAAAGTAAATATTATTACCTTCAAAAAAAAGAAACAAAAATTAATAAGATATGACGAGTGGAACCAAAGTTATAGCATTTTGAATATGGGCAAGTTTGCTTACCCATCGAATCTGAGCACGTGCAAATCTCTGAAAAAAAAAATTCGAGGAAATCCTGATACAGGTATTTCCTTATTTCGTGCGAGCAACTTAAAAAAAGTTTGAGCCGAATCAATATTATGAAATCTCAAAAGTTGTTCGATTTGTAAAATAATTACCCATATATATTAATACAGCAGTGGCTGCAAGCCTGCATTGGCATACAAACATATATACCAGCAGGTACAGCTGTAGTTATTTTTTATATTTATATATATAAGCAAATCTAGTCCTAATTTTTGTTTAATTTACAGATGCTTTAAAAGTTGATTGCACCAATGAGCGCATATATAAACAAACTATACGACAAGCATTCAAACCGCAAAAGGGTCGCTTAGCAAAGCGAAAGTACGACAATAAAATTAAACACCATAAAAATAAGGAAAATATTGGAAGTGCTGGGAATACATAAAAAGTCACCAAATTAGTAAATATATAGTTATAAGAAAAATATGTGCATAATATGGACTTCGTATTTTAGTTAGTATGCATATATGTAAGTTAGGTTTGTGGATGCTACTTTAGTTTTTTGAAGCTTGTTTGTTGAAATATTTCACATAAATTTGTTAATTTCTAAAGTAACTAAATAAAAATAAACATTTTAAATATGGTATAAATGAAAATACATAATTTACTTTGCTGTTACCCTGCCTTTGAATTGTACACTAAGTTGTACAGTGATTCTGTTCCAATAGCACTTAGCACTTCAGAATTGTGTATCATTCTGTGGGTGCTCTACCTACACTGCCGATTACAATTGCATAAATGTACATGTGCTTAACTGCAATGTGTTGATCATACTTTACCACTTCAATTACAAGTACACAAATTGGTATAGTGGCTGTATTACAAGGTTCCTCACCCTTTAGAAAGTGTGTATCGTTAAGTGGATGACCTCTCTTCAATGCCGATAACAATTTCAGAATGGTATGCCTTAGAGTAATAAACATCCGAAGATTGTATATTTACACATATAGGTATATAAGTGAAAAGTGTTTGTGACTTTTTTATTTATTCTTTTGTTTTCTTCAAACATTATAAAATTAATTAATTTAATAATTTGGGAAAAATATAAACAACGTGACATCAGGAGGGACAAGGCGACAGCTGTTTCGATTATACCTTGTAAATCTCTTCAATCCTTTTTCTCCCGTGAGTGGGATTTGAACCCTCCTACGATGGTTGAAGTGTTACAAACACATTCAGCCACGTCACGCCTTAGTTGTTGTAAACCTTATACCAATTGCCTTTTTTGCATATTTTTCTTTATTCATAGTCCATACTTCGTATGGCATCATATGGTAAAGTTATGCGTTGGTAAGGCGGTTTTAAAGAAACTTGGTGTTGTTTTTGTTCTATTTATAGAACTACAACGATTAACCAATGTTTGGGCCCGAATCCTAAATTCATATTAACACGCGCCATCCTAAAAGCACCACTTTATCGACCACTAGTTCGCCCACATGCATGTATATGTGTACATAGGTAGGGTTATGTTGTCCGTACACATATACATACATGCCGGTACAACTGTGTGGGGAAGCTTCCCCTTAAAACCGGAGACTTTTTCCCGCGGTTCAACGGTTGTCCTCGACCAGGCAAACGTCTAATTTTCCAGCGATCGTTGAGCGAACTACAACCAGCCGTCCCGAAAAGCCCCGCCACATTTTTTATTATAAAAGGTAATTAATTTTTGTTCTATGCAATTTTCTTTCTTTCTTTTCTTTTATTTTTTATCAAAACGGAATTGTGGTGCCTCCACTCCTTTGCCGAGTTTGCGACACACCACAATTGTACATGGTCCTTTCTCCCCGTGACAAGGAACCAACGCCTATATATATATACAGTCCACGTTGCTCAAAATTTTAACAAAAATTATCCTGGTTCTACAAGCTCGAACACAAACAAATTTATCCATATTGCTCGGAGCTATACACATTCTTGGAATTTGCCACAAATCATCTTGGTGATACATTACGCGTGACACATTCAACGTCGACATACACTCAACAATCTTCATACAAATATCGTGGTGATACCAGCATTTATTATATAAATCTTCGTGGTGTTACACTCTTGGTGGTATTGTTGCAGTTTTTTTGGTGATACGCGTTATCCACGTTATTCAACAATTTTCAAAAAATCATCTGGTGATACACTACTGGTGGTACTCTACATCATCCACATATGCACAACACTTGGTATACTCGTGCAACACAAATTACTCGAAACTCCAAGCAACTACTAAGTAAGTGATATATTTCTTGCCACTTTTTGTTTTGGTTTGGTTATTTTTGTGGTTAGGTTTTTATTTAAAAAGTGCCGCGAGTGCTCCTAACACCTAAACAGTGAAAAGTGAAAATTATCAGTGAGCAGTCTGTGCGATATAGAGCCTCAATTTTTTGTTTTGTGCAATTGCTTTCCCTCTACCGCGTGTGTCGATCCGGAGTATTCCAAGACCACGGCAAGTTAATACACAAGGGTACCATAACCCCACTTTTTCAAAGGCACCAAATATTTTCTTTGAAAGAAATTACAGTGAGTCTGCACGAATATATCCACTAACGCGCACAAGAATTTAGTTTCACAAATTTTAAACCTGGTAATTTTAACTAGTTCAAAACAGTCTTCGATATATCGCGCACTTTGCACTTTTCCCTCGGCATACAACCCCCCTTACAAATAAATTACCACACATAACAATATATACATATATTATTTACGTGCGGGTGGCGAGTAAGCCACACGGGTGTTTTATTCTTCCGTGGGGAAAGTCTGACCCAAACCACATAAATCGCGCCCACTCTTCTAAAACACCGTAATTAACACAAAGGTTAAAAATATATAATTTATAATTGTCCAAAAGATTAGTTTGGTTTTTAGGTGGGTAGGAATAATTTGTTGATTAAAATGGAAAATTATATCCGTTCAGCTGAGTTAATCACAGAGTTTGAGACACAGTACAGCCTTATTCCAGAGGAAAATTATAATAAGCACACTCTTGCGATACAGCAAGAAGAGTTGCGCTCATTATGGAAGAAGGTTAAGTCTGTGTTTGACTCAGTGATGGGATCAGAGGATGTTGAAGCAAATGACGTGTTGTCCATCCGGAAAAGCATATGACAACATACTCTATTTACATGCGATGCTCATCCACAATATCTGCTGAGGCAGAAAAGTATAAAAAAGTAGAAACTAGTGCTATCTCTGAGCAAGCACCCTGGTCTCACCTCGCGGGCATAAGATCCGCCTCCCTCCTTGCGACACGGAGGTTTTTAAAGGTGATTATTTATCGTGGCCAATCTTTCGTGACCTGTTCACGGCCATATATATAAATAATTCCAACCTACAGGGGGTTGAAAAGCTATTCCACTTAAACAACAAGACACAGGGCGAGGCCAAAGACATAGTAAAAAAGATGCTCTCTGACAAATAATGGTTTCGATATGGCCTGGAAAAACCTGTGTGAAAGATATCAAAACAAGCGAATATTAGTCAACACGCAATTACAAATTCTTTTTAATTTAAAGAAGGTAGAGAGTGAGTGTGGGAGCGCGTTAAAGAAATTACATAGCGATATAAACAATTGTCTATCGTCCCTCAAGATTCACAAAATCGACACATCGAATTGGGATGCAATTTTAACATATTTGTGTTCGACAAAGTTACCGGAATGTACGTTGGCTCTATGGGAACAAAGCATAGATCACAAAATGGACATATCTAAGTGGGAAGATATGGAAAAGTTCCTCTCAAATAGGTTTTAGACACTGGAAACAGTGTCTAGCTTCACTGGCACTAACGCCCAAAAGGGAAAAAGTCATCAAATACTCGGCACACAACCGAAACCCTCATAAAAAGACTTGGTGCCTTCCAAACGAAGGTATCAAGACCCACATCAAAATCAACATCAAAAGTTTTTTGCAAGATGTGCAAAGCTGAACACAGGTTACGGAATTTTCCCCGATTCTGTGACCCAAGTGGAGAGAACCAACTTCATCAAATCCACGGGGGGATGCCTCAATTGTTTATCCCCAGGACATACAGTGACGAGGTGCACCAGTTCGTACAACTGTGCCAAATGCCACTCTCGTCACCACTCGCTCCTGCATGCGGATACAGATCAGCAAACTACGAGGCGCAATCCGTTTAAAGACGCGGATAATATCCCGTCAACTTCAGCACAGGCACAAAAAAGACAGGAATCGGGGCAACCACATTCTTCTGCGAATCAGAATGTAAAATCCTGTCATGCTAATTCCAGCACAGGTGTGCTATTAGGGACAGCACCTGTCATAATGATACTGATTTCTCTGCACGGGCACTAATAGATTCAGGGTCGGAATGCTCTTTCATGGCAGAAAGACTAAAACGAAGAACCAATTTGACGTCAAAAAGAATGCTCGCCCAGATTTCAGGCATCACCAATGCAGTATCTGCTTAAGCGAAAGAGGCATCCAACATCGAACTATGTTCACCAGTGGATCCATCCTTCAGCTTCACTACTCCTGTTCTTATTTAGCCAAACTTACTGGGAATCTGCCATCCTACCATATCAACACAATGACTATGCAGGCATTCCCAGACTTGGTTCTAGCAGACAAGAGGTTCTACGTCAATGAAGATATAGACCTCATACTTGGTGGAGACAGATATCCCCAAATTATACTAAGTGGTCTAAAAAAGAATGTAATTAATACACTTCTGGCCCAAGGGACAGTGTTCGGTTTGATACTAACCGGTCGTATTGAAGCACCGAATCCAACGAAGAGCATCGTGACATTTTACAACGAGGTTGAGTTGGACAACCAACTAAAAGCCCTTTGGGAGTTAGAAAATGTACCGAAAATTAAAAGCCCAGCGACGATGAGAGATATTGTGAAAAATTGTACAGAGAAACCACAAAGAGAAATGAGGATGGAAGATATGTCGTTTCACTCCCATTTAGAGAGGAATACCCGGAAGAACGAAAATGAGCAGAGTCCCTTAAACGCGCATGCTCGCAATTTTTTCGAAATGAAACGCGGTTAGCGAAAAATCCGGAGTTAGGGAATGAATACATAAGGGTACTTTCAGAATACCAGACGCTCGGACATATGCACAAAATTAATAGTATAGTCGCAGCAGATGTCCTTGATAATTACTTCCTGCCCCATCACGCCTTGGTAAAGGCGGAAAGCACATCTACTAAAGTCCGGGTCGTTTTCAACGCTTCAAGTCCGACTGCTAATGGTATAAGTCTGAACGACGTTCTGCGGCCAACGCGCGTTGCAATGTCACCGCTGTGGTGTTGCTACGAGTGATAGCAATTGCTAGCCCAACAATTTCTCGTATTTGATGCAGTATCAAGCTTTGTTCTTTCACTTTCAACGTAACAAATTCAATGCCTTATAGCATAGTGAATGGCTCAATGCAAGTGAATGACATGATAAAGCGCTTAGCTGAGGGATCATGGAAGTTTTTTGCGACTGGTGAAGTTTTGAAGATTTTTTAGGTGCCCTCAAAAAAAAAAGAAAGATATTATTTACATAAATAAACTTAACCTAAATACCCTTTAAGGTTACTAGATCGGATTCGCCGAGAGCACCCACCCGAAAATAGTGTTTTGGGCCAGCAGCGGGCCAAAGGATGGTGGTAACGTGCCCGGCGTTATAATGTCGGCGTAAACGTCGCCGCCTAGAACGAGGCGGATGGGCGTTGAAGCATAGATCTGCCAGACGAATATGCTCATATGGAGCCACGACGCTCGGGTCGACGTTATACGTCGGACTGACGCGCTTAAAATCGTGGACACAGACTGCGTGAGTCGTCGCCATCTTCGTCTGTACATGCTTGCCACGGAATCTAATAAAACAGCCGGTTTTGCAGGCGGCGTTGGTCGTCGGTAGTGCTAACTCTAGCGCCAGCCTGCGGTCGATCGTTGTGCGGGGGGAACATGCATCAACGAGTGCAAGAATGAGGTGCAAACGCCCCCGCCTTCCACCTTCACGACCGCAGTGGGCGCCAGAGCAGCCATTGGCCGAAGTGTTGGGCCGGCTGTAGTGTGGGCCGGACGGATCCCGTTCCTGAAGGAACTATGTTGAAGTAGCTGGCGCGGCCGAGTGGCCAGTCCACCGTCTCGGTTTTCATCTCTAAAATTTCGTAGAGCACGTAGCTGGCGCAGCCGAGGGCCAGTCTACGCTCAGGCTTCTCTCGGTGTATTTGTGGGCGAGGTTGCGAGGGTGGGCGGAAAGGCCGTGATTCCGCTCCACTTTTCTTTCGTTTTTCATGCGCGAGTAGGGGTCGCAACGGCCTCGGGTCCGATTCCCTAGTGTCGAGTCGGACTATATGGGAGCCCGCTTCACTCCTGGATCGTGCTGGTGGTTCCTCTGCAAAGGCCGACTAGGACGCGTGAAGAGACAGCGCCTCATCCATCGTCTCGTCGTCCACCTGCTGCGACGTGGGCATTCTTTCGTACCCTTCTTCCTCCTCTTCAATAACCAACTGGTTCTAGGTCTTGGGCGGCTCTGGCTCGGACGACAAGTTCTCCATCGAAAGGTGCAGCGTGGTATGATGGTTGCCACCACATCTTCGGCACCTGCCCTCACTCGTGCAGTTCCTGACACGATGTACCATATATATATTTGTATGAGTTTTTATGCGGGGATTACCCTTATTGCTTTAAATGTATGAAAACATTTACTTGAAGCAATTTTTAATTTATAATTTATTTAATAATTTGAGAAATGAATAAAGAAAAGTATGCAAAAAAGGCAATTGGGATAAGGTTTACAACAACTAAGGCATGACGTGGCTGAATGCGTTTGTAACGCTTCAACCATCGTAGGAGTGCGGGTTGAAATCCCACTCCCGGGAGAAAAGGCTTTGAAATTATTTACAAGGTATAATCGAAAAAGCTGTCGCCTTGTCCGTCCTGATGTCACGTTGTTTAAATTTTCCCCAAATTATTAAATAAATTATAAATTAAAAAATGCTTCGAATAAATGTTTTCATACACTTAAAGCAATAAGGGTAATCTCTGCTTAAAAACTCATATAAATAGAAAACATTGGTTAATCGCTGTAATTCTATAAATAGAACAAAAACAACACCAAGTTTCTTTGAAAACCACCTTACCAACGCATAACTTTACCATATTACCATATGATGCCATACAAAGTATGGAATATGAATAAAGAAAAATATGCAAAAAAGGCAATTTGGGATAACGTTTACAACAACCAAGGCATGACGTTGCTGAATGCGTTTGTTACACTTCAACCATCGTAGGAGTTGTACCGTAGTACAGAGCCGCAAATTCTTCTTCATATTCATAAATTTTTTTTGTTGCTTTAAAAATATGTTTTTTTGTGTCCATTTCTCCCTACCACCACTGTTCCAACTCCAACACCCCAACATACACAGTTTATGTCAAAAACATCTGATTTTGAACTTAGTTATCGACATATACATCCAGCATGTGGGTCTAATACCACTTCCGCAACATAATATCTTTCTTTTCCTACTGAAATCGAGGACCGTCAACATCATCGTCTAAAAAAAATAAAATAAAAGTAATCTTTAAAAATTAAACTTTGAGTCGGAGTCGTTGTAGCTAAAGTAAAGCATATTTAAAAACAAAAATATTTATTAATATCCCGCTTTAAAATCAGTGGGCGTAAGTGGCGATAATAGAAAAATAAAAACCAGCAGTAACAGAGAGCAGCCAATTTAGAGCTGAAGCCCTATCTATGCATCTCATATGCTATAAAGTATAATTGATTTACTTCAATTCCCCCACCACTTTTTGTATCATCGTGCTTGTGTGTCGTTTGTGCGGCCACAAGCACTCCTTCACCGTCCTCTTGCATTTCGCCGCCGCATGGAAGTGTCCAAAATTCTCAAGAATCGCTGTACAGCAATCACGCTACAAGGGTTCACATATGCATTATAGAAAATTTCACCTATAAAAAGAAATCCCTCATCGATTGGATTTTCTAAAAACCCCACAAATCGAACTTTCCATAAAAGACAAAATATAGTTAACCAAAAGGAAAACGCGGAAATGCGGAGATCCAAATCGAACAAAAAAAAAAACAAAAAACAAAAAAAGAAGAAGAAGAAGAATTAAGCCTTAGAATTATAAAGAAGTTTGATAAAATGTTGTAAAACGAATCAAGTTTGATGCCTTAATCAAAAAAGAAAAAAAGGAAACCCCAAATAATTTGTTAAATAATAATGTAAAATGACCCAATGTCAGATTACAACAAAATTAGTTCTTTTTAGTTAATACCTACTGTAAAAAGTGGAAAAATAAGAATTGAATTGGTCATAATCATTAACTTTAAATAATTACCAAGCAAAGACTATGTGGCTAAGCTTACTTACTTACTTAATTGGCGCTTAACCGTCTAAAGCGGCAGTTACCCACCCACCGACGCACAGTGGCGCCTTTTGAGTTTTCTCTTTGCAAAAATCATAACTTTTGAACCAATGAAGATATTTAAAAAATTTAAAATGCAAATAAAAGCTAATTATTTGAAGTTTTATTGCATGAAAGCTCCGAATGTCACAGATACAGGGTGCTTAAACAAAAATTCGTCAAATCCGAAATTTTTTAGAAAAATGCAAAAACAAAACGTTTTTAGTAAAAAATATAAAAAATAAAATAAGATTTGTCTTATATTGACGTATTTAAGCATTAAATAAGATAAACTAATGATTTTGATAAGATAGCGTGGCACTGCCCACTTGTGATAAAAAGTTTTATCTAAGTAGTCACGTAATCAATAACTACCAAAATCGATAGACGTATTGTTTATTTTAAATGGCAATACTCTTATAAAACTCAAATGTCCGTTTTTGGTGCCACAATAGCAAGGTGCTTCAAAATTTATCGTAAAATTTTACATGTTTTTTTTTCTTTTTTTAATTTACAAGCCAAATATGTATTTTATTAATAAATAAAAGATATTGAAAGTGGTTCAGTGAAATTTTATTTGATCTAAAGATTAAGCAGCCAACGAATTTTGGAAAAGGGGAGTGGCACTGCCCATTTATGCTAAAAAGGTTGATCTTAGTAACCGCTTTACCAATTTGTACCAAACTCGATAGACGTATTGATTTCTATAAAAATTTAATACTCGTTTGAAGGCGAAATGCATAAGCCTAAAATAAATTGGATACACTTTAAAGAGATGCAATAACGAAAAGTATATATTTATAAATTACTAAATTAATTAATTCTTTTATTTGAAATGAAAAATTAACTTGTACATAGATATCTTATTTTTCAAAAAAGTAACAAAATTGATTAGTAAATCTCTTTTTCATTGTTGTGATAAGAAGTGAGAAACTTATTTTATCTTACCATACAGCAACTCCGTAGTTTTAGATGCATATTCTCCAAATTTGGGTCCATTAACTGGTTCATGGCAGTTTAAAATATTTCAAATTACTCCCAATCTTTTCCAATATCTCTATCAACTCCTGTTATGTGAGCAGTCACTTCATCATTTTCAAAAAATCTTCTTGAAGAGTTACCATCATTTGTATTTCCGTATACATATTTTGGACAGTCAACTCTAAGGCCAATCTCTTTTTAGAATGCATCCTGAATTATTTTTTTCTCCTGTTTTGTTTCTCCTTACATGTTGTATTGTCGTCGAGAACTTCTCCTTGTTGTGGTAGTGTATAAGCCAGCTTCAACACAAATTCCATACATCTTATCCTAGCATGTAAAGGAGATATTACATACTCATAATTTAGTTCGTCAGTTATTGAATCATCAAGATTTTCAAAATCCTTTTGGCTCTTCTTACAAATTTGACATGTCATTGTGCTTAAGCGACTTAAACTATGAGTTTTTTTCTTTCGTTTGTTTCATAAGCGCTGAAATTCTCATCCGGCTTATGAAATATTCTAAAGACATAGTTTTAGTTTTTAATTTAAAATTGAGGTTCTTTGAGTAGAAGATGGGGTGCCAATACCCCAGAGCCCCGTGCTCGCCTCCACATCACATTTTAAAGGGGTCTTCAAATAGAAAATGAGGTGGCTCATTAGAGCGAAACCTCAGAGTTCCCTATGCTCGCCCCAAATTAAATAAATAATAGAGGTTCTTCGAGTAGAAGATGGGGTGCCAATACCTCAGAGCCCAGTGCTCGCCTCCACATCCCATTTTAAAGGGGTCTTCAAATAGAAGATGAGGTGGCTCATTAGAGCGAAACCTCAGAGCTCCCTATGCTCGCCCCAAATTAAGTAAATAAGGAGGTTCTTCGAGTAGAAGATGGGGGGCCAATACCTCAGAGCCCAGTGCTCGCTTCCACATCACATTTTGAAAGGGGTCTTCAAATAGAAGATGAGGTGGCTCATTAGAGCGAAACCTCAGAGTTCCCTATGCTCGCCCCAAATTAAATAAATGGAGGTTCTTTGAGTAGAAGATGGGGTGCCAATACCTCAGAGCCCAGTGCTCGCCTCCACATCACATTTTGAAAGGGGTCTTCAAATAGAAGATGAGGTGGCTCATTAGAGCTAAACCTCAGAGTTCCCTATGCTCGCCCCAAATTAAATAAATGGAGGTTCTTTGAGTAGAAGATGGGGTGCCAATACTTCAGAGCCCAGTGCTCGCCTCCACATCACATTTTGAAAGGGGTCTTCAAATAGAAGATGAGGTGGCTCATTAGAGCTAAACCTCAGAGTTCCCTATGCTCGCCCCAAATTAAATAAATAAAGGTGTACCTATGCTTTGCATCGTCCCGTGTTTTTAAATACACCATAAATAAAATTAAAAATAACAAACTTAATAAATTGAATACATTAAAATAAGGATAAAGGTGTACCGATGCTTTGTATCGTCCCGTGTTTTAAATACACCATAAACTAAATACATAAAGGTGTACCGATGCTTGGCATCGTCCCGTGTTTTAAATACACCATAAACTAAATGAAAATAAAATACAGTCCATTAAAATAATAATTTATAAAATAATAAATTTAAAAAATGCTTGGTTACAGTGGGCTTTGAACCCGCAACCCCAAACGTTTGAGTCGGGTACGTCATCCACTGTGCCACGACTCATACTCCTACAAGCACATCAAATTACTCCCTTATAACTCACATTAAACTGCTCGCCCTTAACTGCCCACGCTTAGCTACATTGTAGATGCCGTATTTGTTATTAAGTTCAAAACTTTTCCATCGACCATTATTAGAAAAAAATCATGCTTTATTGTAATGACATTCCCCTCTTCAATTTTAATTATTGTTGGTTCTAATTTGGTAATTTGATTTTTTATATCACTCACTGTAGCTTTTATGAGTTCCGAAGACTCCTTCTCGTATTTAAATAATATCGAGCGGCACAATATAGTTGATGACGGACGTGGATTATTCCAATATTCTGAAGCTTCATCTTTTAGTCGTAATGGAACAATAGAAGCCATAACCATATTACAATCTGTAATTGTTTCATCGTCTACAATTATGCTTTGTTTATATGCGCTTTGTCCTGATGATCCATCACAGCCCCACTTAGTTATCAATGCTAGCTCCTTTGGCAGTAATTTCAACTTTTCTTCAGTAAAACTTTGAGGGAGTCGTGTGGACGTATGATCCATTAGGTTTTGTAGCTCAATTTCAGCTGATACTTCGGTTATTTGTCGGTTATTGTGACTTAGAGGAACTGCTTCTTTCTTGGCTAGAGTAATTTTTTTGTATCCAGGTTGTTTAGGCAGGATGCCTAACTTTTCCGCATCTGATTGCGGTCCCCCCAATGCAACTCTGCAAATCGATACTCGACTTAATTTATAATCACCCACACCATCACCGCCACATGCATGTGCATGCACGTGTATGTGTGATTTTTGTCAGCACTCATGCATATGCATGTCGGGGTTGATGTGTAGGTGCCTTTTCCCTCTAAAACGGAGGATTTTGCGGGTCAACGGTTGTAGCTGGCTATACAACCGGCCTCTTCGATTTCAACAGCCGTACCATACGCATCTGCCGCCAGCGATCTCTGCCGTTTATCATAGGTAATATTAGTTCTTGTATATTTAATATCTACCAATAAAAGCACAGCTATTATAACGAGAAATCTCGTCTTATCTTCTTTTCTATTCCAAACCGAAACCGCCATATTCCCACTAAGATCGACCCCGGTGCGCCCAACGACTCAGGATCAGACGCACCCCGGCCGAACATTTGGTCCTATCTCCCCGTAACAAGGAACTAGCGCCTATATACAGTCCACACCCTTACAAAACCATTATATACACGCTTAGTGATACACTTTGGTGGTAAAATTATTGTGGTGATACACTGTTGGTGGGATTTTGACAGTTTTTTGATGATATACTACAATTGGTTAACAACATCTTGGTAAAACACTGAGCACAGGACAGCCAGCTAAAGCAATTGCAACATCGCAAGCCAACTTGCAACATCATCACCAGAACAGCAAATCGCCACAAAGTAAGCGCAATATTTCTTGCCACGATTTTTTTTTTTTGGTTATATAAAATAAATAAAACCGAGTAAAAAATAAATATTCTCAGTGCCACACGCGTAGTGATTTGTTATTAAGTGCGAGAAGTGTAAAAAATTAGTGACGAAAGAAAAAAGAAGTCCAAACGCGTAACATTACCGTTTTAATTCCTTGTGACTATCTGGTCTGTCCCCCCACCAGCGGTAAAACTCTTCGGACCCATCACAAGGAAGAGGTATACATAACCTCAGTTCCATTTAAAAAATTTTGTTCACTCCATTCATGCGGCAATTTTTCAATTTTCCTTTGTGTCACTATAATTCGCACTAATCTAATAAATTTGTGTTACACAGTTACTTTTTGCACAAGATTTTTATTGAATTTTTACATTTTTCGTCGCGTTTTTTACATGAATCAGCGTGCGCACTGTTTTATAATAAAATTGAACTTTGAAGTGGCGAGTGGCCCCCTTTGTATCTCCGCAAAAGACATTGTTGTTGCTCTCCCCTTCTCCCTGCTTTTCTGAACAAACATAATCTGCAAAGTCAGAAAATTAAACAAATTCAAAGCAATAACTAAAATTTTGCGTAATTTTAGTAGTTGTTGGTTGGGTGATTCGCTCAGGTTTTCAAAGTTTTATATCCCTTGGTTAATTTGCTCTCCACCTTTCAACCATGAACATGGAATCTTACATTAGATTGGCCGATCGAATAATCGAATTCGAGGCCGATTTTAATGATATCAATGCGACTCTGCACACTGTACACACTCTGGCAATACAGCAAAAAGAGTTGCAAGCTAAATGGAAAAAAGCAGAGAACGCCCTAGAGGAGTTGCTTGGCTCTGACACGCTCGACGCAAAGAAAATTGCAGCGGTCAAGATCAAGCATAAAGCGGCATATGCCGTATTCCTGCGATGCATGTCGAACATGGCTGAACTTCAAGCCAAATTGAAGCAGGAAAGAGATAGTCAGGTTCGACCTGAAGGAGAGCGTGCGCGTGAACACAGTATCCGCCTGCCAGCTTGCGATACTGAGGTATTCAAGGGCGACTACCTATCTTGGCCAACTTTTCGTGACCTGTTCACGGCCATCTATAAAAATAACAGTCGCTTAAGCCCGGTAGAAAAGTTGTTCCACCTTAACCAAAAAACTCAAGGTGAGGCAAAGGACATTGTCAAGAAATGTCCTCTGACAAATGAAGGCTTCGAAACAGCCTGGAAAAACCTATGTGAGAGATACGAGAATAAACGAATTCTCGTAAACTCACAACTACAAATTTTGTTTAATCTAAAAAAGATAGATAGCGAGTGCGGCAACTCAATCAAAACCTTACAGCGCGACATAAATAATTGTTTAGCATCCTTAAAAACCCATCAGATTGATGTTTCAAATTGGGATGCGATTATTATTTATTTATGTTCGACAAAATTACCTGAAAATACGCTGGCTCTATGGGAGCAGAGCATTGACCACAAAACGGACATATCTAAGTGGCAGGATATGGACAAATTCTTGTCAAATCGTTTCCAGACACTTGAAACCGGTTCTGGTTTTACAGGGAATGCCACTTCTAAAGTGCACAAGTCAAACACGTCTCGCCAGTCGACGGAAAACCCTACAAAAAGACTTGGTGCTTTTCAAACAAAAGTAACCAAGCAAGAAACAAAATCAATGTGTAAAATGTGCAAATCTACGGAGCAAAGATTACGCAACTGTTCACGTTTTTGCGATTTAAACCCGGTAGAAAGGATTAAATTCGTCAAATCTACAAATGGCTGCCTGAATTGTTTATCCCCAGGACACACAGTGACGAGGTGCACCAGTTCGTACAACTGTTCCAAATGCCACTCTCTTCACCACACGCTCCTGCATGCGGACACACTTCAGCAACCGGCGGTGCGCAACCCTTTCAAAGATGCGGATAATACCCCATCAACTTCAGGACAGCCACGGAAAAGACAGGAATCGGGACAACCACCTTCCTCTGCGAATCAGAATGTCAAATCCTGCCATGCTAATTAAAGCACAGGTGTGCTATTAGGAACTGCTCGCGTACACATCCACCATAATGGTACCGACTTCTCCGCGCGGCACTAATTGATTCAGGGTATGAATGTTCTTTTATTACTGAGAGACTAAAACGTAGAATCAAATTACCAGCGAGGAAAATACAATCCCAGGTTTCAGGCATCACAAATGCGGTATCAGCGCAGGTGGAAGTGGCATCCAACATCGAATTACGTTCACCAGTAGATGCCTGCTCCAGCCTGACTACACCCGTTCTCGTCCTGGCTAAACTCACTGGGAATCTTCCATCCTGCCATATCAACGCAATGACTCTGCAGGTATTCCCAGACTTGGTTTTGGCAGACAAGAGGTTCTACGTCAACGAAGACGTAGACCTCATACTTGGCGGAGACATATATCCCCAAATTATAATGAACGGTATAAAAAATAATGTACTGAACACACTCTTGGCACAAGAGACAGTGTTCGGTTGGATACTAACCGGTCGAATAGAAGCACCGAATCCAATGAAGAGCATCATGTCTTTCTACAACGAAGTTGCGTTAGACAATCAATTAAAAGCTTTCTGGGAGGTAGAAAATGTACCAAAAAATAAAATATTAAACGAAGATGAGAGGTATTGCGAAAAATTATTTAAAGAAACAACGAAACGTGATGAAGATGGAAGATACACCGTATCACAACCATTCAGGCAGGATTACTCTAATAAGATTAATTTAGGACCGTCCCTGAAACGCGCATGCTCTCAATTCTTCCGGAATGAGGGGCGGCTAATGAAAAACCCAGATTTATGTAAAGAATATGTTCGAGTGTTGTCAGAATATGAAACGCTCGAACATATGAGAAAATTAAAAAAGAATATCCCATCCGACGATTCGGATCATTACTTTCTGCCCCACCACGCCGTTATTAAAGCAAAAAGTACCACTACAAAGGTACGCGTAGTATTTAATGCCTCGAGCCCTACGGCCAGCGGTAATAGCTTAAACGATATTCTCCTCCCAGGCCCAGTTCTACAAGCCGATTTACCCATACTAATCCTACGATGGAGACTATACCCTTTCGTCTTCAATAGCGATATCGAAAAGATGTATCGACAAATTTGGGTGAACGAAAATCACACCAAATTTCAACGCATTGTGTATCGCACTTCCCCGAACGACCCTATTAGTCTCTACGAATTAAAGACGGTTACCTTCGGAGTGAACTGCACTCCATATCTCGCGATAAGAACGCTCCTACAACTGGCAGACGACGTATCAAATTCACACCCTACAGCGGCTAGCATACTGCGAGAATACATGTATGTAGATGACGTGTTAGCGGGTGGACACACGATCACATCGACCATTAAAGCCAGAGATGAAATTCGTCAAGTCCTACACTCCGCGGGATTTCCACTTCGCAAATGGACATCCAATTCAGAGGAAATTCTAAGGGACATCCCCAAAGCAGGCCTGCTCAGTGAAAACTTCCTGGCCTTCGAAGATACCAGTTCAGTTAAAGCATTAGGAATTCGATGGAGTGCTGTCTCCGATTTATTTTATTTCAAAGCAGGGACGCTGGACAACCCGGAAAACATTACAAAGAGAGCGATACTATCAGCAATCGCCAAACTTTTCGATCCATTAGGGTGGCTGGCACCAATGGTCATTGTGGAAAAAATACTCATGCAGAGTATTTGGTTGGAAGGCACCGCTTGGGACGAACCAGTATCTACCAATACGCTGGAGCGATGGAAACCTTCACCGACCAATACCATGAAATCGATAAAATCAGGATTCCTAGATGGGTCAACTTTTCACCAGGAACCGACATCGAGATCCATGGATTTTGTGACACATCCGAGAAGTTTTATGCAGCAGCCGTTTAAATGCGCGTGAAAACGGATAATGACATCTGGACAAACCTGCTTCTAGCCAAAACCCGAGTAGTCCCACGATTGGAACTTTGCGGAGCCGTGCTGTTAGCGGAAATCACCGAATCTATTTTCAGGAACCTCAAGTTGGGACCAGTGAAAGTGCACCTTTGGACGGATTCAACCATCGTCCTCGCATGGATAAGGAAACCACCTTTTTCCTGGTCCACTTTCGTCGCACATCGGATCACCAAGATCCTCGACATGGTCGGAAATAAGGAATGGTTGCACGTAAATTCAGAATCAAACCCAGCAGATTTAGGTAGCAGAGGATTACCTGCGTCTGAATTGGTCAACAACTCGTTGTGGTGGCAGGGATCTTCGTGGCTGCAAGAAGACACTTCCCATTGGCCAGCACAAGAAAGTGACTACATCACTTCCGTAGAGGAAAAGAGGGCGAAGACCTGCGCAACAACAACAGTAAATACTACCAATGTTCTCCAACGCTTTTCAGACCTACCTAGGGATTTACGGGTGCTCTCATACGTTATGAGGTTCTACCGAAGGACTCACCCCAAAACAAAAAAATAATTTCAGGTCAAGTCACCTTTAATCTCCCCTGATGAGATCAAATCAGTAACTCAACTCGTCATTAAAATCTATCAGAAACAACATTATAGTTCCGAATATAATGATCTAAAGGCCGGAAAACCAATTGCAGGGAAAAGTGCAATACTCTCACTTAATCCCTACTTAGACCAAGATGGCATCATTCGGGTAGGAGGGCGACTCGGGGCGTCAAAGGACTTAGCTTTTAATGAACGCCACCCAATCCTCCTCCCATACAACTGCCGGTTATCCCGTCTGACAGTCCTAATGTTTCATCAACAAAGTCTGCATGGGGAAAACCAACTCATGTTACGTCTGATACGCACCCAATACTGGATACCTAACATCAAAATCAAGATTAGGGCAACCATTCATAATTGCAAAGTTTTCACTATACACCGAAAGCGTGCTCAGACCCAACTTATGGGTTCCCTCGCGAACGCACGACTTCAGCCGTGCATTCACGAATACTGGAGTCCACTTCGCTGGACCCTTCGACATCAAAAGTTACCGCGGTAGAGGGTGTCGACTATCCAAAGGCTATGTCCGCCTTTTCGTGTGTTTTTCCACACGAGCGATTCATCTGGAAGCCACTAGTGATCTCAGCACTGCCGCATTCCTGGCAGCTTTCGATAGGTTTGTTGCTCGGCGAGGATGTCCAAAGAACATCTACTCCGACAACGGAACCAACTTTGTCGGAGCCTCCAGAGCTCTCCGCTTGGAACTCAAAGCTTTCCTGGCGGACGCTCGCAACCAAACTCTATCCAAGTACAGTCACCAAAACTTGACATGGCATTTCATACCACCAGGAGCTCCTCACATGGGTGGGCTATGGGAGGCAGGGGTCAAAAGCTTCAAGAACCACTTCAAAAAGATCGCTTTGGATCACAAATTTACCCTTGAAGAGTTCAGCACCCTACTTTGTCGAATCGAGTCCTGTCTCAATTTTCGACCGTTAAGCCCCTCCTCCAACAAGCCGTCTAAATTGGAGCCACTTACGCCAGGACATTTCCTCGTTGGAGGGCACCTATTAGCACCACCCGAGATCGACGTCAGCGAGAATCGCGCTTCACTCGTAAATCGATGGAGGAAACTTAAGGCGCTGCATCAAACCTTCTGCAAACGGTGGAAGATTGAGTATCTCACCGAATTGCAGAAGCGCGTTAAGTGGAAGCAACCACAATCAAATCTCAAACCGGGGAACCTAGTCGTCATTAAGGAGGATAATCTACCCCCCAACGAATGGCGACTAGGTCGGATAGCCAATCTTCACTATGGCCCCGATAACCGAGTTCGAGTCGTCGAACTGGATACGGCAAGGGGACAAACCACTAGACCAATTACGAAATTGGTACTCCTTGCATCCCACGAAAAAAAGGATGAAAGGTAAGGGGCCAAATTGCGCCTTAAAAAACCCCAAAAATCAAAATTCTATTTCCCCCGACTACCTAAAATCAGAGGCCCACGGTTGGTGATAGCATATAAAGCCTATTAAGGAACCCGCGTCTTCGTGTCTCTCTATCCCTAAGCCTGCGTTTCTCCCAAGCCATATATTATAATCAACCCCCGGTCTCGTGATGGTGCGAGTCTACCGGAGGGCGATCCTACATCTTCTTTCTTTTATTCTCTACCCCCGGTCTCGTGCCGAGTCTACCGGGGGGAATCCTAAACCTGACTACTGGTGGGCAATGGGGAAAGGGAGCGAGATGCACGAAGACACGGGAGAGCTTACCAAAAGCTCGCAAACAAAAAACATTTTTTTTTATGTCCTTTAACAATACTAACCGGGGCCCCCTGAACAGAAAACCCTACAGAGCCTAAAGGCGTTCAGCCCATTATCTTTCTTAATGCCCAGCAAATCAACCCAAGTTCACTCTCTCACCCAGAGCGAGGATCACAGAACACCTACGCACTCGGCCAAATGCTCGAGGCCAACAATAACATAAAAACCTGCAATACGCAGCCTCATTCGAATACCGTTGAGCATAGGGATTATGAAAAGTATCGACACCAAGTAATCGTGCGCTTTCGTAAACCTATCAGCATCCGAAACATAAACCGATTCCACATTCATCGTTCCACGTCAAAACCCCGACCGGTAAATCGATTCAAAGAGGTACCATAAAGAATTGTCCTCATTGAGCAAAAACCAATATCGTCCACTATGTGGTAAGAACTCCATAGTTCAACTAAACCCACCTTAAAAAAAAAACCAAATACCTGGTTTTGTATCACCACAGGTGTATGCATTTCGCTACATACAAATATAATCTTTAAATATATGATTGCTGAATACAAATCTACTGAATTAACCAAATTAGTTTATACCTTTAATTAACCTAAATGCCTATTTGCTGTGCCAATCCAGTATGAATATGTAGTGACGTAAAGACCATAATGGAAGCAATGAATGCCTTAAAAGCAATAGTTGACCATGGCCATTGTGAGTACGGTCAATAAACCTTCTACCAAACAAACCAATAACGATACGGATGAGAGTTGTTTGGAGGAAAATATTAATGAAGTTTTCTACAATAAAGAATGTATCAATTGTGATTGCCCACATAACCACAAGCAATTCTTTCAAGCTCCTCACTTCGCGCTAAGTCATTTTAAAGCGAAGAAACGTCACAGCAAAACTCAATACATTTGCGCAGAATGCTACGATAATGCACTCGAGATGTATGAGGAATACTGTGCCTTATTGAAGGCGAAGCAGCCGTTACTTTTTAAGAAAATCACGATACAAGGTCCTGAGTTTGTTGAAATCTCCGACAGCTGTGAAGATGAGGATGGAGAGCCTACAGCATCGCAGCTACAATTATCAAAAGGTTCATTTTCCAAAAAGACTTTAGACTTAATCGAAGCTGAGATAGAGAGTTCTATTAAAAGCGTACTTGAAAATTTGAAAATACGAAACCAATTGACATGGTCGAAAACAAGACTAGAAGAATAATCAAATTTAAATGATGATTGCCAATAGGTTCACGTGTAATTGCTTACTTTGATGCCACTTCATTGTCGCGTGGCAAAGAGAAAATGTTAATTCAAAGCGCTTTTTATCCTGGAATTATTGCTGAACTATTGAAGCCTAACAATAAATACAGGTACCTAATTTTCTACGATGATGGTTATACGCAATATGTTGCCCATAAAGACGTACGGTTGGTGTGTAATGTTTCGGAACATGTTTGGGAGGACGTGCATCCGGCATCACGTGAATTTATTCAAAAATATCTGACACAATATTCTATAAATCGTCCAATGGTACAAACATAGAAAGGTCAAAGCATGACCACAGAATCAAATGGCAAAGGGATTTATGCGCGTGTTACAGATATTGATGGTAGCTTAATGCAAATGCAATTTGAGGGACCAAAAAGTCATACAGAATGGATATATCGTGGGTCATTGCGTCTTGGTCCAGTATTCAAGGAATATCAAAAAACATTACAAAAAGATACGTACCTATGCCGCGCCTCGCTAGGCGTACTGAACCGTTTATACGTTATACTGCTGATGAAGACGCTACTCCAGTTCAACCACAACAGCAAGCAAAACCACAAGAGCGCGAAGCTTCATCTCCAAACGAAGCACGTGCAGTGGCTAAGAAAAGTGTTAGTCGTTGATCGTTAGATTCCGCAACCGCCCCAACTGCAGCAACACCACAATCACCTTCGTTACCAACAGTGCGGCATTTGAACAATTCAACTATTTATTTAGAAGATGAAAACAAACCGAAAAGAAAGGTTGTTTATTACACAGATAAACGAGACTTACCACCATTAATCTATCGCCCACACAAATGTTCACCAACATGTCTATTTAAGATCCCACATAATTTGAGCGCTTATAGTCCATTACCCAAACCATGGCTCTTGGGTTGGGAAAGTACGATTATGCGTTTAAAGAGTAAAAAATTGTCGCATATCGTGGTCCATGTGGTAAAATAATGCGTAATATGGAGGTGCGTCGCTATTTTCGCGCAACAAATAATGTATTGAATGTGCCGGCAAGCTTTGATTTTCCACTATAAAGGTAACATCCGAGTAGTCATCGTTCATGCAAGGTTGGGCCATTTGTTCGGAGAATCGTCTGTAAGTTTCACTTCATCACAACTCGGCTTTGTCAGCGAGAGCAATTTATACTGACTTTGGCTACTCATCTTTAAGAAAGTGCCGTTTTTTTTTTGTTCTGCAAAGATCTGTATAAAAGTTTTTTACAGCAAGTAAAATCAAAGCGCTTGAACCCAGATAATGCCATGTTTTACTTTCCATTTCTATGAAAGATGAAGAAGCTAATGATAGAGTATGGAACGTTAAGCAACCCGTTAGCCACCATATTTGGCTAGGCAGTGAAAGCTGTTGTAGTTGCTGGCCAGTAAAGTTATAAAACTGCGTCCAACGTATGTTTGCTATGTTTATAATAAAGTAAACGTTCATTGCCAGTGCTAGCAAAAGTGAGACCGTGGCTCCAATTCCAGTGATTGTACTATAACCTTGATAATTGCGCTAAATGTTATTAAAATTACACTTAGGCATAGAACTTTGCCGTAAATAAAACTTCGTTGATTCTTTACATAAAATAATACAACTATATGTAGTACAACCAATGTGGTTAGCGTTAGTCCAATTGCAATCAGCTTATAATCGAATTGCAATAAAGTAGCAGCTACTTGGTCGGAGATTTCCTTCGATAAACGTAAATAATGTACTCTGGCGTTTTCGAAAAAGAAGGCATTGTCAAATTTATCATTTAGCTTATGAGCAGATTTTCCAGCCTCGAACCATTCAGCTAATGCGCTGGAATCAACATATTCTGAACTAAATTTTCGTGTTGCTTTTTTTATTAAGTGCAAAGAATTGTAGTAATATGCATATAGCTGAGCTTCGAGCGAGTATTCACGTAAAAGTTCTGGAATCAAGCACCCAATGGACATTGAAGGAATTTCAATTGACCATAATATTGCTAGTGTAGGGGCCAAATCAATTTGATTGTAAGTTTTAGAACGATAACTTTTGGAGATACAAATCCCGTTGTAAGCCAATATCGGCACACACATTTCAGCTGTAGTGCTACCACCATGTCCACCGCCATCTTTCATGCCATGATCACCTGTTACTAGGACTAACTGATCGTGAAAATGCTTCGCTTTCTCTATCTTTTGGACAACATCATCAATTTCCTTTAACTTCAACGGAATTTTAGGGCTCTCCGTACCTCAACATGCCCAATGTGATCTAAGCCAAGATAATGTTGCACCAACAGCATCCAGTAGGTTTGCTCTAATTCTTTAGATAATATCTCTGTAACATTTTTATCTCCTTTGGGAATATTAACAAGTAACTGTAGATGGCTGTATGCGTTGTTGTATGAAAAAGGCATAGTAGCTGGTGTAGCGAAATCTGATCGTAATGCATCCACCACGATGCATTTTTTTGTTTTTTTTTTTTTTTCGCCTACAGACCAGCCCTAGAGTTTGTGCTGGTGCTCCGTAACAGCTTAGCAAATAACCAATTTTTTTCGGTTTGTGTTCGATGGTTAATAAATCATAAGCAAAACTTCTTTCAGTCTTGTGTTGTTACATTTCACGTTATGCGCATTTCATATGCATTTGACGTCATAAATACATTGCTTCTATTTAATTATGTTACTTTTTTATTTCAAAATCAAAATGTCAAACATAAACAAAAACATGTCAAACTCCCCAAGCTTTGGGGAACAGTGGTCTCGCTTTCATGGTGTTTTGAAGTTCCGATAAAGTTTCGTCAGTCCTTTTAGCCTGGAAGCCAAACAAGTCCTACGCGAGCTAGGTAGGTGCCCGACAAACCCTACCAACCACTATGGTTCGGGACACACAAAAAAAACAAACAACCAAAGGAGAAAAGAGGGGAGGAAGGACAAAATAAAAGACAAAAAAAGAAGAAAAAAAACTTTGTCCATTCACCGTCCAAAAATTACAATTTATTTGTTATAAAATATATTTACACACTGACAGGGCAGAGATCGACGTAATACCGCTTAATGCGAGCTATGCTTTCGCTGGCGATGCAACCCCAGCGAGGAAGCCGAGGGGTATCGCTTCCCGCAGCTGCACTTATAGGGGTGCGAAACCCATGTGGAGATTGAGGTGGGCCTTCAATGTGGTAAAGTAGCTGAGCGTGTGCACACACACTCGGCACACAAATTCCTGGCCACCCGCGGAGTCTGCGCGCACCCAAAGGACCCCCTCATAGCCCCGATAAAAACGGGTGTACCACGGGGGTCCCTCGTCATAATACCGCACCTTCAATATTATGCGACTATAGTTCCGCGGTTCGAACGATGCTCTGCAACGAAAAGGAAAGAAAGTGGTATCATTATATTATGGAAAATGATCCCATAACTAAAACAAAAAGGCCACAACCCGTATACTCACATGTTTTTTCCTCGGATGAAACTTGCCAATTCGCTTGTCACGCTACAAATGCCGGTTACGTGCACAGACTCAGCGAGCATAACAACACAAATATACAATGCTGCCAGACAAACATCAGCAAATGAGTAAAACCAAAAGCGCTGATCACATGACCAGCGGTCGACGACAAGCTGAATTTCACAAAACAAAATATGAGAAAAAAACCGTAACTCACTTTCCATAGTGAAGCCTTCTTCTAAACTCCAACTTAGCTTAAGACTGTCTCCTAAACTACGAAGAAATAACTTTCGAAGGAGACCTTTCAAGTTATTAGCCTAAACTTAACTGCCGAAAAGCTAGTTGGAGATTATGATACAATTTTCAACTATAGTAAACACAGCAACAAATTTTATTCGAAGAGTGCTGACCATCAGTGATGAAATAAACCATAATAAAAATATAGAGATTATTGTAAAAATGCTTAAAAACAACGACTTTCCAATATATCTCATAAAAGGTTATATCCGCGATTATTTTGAAAAATCAAGTAACAACCGAATAAATAATAATAAAAATAAAATATATAAAACGTCGGTATATGTCCCTGGACTGTCCAACAGGCTAAAATATTCCAATATGTATGACCACGAAAATTTCCAAATGGCCTTCACTTACAACAATACCGTACAACAAATTTTTAGCAACACAAAGGACAAAATCGAAAAATACGAGAAATGTGACGTAATATACCAAATTTCATGTAACGGCGACGGGTCGCACGTATGCAATAAAGTATATGTCGGGACTACAAAATCAAAATTAAAGGCAAGGATTTCCGCGCATAAATCTAACATCAAAAATCGGGACCACGCTAATGATAATAAAACAGCTTTGACACAACATTGCAGAGTAACCGGGCACTCTCCAGATTTAAACAACGTAGCAGTAATTCAACAAGAGAGGCATTACAACAAAAGATACACATTAGAAATGCTTCATATTATCAATACACCAAGAGATCAAAGAATAAATTTTTAGGCAGATGTAGAAGGCTGCGCGGCAGCCTATCGTCGGTTGATTACAACAACTACAATTCCTCGTGAGAAGAGTGTCGTTCCAAATATGCTGTCCCAACGCTAATGTGCTGAGCGCCACTTACTGCTTATTATTTAACGTATTGTTGTTTATGTAAAAATTTGTTTATTATTACGGTTCTTTAGATGTTTACTTTTTTTTTATCGTTTTCCCTTGTACTTGTTTATTTTAAGATTTTTTAAATTAGTCGATCAGGTGCACTAAAGAGTGTAAGTTAAAAATTATGGAATGTTGTTATGTTTTATGTGTTAATATGTTTTTGTTTTTACATGCCTTTCAGTCCTGAAGATGATTTCAGTTTGAAATCGAAATATCGATTAAAATAAATTCATAAAAATAAATTTGACAAATATAAAATTTATATGTAAAACAAGCATTTTTGGTGTTTTAATTTACATATACATGGCCTAGAGCTCGAAATAAATTTTTTGTAAAAATTTACAAAATAAAGGCCGAAATAGAATAAAAGTAATTTTCGAGAATAATAAAAATAACTAAAGGAAAGTTCAGAAACTTTTATGAAATAATAATTCAACCAAATGAACTTTATGAGAAAAACTCACAAAAAAAAAACGAAACATTTCAGAATTCGGGTGGCGTCAGAACTCAAACGGGAATGTCCGCAAACACTTTCGCGACATGACCATTAGGTATCATTACGCTGCCAAATTGGCAGCACCGCACAGCTGTCTCACTCCAATAAGTTAAAGAGTTATCAGCTGACAGCTCTACAAATTGCCACACTCGATAGTATAGGCTATTCCCGCCAGGGTTGTGTTGAAATCAACAAACACCCCATCATTTGGGTTGCTCACCCAACATGGCCCAAATCAGCACAAAGAATGTTCCACGGCAGCGAATAAATGCCTCTTTACATTCATCGCACAAAATTAAATGCATAATTTCGTCGGCCTCTACGCTCCGCTTAAACACGCTTTATTCATCTCTTTTAACATACGTTTTGTAATAAAACACCTCCGTTTCACCCAACCAACCTCACGGTCACTCGCCCTGGACCCTCAAAAGATGCCACACCTCCTCCGACAAAACAGGCAGTCGCCCCGAGAGCGACACGATACATTAGACGCTGGAACGGAGACCTCGGGGTCTTCGTCCAGCCCAGAAAAACCTAAACAAAAAAAATGCGAGTCTGGAACGGAGACTTCGGCCTCTTCGTCCAACCAAACAAAATAATGCGAATCTGGAACGGAGACCTCGGCCTCTCCGTCCAACAAAAAAAAAAAAAATGTTTGCCAGTCTGGAACGGAGACCTCGGCCTCTTCGTCTAGCACTATTTACTTTCTACGTCACATCACTTTATGGATTCTATATATATCTAAGAATTATGTATAATCAAAGGTAAGAAATATTCACCTTCCTCCACTTCTAATGTTTATTTTCATCCTAGCTTAGGTGGCATGCTGCGCAAGTCGGACCGGACTCCCGGCCACCCACGACGCTGGCGAAATAAGCGATTTAGGTTAAGTTTAGTTTTAATGCAAACGTTTTTTCTCGTTACTTTTCAGCGGTCGGAGATCGGTGGGGGTAAAAGCGATGTTGCGTATCGCAAGGGGGGCCGGCATGTTTAGGCAGGATGCCTAACTTTTCCGCATCTGATCGCGGTCCCCCCAATGCAACTCTGCAAATCGATACTCGACTTAATTTATAATCACCCACACCATCACCGCCACATGCATGTGCATGCACGTGTATGTGTGATTTTTGTCAGCACTCATGCATGTGAATGTCGGGGTTGATGTGTGGGTGCCTTTCCCCTCTAAAACGGAGGATTTTGCGGGTCAACGGTTGTAGCTGGCTATACAACCGGCCTCTTCGATTTCAACAGCCGTACCATACGCATCTGCCGCCAGTGATCTCTGCCGTTTATCAAGGGTAATATTAGTTCTTGTATATTTAATATCTACCAATAAAGGCACAGCTATTATAACGAGAAATCTCGTCTTATCTTCTTTTCTATTCCAAACCGAACCCGCCATATTCCCACTGAGATCGACCCCGGTGCCCCCAACGACTCAGGATCAGACGCACCCCGGCCGAACACAGGTAAAATATCGGCATTGCGTTGCAATAATGACTTACGCAATATAATATATTTTTTCTTCGTTAAACCGAGATCTATAAACAGCGCCAAAGCTTCTTCGGGAGTGTATTTCCTAGGTAGCGCATTTGGTGGTGTGGGAATGCTGTTTTTGTTCCTCATCAGTCGCACTGTACTTGCTACCGCAACTGCTTCTGTTATATGAGACTTTGCGTTTTCTTCGTATTTTTTATATTTAATAGCCAGTTCTTCTGAAAGATGAGTCGTGGCCATAGCTTTTGTGGTATCAGACAGCTTCCTTTTCCTTGTGTAGGTAGAACACTTTTCTATGGGTTTTGTTGGTCTCCCTCTAGTTGGATTGGTTGACGTGGTAGGCATTTCTTCGTCCAAAAAAGTTTTGTCAGCTAACCACTTTTCATGCTTACTTAGAAATTTTGAATTGTTACGATAGACGTCCTTCCAATTTCTTTCTATCTTAATGTATTGTAAACCAATTTTTTCTTCCAGGCCTTGCTTTTCTTTAATGCTTGTTTCACTCGCTTATTCTCTCATAATAGCCTCAACGAAGTCCCGTCTTGACTTTGTAGATTTAAACACCGCAAATAGTTTCGAGTTTTCTAGATACATATTAGAATTGGCTTTGAGTATATCTGACTAAATATTAAACTGTGAACTATATTTAAAAATACTATTGACTTTATTTAAGTAAACAGAATACTTAGTTCCTTAATCTACAAAAGACGAATGATAATGTGCATTGTAAGATGGATAGCTTTATATACGTACTCAACTTATTAAAATGAATTTCAGGTATACAATTCGTAACTAAAAAAATTTATGTTGTTAACAAGTTCCAATAACAAAAATGACCTTACGGCCGTACTGAATTATATATGCCTGCTCAGGCGCGCATTTATGCCCAAGGTTGTTCAACTTTATTTGATGTAAAAAGTGAAGTTGCAGCTGGACGCAGGTAGACTTTGTGAATTTAGGTAACTGAATATTTCACAAATAACTACTGTTAATTTGACGGAGCACATATTTTAACATTTTTTTTTTCATCAAAATTTTAAAAAGGGCCTAAAAATAGGCATTCCGGAAAACAGGTATATCCGCCAACTTTTAACAAAAAAAAAACAATTTTTTTTTGTTTCAATCCTAACTTAAATTATCTTTAATTGCTATACAAGAAACCGACAACCGGCCGCCTTATTTACTCACAAAACCATTTTAAATACAACGAAAAAGAAGAAAAATTTCAAATTTTTCCCAATGTTGAAAATTGGTCAAATTTTACCGGCTCTACCTGGTAAACTATAATTTTCTGTAAAAAAACAGTTGTATATTCCGGATCCCTGGAAAAGAAACATGTATTAGATTCAGCGAACGCTTTCATGATTTTTTTGATTTTTGCCATGCTTTAACGGCAGAGGCGCCACTGTGCGACCTGTGCCATACGTACGGACGTTTGTCGTACGAAACACGTTTGACCGAACCCTCAAGCCCCTAGGAATCAATGTGTGCGTCTGTGTACATGCACATACCATATTTGTGTGTGTATTGTTTACAGCAAAGCACTGTTGCCATTGACCAGTTTGCATGCCTGCTTATGCAAACATCAACTTTTAGAATTACAATTTTTCATGGTGCCAATGGCAGAAACAAATACTGAATAAGAATTTCAGTTCATTTATTTGTAACCTCCAATTTTATATAATAATTTTAGGATATTTCAACAAAATTTTAAACAATCATTAGGCCTTTATGTATAATAACTGCAATTGGTCCAAACATAGCACACAATATTTAATAGGCAACTCTGTCTTGTGAGAGAGCGATCAACTGACACGTTCTTACGGTAAAAATCAAAAATTTTTTTTTCTACGTTCCGGGCTACGTACGTACGTTCGTTGAACGTCGGTCAGTTTTCGTTTACATTGCACACTCATAAGTTAGGTCGTGTTAGCTGACACCTTTTTTCTACATACGTTCGTGGGTAACTGCCGCTTAAACAGTTATGGCCGTCCAATGTGGCTAAGCTACGGCATATATTACTTGCTTGCTGTTGATGTACAACAAACTCTCAAACATGTACCAGATGAAATAAATTTAACTAAAGAAGAAGCAGTGAACATGTTTGAGAGAGGGTTGAATGAAGTGGCCAACTTTGTTTTTGTTGTGAACTATTTGCAAATTGTGTATTTGCTACTATAAGCATGGTTGCCGTAGGATAATAATTATTTTTTGGTTTAATTGATTTATTTTTTTTCTTAGCCTGAGACTCTTTCTCAGAATTTTCAATTAGCCAGCGGGAAGGCCTTCGAAGCTAGGGAAGATGCTCCAATGTTGAGTTATATTCCCTGACCATATACTTGTACCTATAATTGTATTATTCTATTATATTGCTAATATTTACCCTAATACTTATATACATATAATTTTTATATATATATTTTTTTAAGCCTGTACGTACATATGTATGTACGTATGTTTGTTCAACCTTAGTTGAGTTTGGCTTATTTTCAAATTAGGGTTCGCTAATTTTTTTTTTTATAGTTTTGCTTTCCTCTTTCATACCTAAATATGTACGTAGCACCGCGCAGATGTACTAACATACATATGTACATTTAAACACGTTTCGCACATATAAATTAATATTAAAATTTAAAGATACACGTGAGTGTTTGCGGGGCTAATTATAGTTCGACTATATTGTAATTTTTTTTTGAAAGTTCCTATAAAGCTAATTTTAGCAAAATATATACATAAAAGTACTTGAGTCTGTGTAGGCTGACTGACTTAAGGTAACCTTTGTAAATATAAAATGGATTGATTTTGTATGAATAATAATTAAATAATTATGGGTAACTAATTGCTTTTTTGTTTGGTTTGAGACATGGGGTGTTGAAGGTAATGTATTTGGGGCCTCAATAACATAAAGGAGGCCAATGGTAGGGCGGGTACAGAGGCAGCCACCACATCTCCCTTAATGAGCTGCCTGGCATAAGAAATAATGGTGAAGGGTCATATTAGTGAAGTGTGGCAAGCAAATGCAACTTTTCGGTTATTAATTTCTTTTGGTTTTCTTTTGAAAGTCCCTGTGTGCAAATATAAATTATCCTGTTTGGCTGAGGAGGGCAATGCGGTGTATTGATCGCGTTATCGAATACCACGAAGCTGAAGCTCCGGGCCTAAACGTCAGTGCACACACCGTGGTCAATTCACCTTGCCACAAGCATCGCTTCTCTATCGTCTTAGACCGTGATTACAGTACACTCGGTCAATGGTATCATAACAGATAAAATGGCGCCCAACGTGGGCCCGATTGAAGTAAACCTTTTTGTTTTCAATTCGTGGTTTCACACTCAGGATTTCCTCTTGGAATCAGCTCGTCTGTCCGCTTTGATTTTTCATTTTTTTTCAATATTTTTAAATTTGGATTTTTATACCTTTCATGAACATGAAATGGCATATAAACTTTGGTCCGATGTTTGTAACGTTGAGAAATATAGTAGATAGACTCACCATTAAGTATACCGAATTGATCAGAGCGACGAACTGAGTTGACATAGCCATGTCCCTCTGTTCGTCCCTCTGTCCGTCCGTCTGTCTGTTTGAACGCAAACTAGTCCCTCAAATTTTGAGATATCTCAATGAAATTTGGCATAAGGATACATTTTTGTATTATATTAGACATTTGTCGGATCCGGTAGGATCGGACCACTATAACATATATCTCACATACAACCGATCGTTCAGATAAGACGATTTTGGTCATTTCTGCCGCAATTAAGAAAGTATTAACGTGAAACTCGGTGATATATATTCTAATATATCATAGAAGATTTCATGAAAAAATCACTTCGATCGGAGCTATATATAATATATAGCCCATACAACCGATCGTTCAGATAGAAAGATTTTTAGCCATTTCTCCCTTAATTTCCAATATAAAAACGTTAAACTTGGTGATATTTATTCTAATATATCACAGAAGTTTTCCTGAAAAAATCACTTTGATCGGAGCTATATATATATATTATATATATATATGCGGCTGGGTTGCCGAACGCCTCAAAGAGTTCATGCACGATCAACATAATCAGAGAAGACTAACAATGGATGCATTTATGATGGAAATTGAAGAGCAAGGAGCAACGTCTATGTCGTCAATGCCAACATACCAAGATCCCGATGATTCAACATACGCACCGCCACCGGTTCAACAAGATATGGATAGAAGCACAAGTTCACAATACACAGAGATATACGATTGTTTTAACTTTGCCTTGGTATGTGACAGATTTGGTGTGCCTGACAGAGTAGCATCAGCATTGGGAACCGCTCTTTTGCAAGATTTTAAAATTAAAGATATGCATGGGAAACTTCTCATCATGGATAAATCGAAAGTTCGCAGAGAAAAAGATAAATGCAGACAAGAAGTGCTTCGCAAACGGTTAGATGATACCAATTTGTTAGCGTTTTCATTCGATGGCAGAAAAGATGATACTTTAACGATAGATAAAATTGATGAGAAGTATCATACTAGGATGGTAAAAGAACGTCATCTTGTTATTTTGAGAGAACCCAATTCTGAATTGATTGGTTACGTAAGACAGGAACATGAAACCGCTGAATACAAAACAACCAAATTAAATGGTTTTTTCAACGATAAAAATATATCACTGGATACATTAATTGGAATATGCACTGACGGTGAGCCAACAAACACTGGTCCACACGGTGGAATTATACGACGATTCGAATTGCTGTTAAAAAGACCATTGCATTGGTTCGTTTGCCTTCTACACTTCAACGAACTTCCGTTTCGGCATTTGTTTGAAGCTTTGGATAAGTCAACCAGCACTGGACCAAGATCGACAACTGGAAAACTGAGCCGTCAAATCGAAACTTGTGAAACTCTTCCGGTAAGTTATTGCTATCACTCATTTATTATAATTGTCAACCATTTTTAATTATTTTATTATTATATATTTTCAGGTGGTGGATGGCTTCCAGAAAATTGAGTTGCAAAATATGCCCCCTGCTCCAGAAAAAATTGAATTTTCCACCGATTCGAAGTACTTATTCGACATGGCCCATGCAATTTCTAGCGGCGTGGTTCCGGTGGATCTGGCTAACATCAAACCAGGGAAAATTGTACATTCTCGGTGGCTCACCAAGGCCACTAGATTATTGCGATTATATGTGACAACGGAAAATCCAGATGCAAATTTAAAAAGTCTGGTTGAATTTATAATTAAATGTTATGTGCCAATGTACTTCAATATCAAGTATTACAGCTCTGTCGTGTACGGCAGTGCATTATTTTTCAAGTTCATTGGTTGGTCACAATTTCTAGAACCTCGTTTACGCAAAATTGTCAATCAAGTAATTAAAGATAATTCATATTATGCGCATTCGGAAAATATCTTGTTATCAATGTTGTTTGATGATAGCAAAGAAAAGCGCGGTTGTGCCATTAAGAAAATTCTACGCTATCGAACCGATGTCGACGAGCCAATGGAACTTAACGTTTATAAAAAACCAGATATAAACTTTAATTGCACAAGTTATACGGAAATGATCAATTTGAATGATATAAATATCATATTTGAACCACCATTCACGCGAAGCATTCCGTACGATACATTGAAAGAATATTTAAATCAAGATGATCCACCGTTTAATGATCCAAAAATTCCATCACACATGCAAGAAACGGAACGACATGTTCAATTGCTAGCTAGCGTTTCCAAACGGGTTATACCGGAAAATATAGAGGCTGTTATGGCGACGACATTAGAGAGCCGTGCGAAATTGCCCAGACTTGAAAGCAAAAAAAACTTCAAACAATAATTTTTTTTAGTTTCTTTTCTATAACTCACTTAAATTAATTTTTTCATTTACATATGTTCTGACTAAATAAATTTCTTAAGAGAAAAAATAGATAATATTGTAAATAAATAATAAATATTATTATAAATAAATAAATAAAAATTAAGAAGAAACAGCCATTTAGCTGATTTTTTCATGTAAAGTGCAAAACCGGCGATTTTTTGAAATGTTTGTATGGTGAACCCCCAGGGCGGTTCCAGGGGGTGTGCCACTGTCATCGGTGGGTCGGGCCTCCAAAGTTAGTGGGGGTCGGTCATACATTTGGACTCGATTGGAGCACTCTAAATGGGTCAAAGTGGGATTTTTTAAAATTTGCCCCTACCCAAAAGTTCGACCCAAATTGGGGGACATCAGAATTCGTTTTAGAGGTATGATTCCTTCGGCAAAGTTTCTTATTTTGATCCCTCAAATACGATTTTCAGAGAGCAATGAGCTATTTTTAAATCGACCCGCCCTAGTATATATCTATCCCATACAAAACCGATCGTTCAGATAGAAAAGATTTTTGGCCATTTCTCCCTTAGTTTCCAATATAAAAACGTGAACCTTGGTGATATATATTCTAATATATCATAGAAGATTTCCTGTGACAATCATTTCGATCGGAACTATATACAATATATATCCCATACGACCGATCGTCCAGATAAGGGGGTTTTTGCCATTTTTTATTTTATATTTATCTTAAAAGTCGTTTAGGTATGTAAATCTGTTCACTATATATTTCCTATCTTATACATCCTATTATTTGGAGATTACGAACGGGATACGATTATTGTTCAGCCCAATTCATGAAAGGTATGAAGTCTTTGGCACAGCCGAAGACAGTACCGTCCTTACTTGTTTTGTTTTTTATTGTGTTTAAGCATTTTTTGTATGGATGTGAATAATTTTCGAAGGAATTGACGATCCTACAGGTTATATGCCTCAAGATACGTACCGCGAGAAAAAAAAACTTCGTGTTCAGGAAATTGCTTAAACACAACATTTTCTTTGTTTTTGTACCTAAATGCGTGATATACCTTTTTTTAGGAAATTTTATCATTAAGGCTTAATGCCAGTTGACTTACCAGGAGTTCACGTCAGGTACATAACAAGAGAAGAGATATTAAAGTTTTCAAATAATCGAAATGCCAAGCTCATTAAATATCTTTTTTTAGTTTTTGTAGTTTTTGGGAAAGATTTTAAAAATTTCGAAAATTGTGGTGGTAATTAAAACAAATCACAACCGATGTTTCTTCCCCAAAATGTTGCATGCCACAACACAATATGAATCCTTTACCACTTTTAACCTTATGCCACATTACCACAACAGAGACTCCCATGGTCAAACCAAAATATTTTGATGATTTTTTTTTGATATACAACCTTTTTGATAAAACTCCCTTTTTTGCGTTTGAGAATATAGTTCGAAGCGTGAAAGGGTTAACATTTTTGTTTATAAAACCTTTTTGGTGTTGACATACAAGTTTTTTTGAAACATTTTCGTTGCGTAATCGAACCAAGTTCGAAAAGTTAGTTACAAATTGGTTTCTATTTTTTTCTTCCTTCTTCTTTGCAAACTAACTGTTTCGTGTGTGGAAAGCCGATTTCGAATAGGAACAACGTGTTCGTTACTGCTTGCAATCAACGCTTCCATAGAAACTGCCTATTGTCCTGGCTAAGGAAGAATTCTTCCTGCCCCTTGTTCAGAGCATCTTGTAGTAGTAGGCAATTCCCCCAAAATACAGGTGTTAATACCAGATTACAAACCATGCTGCAAGGAAACTCGGGTAATACCAGTGGGAACAATAACCCACCTAGAGCCAGGGGTGAATCGCAGCGAGAGCTGAAACAAAGATTGGAAAATGCCAACAACGTACGAGCCGAAGGAGCACATGGTGGTGAAGCATCAGCAGGAAACGAGGATGACGTGCGTATTAGGAACATGGTTTCTGCCATTGTTTCAGCAAGGTCAGCAACAGCTTTTGCCGGCATAGAAGATCGCGTAGCTCAAATGGTAGAGAAGAGAAAAGAAAGCTCTTTATCTACCTTCCTAGAAAGATTGAATATTAAGCCTGTGCCACCAACCCCTGTTGCAAACGACATTATTCAACCTACTAATTTATCTTCAGCCCAACTCCCCGCTAATAGGTCCACTCCAGTATGGCCTAGAGATGCACCTCCGTTGCTCAGCCAAAGTAACTTAAACTTTAACCATAATATTGACCAATTGCGGTATAGCGATATTTCAACCATTCCATATACTGATAGGATCGCGCAACTGATTTCTAGTTGGGATGTTAAGTTTGACGGTATGTCGCGTTTATCCGTTGACAGCTTCCTGTCCCGAATAGAGCTCCTCGTTATCGATACACTTAATGGAAATTTCAACATTTTATGTGAGCATATCCAAAGTTTGTTTGTCAATGAAACTAAAGATTGGTATTGGCGTTATAGTAGGTCAGTCGATCGCGTTACTTGGCCAGCTTTATGCCAAGCTTTACGAACAAATTTCCAGTAACATAAAAGTGATTTCGAGATAACGGAATCTATTCGGGCTAGAAAGCAGGGTCAAAGTGAAGGGTTTGACAATTTCCGTAATGCTATCTTGATAATTGCTGAACCGTTGGAAACTCCTTTGTCTGAAACAGAACTACTAGAAATAATGAAACATAATTTGCGGCCACGTATTCAGCAATAGCTCCTCTTCATCCCTACCCACTCTTTGGCAGAGCTGCTCAGGCTCTGTTTGAAAGGTGAACGTCTTGCCAACGAACTTGCTAAGACGACGCATTTCTCACAAGCCAATAACCCCAGACAATTACCCAGGCGACAGGTAAATGAAGCCTACCTTGAGTTAGATTTTGATGAACATATAACGCAAACCGTTTTTGCAGAGGTAGACCCAGTTTCTCAGCCAGCTACGAAAATAAACTTGGTTGCTGGAATTGCAATAAAGATGGGCATAGGTATTATGATTGCCTTGAAGACCGAACTGTGTTTTGTTACGGTTGTGGCGCACCCAATACCTACCGCCCAAAATGCCCTAAATGTAGTCCGGGAAACTGCAAAGTGAACGAGGAATCACGACAGATGCCTCGCAACGACAGCGAGCGCTAAACAGCGATATCGGGCGCATACACACGCACAACCACACCAGCTGCGTACAATCGAGTATACTCCCTGGTGATTCTCACAGTTGTACTATTCCTTTAGTAAAACAAATAATCCCATATGATGAACGGTTGAAGCGATACAACGAAGTTAGGAAAATAATATTTAGCTCTGATTGTGAAGAATCCCGTAGTCCAAAGCGTTCTTCTCTACGGATGAAAAACTTCTGGACAAAAGTTAAAACAAATAGAAGGAATTTTAAGAAAGTAATTTGTTCACTACAGCACAAAGAAAGTGATTTGAGGCCGTATGCTAGGATTAGATTATTAGAAAGTGATCATCTAGGACTGTTAGACAGCGGAGCACAAGTGTCTTGCTTAGGAGGTTTGTTGGCAAAAGAAGTTGCTAAACAGCAATTGTGTAAGCATAAAGTGCCAATTTGTACCGCTGATGGCAAAACGCAAGTCGTTTTCGGTACCAAAGATCTTAGCGTTGTATATAAGGGTAAAACCGAGGTGATAACGTTTTTCGTTTCAAATCCCTCGCTGGCAGTACTTGGGGAAAAGATAAAGAAACGCTCATGACTACATACAAAGCAATTAGCCAGCCGATTACGTGCTTCGCGTCACCCATATGGTCGCCAAGCCTAAAAATCACCCACTGGAAGAAACTACAGGCCTGCCAAAATACTGCTCTCAGAATCCCCAGAACACCATCTGCATAATGAGGCGAGAATACTCCCCATCAGGGAGAGAAATGAGATGCTGACCAAACAGTTCCTGTTGAATACCCAGACACCACCCCCCCCCCCCCCCCCCCCCTTTCAATATGTCCCCACATGACACCAACCATCTCTTCAATTGTAATGTGGAACCAACGCCTCTAACACCCCTTTCCTTATGGTCCACCCCTGTTGAAACGGCAAGTTTCCTTGGACTCCCGTTAGAGGATATTGATGACAATTTGTGATCGGTCGCGGCTATTAGGTGGGGCGAGCATTGCTACAACAACAACAATAACAACGCTTATCCATTTCCTCATATTGATGGGATTCTCAGCAGAATATCCAAGGCGAAATTTATTAGTACTCTTGGTTTACGGTGTGCCTTTTGGCAAATTCCCCTTGCCGAACAGTCCCGAGATTACACCTGTTTCACCGTCCCAAATCGTCCGCTTTACCGATACCGTGTTATGCCTTTCGGTCTTTGTAACGCCCCACAAGCACTCTGTCGCTTGATGGACCGTGTAATACCTCCTAACTTAATAAATCAGGTTTTTGCCTATTTAGACGATGTTTTAATTGTGTCCGAAGATTTTGAGACACATATGTCCGTCCTAGCTGAAGTTGCTTTACATTGACCATAAACGTCAACAAAAGCAGGTTTTGTATAGGGGAAGTTAAGTATCTGGGATATATTGTGGGCAACGGAACTATACGTACCGACCCGGGGAGATTTTTGCCGTAACCCAATACCCAGTTCCAACGAATGTCAAGCAGGTTAGACGATTCCTGGGAATGGCGGGTTGGTATCGCCGATTCGTGGAAAACTTTGCTGCATTGACAAGTCCTCTCACTAATTTGTTAAAGAAGGGAAAAGGTGTTGACTGGAACGACGACGCTCAGCAAACTTTCTGAGCTTTAAAAGAAAAACTTTGTACAGCGCCAGTTTTGGCCAGTCCAGATTATAGCAAACCTTTCATCATCTAGTGTGATGCCAGTAAGCTAGGTGTTGGTGCGGTATTAGTCCAAAAGAATGCTGATAATATTGAGGTCCCTATAGCATACTTTTCCCAAAAGTTGAACAAAGCGCAAAGTAACTATAGTGTAACAGAGCTCGAATGTCTAGCAGCTTTGCTTAGCTTGAAGAAATTCTGAGCCTATGTAGAGGGACAAGATTTCACTATAGTTACTGACCACGCTAGTTTGCAGTGCCTTATGCGACAAACTGACTTATCCAGCCGACCAGCGCGTTGGTCTCTCAAATTGCAAGGTTTTAAATTTAATATTGAGTATAGGAAAGGTTCACTCAATGTGGTACCTGATTGTCTGTCACGACAAAATTTCGAGGAAGTCGGCAAAGTCCGTGAAATTGAGATCCGTCCATAAGTTGATTTACAGTCGTCCAAGTTTTTGTCCGAAGATTATCAAAAATTGATAAGTCATGTCCGTGAGAATAATAGCAGATTGCCTGAACTACAGGTAATCGACAACCTCCTTTATAAAACGACCGAACATGCTGATGGCAATCCGGAAAGGGATCGTTTAATTGGAAGCTTTGGATTCCCAAATCTCTAGTTCCGGGTGTCATAGAAAACGCCCACAGTCCACTAAATAAATGCCACGGTGGGATTGCGAAAACATTGGAGCGATTGCGAAATGATTTTTATTGGCCAAATATGACATTTGATGTCAGGAACTACGTCAGCCGATGTGAAACTTGCAAACAAAGCAAATCGCCCAATGTAACGGTAAGACCACCAATGTCCGCCCAATACACGGTGCAAAGACCGTTTCAGAAATTGTATGTAGACTTTCTTGGAACTTACCCTAGATCCAAGCAAGGAAACATAGGAATATTGATTGTATTAGACCATTTGACAAAGTTTCACCTCTTAAAACTGTTAAAAATTTCAACACTTCAGTTGTATATGACTTCCTCCAAGATAACGTCTTTAGTATTTTCGGAACTCCCAAAATTGTAATGAGTGACAATGGCAAGCAATTTAGATCGACGCAATTTAATACTTTATTGTCGGCCCGTGGGATAAGACATGTTTTCACTGCCCTATATAGTCCCCAGGCCAATGCAAGCAAGCGTGTGAATCGCTCAATCATTGCAAGTATATGAGCTTACCTTAAAAAGGATCAATCACACTGGGACAGGAACATCTCTAAAATTGCTGAAGCACTTGGAAGTTCATATCACCAAACGATCGGTGTAACACCATATTTTGCATTGTTTGGACAGCAGATGATGTCCCATGCAGGTGATTATGAACTATTAAGGGAGCTCAAGACCCTGGATGACACCTTTCTGGAACGAAGTGACAACCTAAAACTCATAAAAAAGAAAACCTCTGAAAACATCTCAATAGCCTTTGAAAATTCCTCAAAACCATACAATCTTCGAAGCTCTGACAAACGTTTTGAAATTGGTGATTTTGTTTTTCGGTGCAACTTTATCCAAAGCGATGCTTCAAAGAGATTTTCAGCGAAAATTGCTCCAAAATTTGTAAAACGTAAAGTGATTGCGATGAAAGGCATTTGTATGTACGAGTTAGAGGACACCGATACAGGGAAAACAGAAATTTATCACAGGAAAGATATTCAGAATAGCAACTAGGGCACATCGCACCAACTCTCTAGGTGGGGGGATGTGTACCTTAGTACAGAGCCGCAAATTCTTCTTCATATTCATTAATTTTTTTTTGCTTTAAAAATATTTTTTTTGTGTTCATTTTTCTCTACCACCACTGTTCCAACTCCAAAACTCCAATATACACAGTTTATGTAAAAAACATCTTATTTTGAACTTAGTTATCGACATATATATCCAGCATGTGGGTCTAATACCACTTCAGCAACATAATATCTTTCTCTTCCTGCTGAGATCGAGGACCGTCAACATCATCGTCTAAAAAAAAAAATAAAATAAAAGTAATCTTTAAAAATTAAACTTTGAGTCGGAGTGGTTGTAGCTAAAGTAAAGCTAAATTAAAAAAATAAAAATATTTATTAATATCCCGCTTTAAAATCAGTGCGCGTAAGTGGCGATAATAGAAAAACAAGTAAGGAAGGTTAAGTTCGGGTGTAACCGAACATTACATACTCAGTTGAGAGCTATGGTGACAACATAAGGGAAAATAACCATGTAGGAAAATGAACCGAGTGAAACCCTGGAATGTGTTTGTATGACATGTGTATCAAATGAAAGGCATTAAGGAGTATTTTATGAAGGAGTGGGCCATAGTTCTATAGGTGGACGCCATTTAGGGATATCGCCATAAAGGTGGATCAGGGTTGACTCTAGAATGCGTTTGTACGATATGGGTATCAAATGAAATGTGTTAATGAGTATTTTAAAATGGAGTAATCCTTAGTTCCATAGGTGGACGCCGTTTCGAGATATCGCCATAAAGGTGGACCAGGGGTGACCCTAGAATTTGTTTGTACAATATGGGTATCAAAAGAAAGGCGTTAATGAGTATTTTAAAAGGGAGTAATCCTTAGTTCCATAGGTGGACGCCGTTTCGAGATATCGCCATAAAGGTGGACCAGGGGTGACTCTAGAATGTGTTTGTACGGTATGGGTATCAAATTAAAGGTATAAATGAGGGTTTTAAAAGGGGGTGGTGGTTGTTGTATAGGTGGTCGCCTTTTCGAGATATCGCCATAAAAGTGGACCAGGGGTGACTCTATAATGCGTTTGTACGATATTGGTATCAAATGAAAGGTGCTAATGAGTATTTTAAAAGCGAGTAATCCTTAGTTCCATAGGTGGACGGCGTTTCGAGATATCGCCATAAAGGTGGACCAGGGGTGACCCTAGAATTTGTTTGTACAATATGGGTATCAAAAGAAAGGCGTTAATGAGTATTTTAAAAGGGAGTAATCCTTAGTTCCATAGGTGGACGCCGTTTCGATATATCGCCATAAGGGTGGACCAGGGGTGACCCTAGAATTTGTTTGTACAATATGGGTATCAAAAGAAAGGTGTTAATGAGTATTTTAAAAAGGAGTGGGCCTTAGTTCTATAGGTGGACGCCGTGTCGAAATATCGCCATAAAGGTGGACCAGGGCTGACTCTAGAATGTGTTTGTACGATATGGGCATCAAATTAAAGGTATTAATGAGAGTTTTAAAAGGGACTGGTGGTAGTTGTATATGTGAAGGCGTTTTCCAGATATCGACAAAAATGTGGAACAGGGTGACCCAGAACATCATCTGTTGGATACCGCAAATTTATTTATATATGTAATACCTGCCAAGATTTTAAGGGTTTTTTATTTCGCCCTGCAGAATTTTTTCATTTTCTTCTACTTAATATGGTAGGTGTCACAACCATTTTATAAAGTTTTTTCTAAAGTTTTGAGATATCGCCATAAAGGTGGACCAGGGGTGACCCTAGAATTTGTTTGTACAATATGGGTATCAAAAGGAAGGTGCTAATGAGTATTTTAAAAGGGAGTAATCCTTAGTTCCATAGGTGGACGCCGTTTCGAGATATCGCCATAAAGGTGGACCAGGGGTGACCCTAGAATTTATTTGTACGATATGGGTATCAAATGAAAGGTGTTAATGAGTATTTTAAAAAGGAGTGGGCCTTAGTTCTATATGTGGACGCCTTTTCGAGATATCGCCATAAACGTGGACCAGGGGTGACTCTAGAATGTGTTTGTACGATATGGGTATCAAATTAAAGGTATTAATGAGGGTTTTAAAAGGGAGTGGCCCTTAGTTGTATATGTGAAGGCGTTTTCGAGATATCGACCAAAATGTGGACCAGGGTGATCCAGAACATCATCTGTCGGGTACCGCTAATTTATTTATATATGTAATACCACGAACAGTATTCCTTCCAAGATTCCAAGGGATTTTGATTTCGCCCTGCAAAACTTTTTCCTTTTCTTCTACTTAATATGGTAGGTGTCACACCCATTTTACCAAGTTTTTTTCTAAAGTTATATTTTGCGTCAATAGACCAATAAAATTACCATGTTTCATTGCTTTTTTTGTATTTGGTATATAATTATGGCATTTTTTTCATTTTTCGTAATTTTCGATATCGAAAAAGTGGGCGTGGTCATAGTCGGATTTCGGCCATTTTTTACACCAATACAAAGTGAGTTCAGATAAGTACGTGAACTGAGTTTAGTAAAGATATATCGATTTTTGCTCAAGTTATCGTGTTAACGGCCGAGCGGAAGGACAGACGATCGGCTGTGTATAAAAACTGGGCGTGGCTTCAACCGATTTCGCCCTTTTTCACAGAAAACAGTTATCGTCCTAGGAGCTAAGCCTCTACCAAATTTCACAAGGATTGGTTAATTTTTGTTCGACTTATGGCATTAAAAGCATCCTAGACAAATTAAATGAAAAAGGGCGGAGCCACGCCTATTTTGAAATTTTCTTTTATTTTTGTACTTTGTTGCACCATATCATTACTGGAGTTGAATGTTGACATAATTTACTTATATACTGTAAAGATATTAAATTTTTTGTTAAAATTTTTCTTTAAAAAAATTTTTTTTTAAAGTGGGCGTGGTCCTTCTTCGGTTTTTCTAATTTTTATTAGGCATACATATTGTAATAGGGGTAACGTCCCTGCCAAATTTCATCATGATATCTTCCACGACTGACAAATTATAGCTTGCAAAAGTTTTAAATTACCTTCTTTTAAAAGTGGGCGGTGCCACGCCCATTGTCCAAAATTTTACTAATTTTCTATTTTGCATCATAAATTCAACTCATCCACCAAGTTTCGTCGCTTTATATGTCTTTGGTAATGAATTATCGCACTTTTTCGGTTTTTCGAAATTTTCGATATCGAAAAAGTGGGCGTGGTTATAGTCCGATATCGTTCATTTTAAATAGCGATCTGAGATGACTGCTCAGGAACCTACATACCAAATTTCATCAAGATACCTGAAAATTTACTCAAGTTATCGTGTTAACGGACGGACGGACGGACGGACGGACATGGCTCATTAAAATTTTTTTGGATCCTGATTATTTTGATATATGGAAGTCTATATTTATCTCGATTCCTTTATATATGTACAACCAACCGTTATCCAATCAAACTTAATATACTCTGTGAGCTCTGCTCAGCAGCAGTAACAGCGAGCAGCCAATTTAGGGCTGAAGCCCTATCTATTCATCTTATATGCTATATAATATAACTGATTTACTTCAATTCAGCGGCCACTTTTTGTATCATCGTGCTTGTGGGTCGTTTGTGCGGGCCACAAGCACCACTTCCCCGTCCTCTTGCATTTCACCTCCGCATGGAAGTGTCCAAAATTCTCAAGAATCGCGGTACAGCAATTACGCTACAAGGGTTCACATAGGCATTATAGAAAATTTCACCTATAAAAAGAAATCCCTCATCGTTTGGATTTTCTAAAAACCCGACAAATCGAAATTTCCATAAAAGACAAAATATAGTTAAACAAAAGGAAAACGCATGCGGAGATCCAACTCGAACAAAAGAAAACAAAAGAAGAAGAAGAAGACTTAGAATTATATATAAATTTGATAAAATGTTATAAAACGAATCAAGTTTGATGTCTTAATCAAAGAAGAAAAAAAGAAAACCCCAAATAATTTGTTAAATAATAATGTAAAATGACCCAATGTTAGATTAGAACAAAATTAGTTCTTTGTAGTTATTACCTACTGTAAAAATTCGTAACATAAGAATTGAATTGGTCATAATCCTTAACTTTAAATAATTACCAAACAAAGACTATGTGGCTAAGCTACGGCGGTATATTACTTGCTTGTTGTTGTTGGTGTACAACAAACTCTCAAACATGTACCATATGAAATAAATTTAACTAAAGAAGAAGCAGTGAACATGTTTGAGAGAGGGTTGTATGAAGTGGCCAACTTTGTTTTTGTTGTGAACTATTTGCAAATTGTGTATTTGCTACTATAAACATGGTTTGCGTAGGTTAATAATTATTTTTTGGTTTAAGTATTTTTTTTTTCTTAGCCTGAGAATCTTTCTTTGAATTTTCAATTAGCCAGCGAGAAGGCCTTCAAAGCTAGGAAAGATGCTCCAATGTTGAGTTATATTCCCTGACCATATACTTGTATACATATGTACCTATAATTATATTATTCTATTATACTGCTTATATTTACGCTAATACTTATATACATATAATTTTTATATATATATATTTTTTACGCCTGTACGTACATATGTATGTACGTATGTTTGCTCAACCTTAGTTGAGTTTGGCTTATTTTCAAATTAGGGTTCGCTAATTTTTTTGTTTTTATAGTTTTGCTTCCCTCTTTCATACCTAAATATGTACGTAGCACCGTGCAGATGTACTTACATACATATGTACATTTAAACAAGTTTCGCACATATAAATTAATATTAAAATTTTAAGATACACGTGAGTGTTTGCGGGGCTAATTATAGTTCGACCATATTGTAAATTTTTTTGAAAGTTCCTATAAAGCTAATTTTAGCAAAATATATACATAAAATTACTTGAGTCTGAGTAGGCTGACTGACTTAAGGTAACCTTTGTAAATATAACAAGTAAGGAAAGCTAAGTTCGGGTGTAACCGAACATTTCATGCTCAGTTGAGAGCTATGGAGACAAAATAAGGGAAAATCACCATGTAGGAAAATAAACCTAGGGTAACCCTGGAATGTGGTTGTATGACATTTGTATCAAATGGAAGGTATTAAAGAGTATTTTAAGAGAGAGTAGGCCATAGTTCTATGGATGGACGCCATTTATGGATATGGCCATAAAGGTGGACCAGGGCTGACTCTAGAATTTGTTTGTACGATATAGGTATCAAATGAAAGGTGTTAATGAGTATTTTAAGAGGGAGTGTGCCTTAGTTGTATATGTGAAGGCGTTTTAGAGATATCGCCATAAAGGTGGACCAGGGGTGTCTCTAGAATGTGTTTGTACGATATGGGTATCAAATGAAAGGTGTTATTGAGCATTTTAAGAGGGAGTGGGCCTTAGGTCTATAGGTGGACGCCTTTTCGAGATATCACCATTAAGGTGGGCCAGGGGTGACTCTAGAATATGTTTGTACGATACGGGTATCAAATGAAAGGTGGTAATGAGTATTTTAAAAGGGATTGATCCTTAGTTCTATAGGTGGACGCCTTTTCGAGATATCGCTATAAAGGTGGGCCAGGGTGACTCTCTGTGCTTGTACGATATCGGTATCAAATGAAAGGTGTTAATGAGTATTTTAAAAGGGAATGGGCCTTAGTTCTATAGGTGAACGCCTTTGCGCGATATCGCCATAAAGGTGGAACAGGGGTGACCCTAGAATGTGTTTGTACGATTTGGGCATCAAATGAATGGTGTTAATGAGTATTTTAAAAGGGAATAGGCTTTAGTTCTATAGGTGAACGCCTTTTCGAGATATCGCCATAAAGGTGGACCAGGGGTGACTCTAGAATATGTTTGTACGATATGGGTATCAAATGAAGGGTGTTAATGAGTATTTTAAAAGGGAGTTATCCTTAGTTCCATAGGTGGACGTCGTTTCGAGATATCGCCATAAAAGTGGACCAGGGGTGACTATAGAATGTGTTTGTACGATATGGGAATCAAATGAAAGGTGTTAATGAATATTTTAAAAGGGAGTGATCCTTAGTTCCATAGGTGGATGCCGTTACTAGATATAGCCATAAAGGTGGACCAGGGTTGACTCTAGAATATGTTTGTACGATATGGGTATCAAATGAAAGGTGTTAATGAGTATTTTAAAAGGGAGTGATCCTTAGTTCCATAGGTGCCTTTTCAAGATATCGCCATAAAGGTGGACCAAAAGTGACTCTAGAATATTTGCACGATATGGGTATAAAACGAAAGGTGTTACTGAGCATTTTAATTGGGAGTGGGCCTTAGGTCTATAGGTGGACGCCTTTTCGAGATATCGCCATAAAGGTGGGCCAGGGGTGACTCTAGAATGTGTTTGTACGATATGGGTATCAAATTAAAGGTATTAATAAGGGTTTTAAGAGCGAGTGGCACTTAGATGTATGTGTGAAGGCGTTTGCGCGATATCGCCCAAAACATGGACCAGGGATCCAGAAAATCATCTGTCGGGTACCGCTAATTTATTTATATATGCAATACCACGAACAGTATTTCTGTCAAGATTCCAAGGGCTGTTGATTTCACCCTATAGAACTTTTTCATTTTCTTCTACTTAATATGGTAAGTGTCACACCCATTTTATCAAATTACCATGCTTCATCCCTGTTTTCGTATTTGGTATAGAATTATGGCATTTTTTCATTTTTTGTAATTTTCGATATCGAAAAAGTGGGCGTGGTTATAGTCGGATTTCGGTCATTTTTTATACCAAGATAAAGTGAGTTCAGATAAGTACGTGGACTAAGTTTAGTAAAGGTATATCGGTTTTTGCTCAAGTTATCGTGTTAACGGCCGCGCGGAAGGACAGACGGTGGACTGTGTATAAAAACTGGGCGTGGCTTCAACCGATTTCGCCCATTTTCACAGAAAACAGTTACCGTCATAGAATCTATGCCCCTACCAAACTTAAGAAGGATTGGTAAATTTTTGTTCGACTTATGGCATTAAAAGTATTCTAGACAAACTAAATGAAATTTTCTTTTATTTTTGTATTTTGTTGCACCATATCATTACTGGAGTTGAATGTTGACATAATTTACTTGTATACAGTAAAGATATTAAATTTTTTGCTAAAATTAGACTTTTAAAAAAAATTTTTTTAAAAAGTGGGCGTGTTCTTCATCCGATTTTTCTAATTTTTATTTAGCTCATATATAGTAACAGTAGTAACGTTCCTGCCTAATTTCATCATGATATCTTCAACGACTGCCAAATTACAGCTTGCAAAACTTTTAAATTACCTTCTTTTAAAAGTGGGCGGTGCCACGCCCATTGTCTAAAATCTTACTAATTTTTTATTCTGCGTCATAAGGCCAACCCATCTACCAAATTTCATCGCTTTATCCGTCTTTGGCAATGAATTATCGCATTTTTTCGGTTTTTCGAAATTTTCGATATCGAAAAAGTGGGCGTGTTTATAGTCCGATATCGTTCATTTTAAATAACGATCTGAGATGAGTGCCCAGGAACGTACATACCAAATTTCATCAAGATACCTCAAAATTTACTCAAGTTATCGTGTTAACGGACAGACGGGCGGACGGACGGACGGACATGGCTCAATCAAATTTTTTTTCGATACTGATGATTTTGATATATGGAAGTCTATATCTATCCGATTCCTTTATACCTGTACAACCAACCGTTATCCAATCAAAGTTAATATACTCTGTGAGCTCTGTTCAACTGATTATAAAAATGGATTGATTTTGTATGAATAATTATTAAATAATTATGCTAATTGCTATTTTGTTTGGTTAGAGACATGGGGTGTTGAAGGTAATGTATTTGGGGCCTAAACAACATCAAGGAGGCCAATGGTAGGGCGGGTTCAGAGGCAGCCACCACATCTCCCTAAATGAGCTGCCTGGCATAGAAAGTAATGGTGAAGGGTCATATTAGTGAAGTGTGGCAAGCAAATTCAACTTTTCGGTTATCAATTTCTTTTGGTTTTCTTTTTGTTTATGAAAGTCCCTGTGCGCAAATATAAATTATCCTGATTGGCCATGGACTGAGGAGGCAAAGAGGTGTATTGATCGCATTACCGAATACCACGAAGCTGAAGCTTCGCGCCTAAACGCCAGTGCACACACCGTGGTCAGTGCACCTTGCCACAAGCATTGCTTCTTTATCGTCTTAGACTGTGATTACAGTACACTCGGTCAATGGTATCACAACAGAGTGCGGGTTCAAATCCCACTCCCGGGAGAAAAGATTTTGAAGAGATTTACAAGGTATACTCGAAACACGCCTTGTCCGTCATGATGTCAGTTTGTTTAAATTTTACCCAAATTATTAAAGAAATTATAAATTAAAAATTGCTTCAAATAAATGTTTTCATACATTTAAAGCAATAAGGGTAATCTCCGCTTAAAAACTCATTATAAAATCAAATTCCGCATTTTGCGGATTTAAATCATCTAAGGAACGTCCCGTTGTCCGTGCATGACTCTATTTTTCAAAAAAAAAATAAAAAAATACCGACACCAATATAAATTCAACTTTTAAGTTTCTGTGGCACGAAGAGCAATTCCATCTTCGAATTTAGCGAACATCCCTTAGCGAACAAATATTTTATTGGGTTTTTTTCGTGAAAATCCAAAAGTTTTCGTAAAATGCCTCTCAGTGCTTCAAAAACGTCCGAAACCAAGACCAAACAAAAAGGTGGCCCAAAAGAAGAAATGGTCAAGGAAAGGGCAACATCCCCCCGTCCAAAATCCAAATCAGTTGACCCATCCGCGCAAAATTTCATCGCGGAAAGTGACAGTGTTATGAGATACTGTGCAAAATTTAACGAGGCACCGATTCAAGATCACTCTGAATCGTATCTCATGATAAAGGACAAATCTCTAGATGATTTTTGGGCACGGCTTCAATCAGTTTATGATCTGGTATTTTCGAAACCTGACGAAAGTTTCCCTGAAGGCTTCAAGAGTTCAGTACAAAGCAAACAATGAACTTGCCTTGATACATATGAAGTGACAAAAGCAAAGATTGCCGATCAACTTTCGTTGATCAAAATGATGGCAACGCCGAGTCCACCACCCCGCGTGGAACAACCCTCGACTGAGGCAAATATTTACCTCAAAGTCCCAGCATGCGACACGGGGACCTTTTATGGTGGCTATGAAAAATGGACCGCTTTTCGTGATATGTTCACAGCGGTGTATTTTAACCACCCAAGGCTCTCCCGTGCTCAGAAATTGTACCATCTCCGGTACAAAACGCCTGGGAAGCTTTACGGTCACGATACGAAAACAAGTGTATCCTGGTTGACAACCAGATCAAATCCTTACTGACTCTTGCCAATATTCAATCCGAAAACAGTGAGCAACTTCAGAGATTGCAAAATACAATCAACAACTGCCTATCAGTCCTTCACTCACAAGGAGTTATGACAGAAAGTTGGGATCCAATTCTGGTGTACATTTGTTCATCAAAACTCTCCGAAACAACCCTGTCACTTTCGGAACAATCTCTCTCTTCGCGAAGAGATTTACCCTCATGGTCACAAATGAACGACTTTCTCGCCTCGAGATATGAAGTCGCTGAAAAGGTCAATAGGCTTCATCCAAGCCAAAGCAAACAAAAATCAGTCGCTCATCAGAATCCTGCGCAAAACAGGACCTTCAACAGGACGCAAACCCTTGTTACAGAATCTAAAAAGCAAACTTGCCAATGTTGCAACTCACCGCAACTTATTATATTCTGTACACATTTCAAGCGAATGTCTGTGCAAAACCGGACACAATTCATCAAACAAGCTAAGCTGTGTACAAACTGCCTTAGCAGCACTCATATCATCAATGAGTGCACGAGCAAGTGGTCATGTTCGACATGTCATCAACGGCATCACACGCTGTTGCATGCGAATCCACAAGCTCCACGTTCCACCCAGCGAATGCATCAAACGTGCAGCACACAACTGCTGAGTCAACATCTCCCGTTCGACACACGCAAAATAGCTCCGATTCTAGCGAGCTACCTTGTTGTTCAAAACACGCACCGGTTCAATCATTGCATGCAGCCAATGATAACCAAATTCTCCTTCCCACTGCTATGGTCGCAGTCGTACACGAAGGGGAATTATTTCAACTGAGGGCACTTATCGATCAGGGATCGGAAAAAACTCTCATTTCCTCGAAAGTTCAACAACGGTAGTTTCAACCGTTCATTCAAAGTTCGAAATCTCTGGCATGGGTGGACAAGTCGTACAAAATTCCTCCAAGCTTTGTCCTCTGACACTGGTTGCATCCAAGGCCATGAAAATGATAAAGGCTCATGCCAATTTGTTTCCGCAACTTACAAAGAATCTACCAACATCCACTATCAGTCGCAAAATCTGGGAGCAGTTCAAACTCCTTGAGCTCGCTGATCCCAGTTGCCACATACCAGGTCAGACTGACATGGTCATTGGCAGCGACATACTTCCACAAATCCGGCTGGAAGGCATAAAAAAGGTGAGCGGCAGCATACTTGCACAACAAACCATTTTTGGTTGGATTCTCAGTGGTCTAATAACTGAAAATGTTGCGGCATTCTCGACACAAGTCCAAAAAGTGTCAAACGAGACACTCACTTCCCAATTGAGATTGGGAAGAGGAGGAAATTCCACAACCTCCACATATATCCCCCGAGCATCAAGCGTATGAGCAGATATATGCAACAACCACGACACGTGCACCAAACCGTCGATACATTGTGCGACTTCCATTCAAGGAAGAGTTCCCTGAAAAACTCCGGGACTACAGAACTACAGGAGTTTTTCAGTATGGAGCGAACGCTTCAGAAAAAGGGGGAGTTAGGTAAAATGTACAACAATGTGTTGCAATAATATCTCCACGTTGATCACATGGCATCTACCGATCCATGCGAAATAACTTCAAATGGCAAGGTATTCTCATTTTACTTGCCACATCATGCGGTAGTCAAACCAGATAAAGTCACCACCAAAGTTCGTGTGGTTTTGAACGCCTCAAAAAAATCTGGGTCAGGCAAATCCCTGAATGACGTTTTATACACTGGTCCAACTCTCCAACCAGATCTCATGCTACTAATTTTACAGTGGCGCATGCATAAGTACGCGTTCAATGGAGATATTGAAAAAATGTACCGCCAGATCCTCATACACCAGGACGATAAAGATTTTCAGCGAATCCTATTGGCAAATAGGCCAATTCCATTGTTAGCGATTTCAATCTAAAAACGGTTACATTTGGCGTCAATTGTGCACCATATCTCTCTATTCGTACGTTGCATCAACTATCCGATGACACGAAAGCGATATTACCCTTGGCTGCAACAATTCTCAAGACACAAACGTATGTCGACGACATCTTGTCAGGTAGTCACAACATTGATAGCGCCACTGAATCACTCGTTCAAGTAATAAAAGCCCTAAAATCAGCTGGTTTGTATTAAAGAAATTAACGGCTAATCACCCCGCCATTTTAGAACAGTTCCCGAAGGAGCATCTTCTAGACTTCAACTTCTTGAAATTTGAGATCACTTCCAATACCAAAACACTTGGCATTAGATGGAACGTGCTCACGGACAAATTTTCATACACCATTCCGCCGGAACACACCCAAAATGCGGTCACAAAGCGACAAATTTTATCTTCTGTTGCAAAAATTTTTTACCCGGCAGGATGGCTGTCGCCAGCTTTGATCCAAGCCAAGATGCTTCTCCAAGAAATTTGGCTGGATGACAGCGATTGTGATGAAAGCGCCAAGCCCACAACATTATCAAAATGGCAACATTTCGCAGAAAATCTGGCAGCCAATTGCCACATCGAAATCTCTCGATGAGTTAATGTCGTTCCAGGGCAAGATACCCAAATCCACGGGTTCTGTGATGCCTCAAAAAACCATATTGCGCAGCGATTTACATCCGCACACATGTGTGCAACCACCAAATAAAATCTTCTCTTTTGATTGCGAAAGGCAAAGTCGCCCCATAAAAACTGTAAGCTTACCCGCTTAGAGCTATGTGGTGCAGTCCTACTCACCAAACGGGCTTCAACTGTTCGAAAACAGCTCGACTTGCAAGCATGCAACACATTCTTTTGGTCATGGAAGACTTATGGGGCCAACCGTACGTCTCAAATTCGAGAATATCTTCCTAGCGGCACCTAGCGCCTTGTATCTAGCCAAGACCACCCTGCTGATCTTGGCACACGTGGTTGCAAACCGCATGATTTGATAGTCTCCTCAATTTGGTGGCACGCACAATGGCTTTCTTGCCACATTTCGGTATGGCCAAAGCCGAAAGCAGGTAGCGCTTCTCCGCAAGCGCAAGGTCGAAGCATATCACGCACTCGAGGAAGAGGACGATATTCTTCAACGTTTATCCTCATACTCTCGAGCTCTCCCTGTGATTGCATACGTGTTCCGCTTTGCGAACAATGCCTGCAACAAATCAAAATCGGTGGCAACAGCACATAATCCCCATCTGACCCATAAAGAGTTGCAACATGCGAAAACGCGGCTTGTGGCAATGGCACAATCTCACCATTTCGGAGCGGAAAAGAGCGCCCTACAAAACAAAATGCCAATTAGCAAAAAGAGTTCCCTTCTGGCTCTTAACCCCTTTCTTGATGGAGACCGACTCCTACGTATAGATGGCGTATTGGAACACGCTATATTACAATACAACGAGAAGCATTCAGTAATCCTTCCTCCGGATTCAAGGCTATGCCAGTTGTATCTAGAGTTTTTACACCGCCTGTTTCTTCATGTCGGAATACGGTTAATGCTCAAAATGGTGAGGCAAGAGTACTACGAACCAAAACTAAAGCCTCTTATTAAGAAATGCATTCTCCAATTTCTGTTTGAAAAGCGTGCACGCAAATAATGGCAGCGCTGAGCGCTGCAATTTCTCTCTCCCTTTTCCACAACAGGAGTAGATTTTGCAGGTTCATTCCAAATAAAAGTATTGGTTCTGAGGTCGGCCACTATCATAAAAGGGAACGTGGCTATATTCGTCTGTTTTTCCACAAAGGCAGTACACCTCGAACTATGCTCGGACCTTACCACAAAAGCCTTTCGAGCAGCATTCGCCCAATTCGTTGGCAGACGAGGTTGTTTCTCAAAAATGATGAGCGACAATGGTAAAACAATTATTGGCGCTCAGTGCGCACTTGAACGCGACTTCGTTAAATTTCTTAGCGAATGCTCCGCGTACATTGTCCAGAAATATTCCCCCAGGGAATAAACTGGCAGTATATTCCACCCAGTGGCCTCATATGGGCGGCTTGTGGGAATCCGGTTTTAAAACCCACTTAAAAAAACCGCTGTATCCCACAAGTTTACATTCGAAGAATTCACGACGCTGTTGGTGCGTATTGAAGCAGTCAGTCCTTAATTCGAGGCCTCTATCCTCAATATCCCAGAACCCAGCTGACTTCACAGTGCTTACTCCGGGTCACTTAATCCGAGGTGCACCGCAACTAGCCATTCCTGAGCCAAACGCGGAAGACCTCTCCTCTATAAATCATTGGGAAAATCTCAAATCGCTTCATCACCAATTCAGTCGACACTGGAAAGAGTATTATCTGAAGGACCTTCAGAAGCGCTATAAATGGCAAACGCCACAGCGAAATCCTCAAACAGGCGATTTCTCGCTTCTCTGTCTGCTCTTATACTTCCAGGACGACACCCATATGGCTCCCACGGCAGAGGACGACAACTGCCTTCAGTGTCGGTTCTGCCACTTCTACCAAGCGCAGCGGACCGAACAAGAGGGAAACCACCAGTTGCAACCCCCAAAACGGAACGGACGGCCAAGCGCACAATCGCGCGCCCCACAAGGCCTGCAAACGGCGCAATGCCAAAGGCGCAATACCAGTCGCGCCTTAGATACAACCACTCGCGCCCTGCAGGAACTGCAGAAGGTGCTTACTAGCACCTCCCTGCAGAGCGGGCAGGATGTTTAAGCCGCCTCCATCACCATTTAGACGGCGGCAAGCGAATGGTTATGCACAGCCGTACGCGGCGAATGTAAAGGCGCCGCCAACGAACGTCGAATAGCAATCGCCACCAGCAAGATTCCATTTTAAATTTTTTATATCATATAATATCGTGTACAAAGTTGTAAGTGAATTACTGTTGAAGAATGAACAAAATTGAAGAAAAAATCAAACCTTTTATTTAGTGCAGTGTAGCAAAGAGAGGTCACGACCACGCTTTTGCATTCTAACACATTCATCATCATCCTCGCGAGCACGCTTTTGATTTGTAAGGCTTTCGTCATCTTGCTCCTCTGAAGCATTATTAAATACGCATGGTTGTATATCGTCCACCAAATCTATGGCAGAATTATCATTATTGTTTACTCATTCAGCGAACCTAACGTCGCGTGCCTCCATTATTCTTCGACCTTCTGGTCGTATAGCCGATAGGCTTTCGCCGTAATTGAGTATCCTACCATTTTATATTCTTTGCCTTTGGCCGGTTATTTGTTTTTCTCAGTCTTATCTAAGCAAACCGCTGTCGAACCAAATGCTCTTAAGTGACTTACCGATGGCTTTCTACCTGTCCACACCTCGTACGGTGTCATGTCGCTCAACGTTTTCGTTGGCGAACGGTTTCTTATATACACTGCTGTTGCCATCGCTTCTGTCCATAGCATTTCAGAAGCATTCGCATACGTCATCGAATTTTTCATAAACATCATCTTTGATCTTAATAAAATATATAAATATTCTGCGAGATTTGTCATCAATGAACATTACGAAGTACCAGGCACCACCCAACCAATTAGTTCTAAAGGAGCCACAAACATTTGTATGAATAATATCGAGCAAATCTTTAGCGCGCTCAGTAGAATTATGTGGAAACGGTTGTGTAGTGATTTAGCATTTCACACATGATATACAACTGTAACCTCTTAGGAATTTCATGTTTTCTAACCCAAGAACCATCCTCTTTGAGGCTAGCTCTTGTAAGCTTGCATAATTTAAATGCCCGTATCTTGCGTGCCATTGTACACAATCGCTACTATTTAAACTGAAGCACTTACTTTTTATACTATCAATTATAAATAGAAAACTGCTTTGTGTTGCTTTTAATATTGATTGGCCATGCTTGTCATAAAAGACTGCTTGCTTTTGCGAAAATTTAACACGACACCCCTTTTGTACAGCTTTGCTTACTGATACAAAATTGCCCTCCATTCCAGGTATATGCAAAACATCTTTTAATAATAATATCACCTTAGGCAGTTCTTATCTCCATTTCACCTATTCCTTCCGAATATACATATTTACCACCAGCCAGTTTTACTCTCTTTGTACGTTCTTCAAATTTCGTGAACATCGCCCGATCGCTGTTCATATGTGCTGTAGCTCCACTATACACGCGCCACGTATTACAATTGATGACCGATGTATTTGTTGCTGCTAACATTGTAAATGACTTTTGCTCTATGTGAAGGTCTTTTTTCTTTTCTTTATATCGGCATTTTGCCACTAAATGGCCTTTACACCCGCAAGTAAAGCAATTCAAATCTTTTCTCCCTTTGTTGTTTTCATGTTGTATGTTGTTGTTGCTTTTATTTGCATGTTCCCGGGCATATACTTGAACACCGCTTGCATCACCTGATTTTTCGCGTTTACGTTCACCTTCTTCAATAACTTTAGAGGTCACAAAACTAAAATTGGGAAGACTGTCTCCCCTTTCCATAGCTATCAAAAAATTATCAAAGCTTTTAGGCAAACTGGACAAAAACATAATTACCAACAACTCATCTGGAAGTGATGTGTCCATTTCTGCCAATTTGTCTACTACGTTGCTAAATTCATTTAGATGTATTTGCATGTCCTCACCTTCATTCATTTGCATTTTCGTTAGTTTTTTGTCAAGCGAAACCTTACGAACAGGACCAGCTGCTTTAAAAAAGTTTCTTAACGTTACACATGCACATGCTCAGGCAATTCGATTAGGGACCCGTACAATTTACGGCATACGCAGATGACGTTGCAGTTGTCATAAGTGGAAAGTGCCTTCTAACGATTAGTTCTTTGTTGGATCGGGCGCTTCGGGATATTCATACCTGGGCATCTAATGTCGGGTTGAAAGTCAATGCGGAGAAGACGGATATGGTCTTGTTTACAAAGAGGTACAAGGTCCCATATTGGACCAGGCCTAAGTTAGGAGGGGTGACCTTACAGGAGAAACCTTGCACAAAATATCTAGGAATCATCCTAGACAGTAAGCTGTCATGGAAGCTCAACGTGGAGGAGAGGTTCAAGAAGGCCTGAACGGCACTCTATGCATGTAAAAGAATGCTGGGGTGTACGTGGGGCCTATCGCCCTCTCTTTTTCATTGGGTTTATACAGCGATTTTAAGCCCTATCGTATACTATGGAGTTCTTCTTTGGTGGAAATCCACACAAAAAACAACATACCTCAAAAAATTAGAGGGGGTATGCAGACTATCGATGCTTAGCATTACGGGAGCCCTGAAAACAACCCCGACGGCTGCACTGTATGCCTTTCTGCACATTCCACCTGTAGACCTGGTAGCAAAGAACAAAGTATTAACGACCGCAACCAGGCTCGGTGCTTCGGGGCAGCTTGAGCGCCGACCATATGGCCATAGTAGTATAACGTCATCAATCGCAAGACGAACAGACTACCTGATTCCCTATCTGCGCTTCGAGGGAGATCTTAAAGCCACAATATAGGTGGCCGGTTGGCGCAAGGGTGCACAAATGGCGGACGAGGCGATATATGTGTACACCGATGGTTCCAAAGTAGTGGAAGGAGTAGGGTCTGCGGTATACTGCGCTGATCCGGAAATAAGAAGATCCTACAGGCTTCCGGATTACTGTAGCGTTTTCCAAGCGGAAACATTAGCCGTAACCAAAGCAGTAGAAGCCTTGGAAGAGAATAGCTTAAGCTGCAACCGTGTTAGCTTTTATATTGACAGTCAAGCAGCACTTAAGGCAATAATCTCGCATAGCACAGCATCTAAATGCGTGTTAGAGTGTAAGCAGTCTCTGGAGAGAATCGGGACAGGGAGAAGCTTACATGTATATTAGGTCCCAGGGCATATGGGAATAGATGGGAATGAAAAAGCGGACGGACTAGCTAAAAAGAGCGCATCCCTTGAAGCCTGCTCCGTAGACGTCCCAATTAAATTGAGCGAGATTAAGCGAAGGCGAGAGGTGCATATGATCGACCAAGCGGGAAAGGCGTGGGTTCAAGCGGGGGGCTGTAAAGTGTCGAAGATTATGTGTAGGTCTTACAACCTTAGACTAACACAGTTGCTTCTATCATTAAACAGACAGGACTGTAGAATCATGACGGATACTGGACTGACGATCTGACTGGACACTGCCTTCTGGCGTCACATGCCTTTAAATTAGGCTTGGTTAGTAATAGCAGATGTAGGAAGTGCGGGTTGGAGGAGGAAACGATCGAGCACGTTCTTTGCTCGTGCCCTGCCCTTGCCAGGCTAAGACTCCAGCTATTAGGAGTGATACAGCTGTCAGATCTAGAAGCAGCAACTGGCTTATGTCCTAGGAAGCTTCTAGTGTTTGCGAAGAGGACGGAGTTATTTTATGACATAGGTCCTGGTTTTTGATAGGGTTTTTCAGTTTGGTCGTTAAAACAAACTTCTGGTAACACTACGGACTCAATCAGTCTATGTAAGGTCCTCATGGACCGGCCAGTTCAACCTAACCTACACATGCTTGCATTGACGTTTTGCATTTCTTAATATGCATAAGCTGTGTCGGCTTCACTCCTAGAGTTAATGTTGCCAATCGCATGTATAAGTATGCTCTTCATTTGCACACTCCAACTGCCGTAGTTCTGGCCATCCAACTATTCAATTTGCAGCAAACCCGTCGCATTCATTTTGCAGAAATAAAACTTTAATTTTCTTTAATTTGCCTTTGTAAATGTAATTTTCCGATTCGTGTTAATATTTCGATTTTACACGTGTCTCTGGGCCCATAACCAATGTTGGAGGAACACCAAGAGAAATACTAAGGACACCAGCTTTTAGTTTGATGTATTAGATTTAATGAATATAATGCGACTAAATACAAAGATGTGACAAAAATATAATGTATTCATATATCAAGTATATAATGGGATTAGAGACTAACGAGCAAAATATTAGCGTTGCCAAATGAATGTATATTATTAACAGTATATATAGTATATATTTCATACAACCGATTGTTTTGATAAGAAACTGTTCGTAATTTCTGCCCCATTTTAACAGTTCGAAGCTTCAAATTTTACCGAATGCTTATTTATAGAGCATTCATTGTTGTCTGGAAAAATTGTATACATCGGTGTTATATGTTGGATAAATTTGTATACTTACGTGAGTGTCCGGTAAAATAAAAGCACTTCTAGGTTCAACGATTTAATGAGGACTAAAAGATAAAGTTCACGTGTACATATAGTTACTCATCAATACAATATGTCTTATTCATTTTAATTATTACAAAGATGTTCTCAATAGGAAATATTGAACTTAAAATTCCAAGTTATTATTTCAACACTTTTTCTTAAGTTAAATATTTCTTCAGTTAATTTTTAAGACCGAGCATTTGAACAAATTTTACATGTTTTTATTTTTGCCGATTTTTTGTAAACATATCAGAAACCTTTTCATTTGTGGAGACGTACTCTAATTCTATTAACTTTTTTTTTTCGACAACTTCTCGGATGTACTGATATTTTAGATCTATGTGCTTGGCATAGATCTAAAATATCATTACATCCGAGAAGTTGTCGAAAAAAAAAAAAATTTATAGAATTAGAGTACGTCTCCACAAACGAATGTGGAATACAGGGTCTTTTGAAATTTGGATTGCGCTCATGTTGTCGCCTTTTAACTTAACAAGACGGATGTCGTGAATAAAACCAACTTCTTTAAGTAAGCGCCGCAGATATACAACCTCTTTTGCCGCCGTACTTAAAGAGATGTACTCGGCCTCTGTGCTGCTCAGTGCGACTACATCTTGCTTCTTTACTTGCCAGGAAAAGGCGCTACCCGCTAAAAACAGCGAATAACCGGTGTATGGCTTCCTATCTAAATCGTTACTCTCCCAATCCGCATCCGCATAGCCTTCTACCGGTTTGCCATTTTTGTAGTAATGTAACTTTAAATTATTGGTCTTTGAGAAGTATCGTAGGAAATGTTTTGCACCAGTCTGATGTTCGGTGTGGGGGTCTTGCTTTCTTTGTGCTAATAGACTTACTGCGTGCATAATGTCTGGCCGCGTTGAAATGGCCAAATATATTGAAGATCCAATTAGCGATTGAGAACTTGTTGGATCTATTTTGGTGCACTTCTCATTTCTGCAGCTTACCTTAAAACCAGGATCTAGGGGTGTGCTTACCGGACGACATGATGTCACACCATGCATACTCAATAACTCGTAATAAACACAAAATAATTAACGCTCAAAAAAAAACAAACCCACAAAGAAGATCAAACTACTAAAATCACGGACTTTTACCTGCCTCAGTCAGCCACACAAATCGAAAGCCCACCCTCTGTTGTGAATGAGCACACAGCGCATACACATAGCTAGATATACACAAGCATCAATTTTGACAATAAATGTTCATGTACTTACGAACTATAAATACAGGACAAACGCCAACAACAGATCAGAACGAAAATCGACACTGATGAAAATCGTTCCAATATACATCATTTATCCACCCTGTCGGAAAATCAACAAAACAAAATAAGTCGTTTATATAGTTCTTCTGACACATAGAAATCGCACTTGTCTTACCCTAAAGTTTTATTTCTAAGCCAATAAAAAATGTCATTGCCCCGCTATCGTGTAGTTGAAATTTAGACGACAATGATTTTTTAATGCTTGCAATCTCTTTCTCGCTTGGACACGCTAAGATAAGAACATCGACATAAACGGCGATATAACTATAACTGCCATTGTATTGTTTGACATACAAACATGGTTCGGTTTTGCATGGGCTGAAACCCATACCTTACAATGCTACATCAAGAGTACTATTCCAGTGTCGCCCAGACTTCTTTTTAGACGTAAATGGTTTATTTAGCTTTAAAACTTTATTAGGATTTTTATTGTCTACAAATTCTTCCGGTTGTTTAATGTATATTTCTTCCGTAAGCCTACTATTGAGATATGCATTGGAAATAGCGATCTGATGTTGGTGAAGCTCTTTCTCAACGGCAACAGCAAGTATTACAGGCGAAAAAGTTTCCCAGTAATTTAGACCCAGCTGCTAACAACAGCCTTTTACTACTAGTCTCGACTTGAACTTTTGAATATTGCCATCTGAATCACGTTTTATTCGAAAAACCCACTTCGAACCAATCACTTTTTGACCTTCAGGCAGATCTACTGCTGACCAAGTGTTGATAGAAAGAAGCGCCGAATACTCTTCTTCCATTGATTTCTTCCACTTAAAGGAGTATTCGCTTGACAATGCGTCTTTGACCTATAGAGGTGTTTCTACATCTTTACTATATTGTAGATAATTTAGCATCTGATACTCTTTTTTGGGACGACCGACTTATCCAGTGTGGATAATTTTTGAGCCACCTCTACCGCGACGTGGTTCGTTTTCATTTCTATGAGAAACACCTGCTGTTTGCATTTCATCCAGAACGATGCCATTCTCTGCATTATTACCTACATTTGCCTCTTCTACCTCTGTTTCGTCTTCGGTGCAACTTTCAAATTTTTCATCTTCTTTCCGTTCTTCTTCAACTTGTTTTCGACCGTCGATTTTTTCAAAAATTGTAGCAATGCCATTTTCATCTCTGTTTTTGGTGTCACCTTCGGGCACATTTAAGTTGACTTCATCTACTAAAAACTTTACGTCACGTCTTACACCAATTTGCCTCGTTTCCTTATCATACAAGCAATAAGCTTTTGTAACTTCAGAATATCCGACAAACAAATATTCTTTGCCCTTTGCACTGAATTTGCCGCGCTGTTTTTTTATTTAACGCGAATGCGCGCGAACCAAAAAGTCTGAAATGTTTTACCGACGGCTTTTTGTTGTACCAAACCTCTATGGAGTGCAATCTTTATGTAACTTTGTAGGCGCTCGATTACGTAAATATTCAGCTGTGTGTATAGCTTCACCCCACAATTCTTGTTCTATATTTGCATGCACCAGCAAACTTCTAGCCATTTCTATAATTGTGCGGTTAACTCTCTCTCTGCCACTCCATTTAGCTGGGGAGTATATGGCCCAGTTAACTGCCTTTTAATTCCGCACTCATTTAAAAAATCGGTAAATTTATTGTTTATGTACTCCGTACTATTGCCAATTCGGAGCTTTTTAATTTTCCTTTGCGTTTGACATTCGACCACATTTTTGAATAATTTAAACTTTTCAAATACTTCGCTCTTTTCTTTCATACAATAAACAAAAATCATTCTCGAGAAATCGTCAATAACTGTGAGAAAGTATCGTGCACCACTTACTGATTTTATGTTTATGTATGCACAAGCTCTAATATTTCATTTGACTCAATTTCACATTTTTTAGGAAAAGGCATTGCACTTAATTTTACCTTGTGGTATGTGTCACAATTTGTTTTTATTTTCACACATTTTGTGTACATTCCTCGCACTAAACCTTTGTCGGTAATTTTCTTTAAATTTTCGAAGTTTAATTGACCATATCGGTTAGGCCATTTTAAATTATTTAAATACATTTTTGAGCCTTGTACCTGCGCATTGAATATAGACAAATCATTTTGTAATCTAGCTCTAAGCAATGTTAGCCCCATAGTTTTTTAATTCAACAACATAGTTTGTGAATACCACTGTATGTTTATGCTGCAGAGCCTTGTTAACAGAATAAAAGTTCATTTTCAGTGAAGGTGCAAACAATACATCACGTAGCTCTATTTCATATTCATTTGTTTTTATTTTGACCCTACCTATACCTTGCGAGGAAGTGAAATTATGTGCTGCTAACATAACCTTTTCTCGTTTTTCAATGAATGACACGAACATATTCTTATAGCAAAACATATGTGTTGTCGCACCACTGCCGATACACCAATTATGTTCACTTCTTTCTTCCACTACAGTAGCAGCATATGCAGCGTAAGAAAGCTCGTTAATTTTAGAACTCTGTTTATCTTCACGATCGTATTGTTGTTTGCCCTTTCTTTTGCATTGTGAAGCCCTTTGGCCACGCATGCCACAACTAAAGGCTTTGAACTCCTTTAACTTTGCATGACTTTTTGCTTTTGTATTTATTTTATTACCATTAATTATTGTATAAATAGCCTACGCAGAAGCCTGTTGTTCTGTTTGTTGTTCCCTTCTTGCACCCTCTTCTAACAGCTTTACTTTTAAAGAATTATTACTCGGTAATTCATCACTAGCAGCATATACAGCGTAAGAAAGCTCGTTAATTTTAGAACTCTGTTTATCTTCACGATCGTATTGTTGTTTGCCCTTTCTTTTGCATAGTGAAGCCGTATGGCCACGCATGAACTCATTTGACTTTGCATGACTTTTTGCTTTTGTATTTATTTTATTACCATTAACCATTGTATAAACAGCCTACGCAGAAGCCTGTTGATCTGTTTGTTGTTCCCTTCTTGCACCCTCTTCTAACAGCTTTACTTTTAAAGAATTGTTACTCGGCAATTCATGACTAGCAGCATATACAGCGTAAGAAAGCTCGTTAATTTTAGAACTCTGTTTAACTTCACGATCGTATTGTTGTTTGCCCTTTCTTTTGCATCGTGAAGCCGTATGGCCACGCATGCCATAACTAAAGCCTTTGAACTCATTTGACTTTGCATGACTTTTTGCTTTGTTATACTCAGCTGAGCAGAGATCACAGAGTATATTAACTTTGTTCGCATAACTGTAATCCGTAACGGCATAAACTAATCGAAATAGATATAGACTTCTATATATCAAAATGATCTTGTCGAAAAAAGAAATTTATTTAGCCATGTCCGTCCGCCCGTAAACACGATAACTTAAGTAAATTTTGAGGTATCTTGATGAAATTTGGTATGCAGGTTCCTGGGCACTCATCTCAGATGAACGAAATCGGACTTTAACCACGCCCACTTTTTCGATATCGAAAATTTCGAAAAACCGACAAAGTGCGATAATTCATTACCAAAGACGGATAAAGCGATGAAACTTGGTTGGTGGGTTGACCTTATGACGCAGAATAGACCGCCCACTTTTAAAAGAATGTAATTTAAAAGTTTTGCAACCTGTAATTTGGCAGCCGTTGAAGATATCATGATGAAATTTGGCAGGAACCTTACTCCTATGCCTATATGTGTGCTAAATAAAAATTTGCAAAATGGGATGACGAACACGCCCACTTCAAAAAAAAAATTTTTTTTAAAGTCAAATTTTAAGAAAAAATTGAATATATTTATAGTATATAAGTAAATTATGTCAACATTCAACTCCAGTAAGGATATGGTGCAACCAAATACAAAAATGAAAGACATTTTCAAAATAGGCGTGGCTCCGCCCTTTTTCATTTAATTTGCCTAGAATACTTTTAATGCCATAAGTCGAACAAAAATTTACCAATGCTTGTGAAATTTGGTAGGGGCATAGATTCTATGACGATAATTGCTTTTTGTAAAAATGGGTGAAATCGGTTGAAGCCACGCCCAGTTTTTATACACAGTCCGCCGTCTGTCCTTCCGCTCGGCCGTTAACACGATAACTTCAGCAAAAATCGATATATCTTTACTAAGCTTAGTTCACGTACTTATCTGAGCTCCCTTTATCTTGGTATAAAAAATGGACGAAATCCGACTATAACCACGCCCACTTTTTCGATATCGAAAATTACGAAAAATTAAAAAAATGCCATAATTCAATACCAAATATGAAAAATGTAATGAAACATGGTAACTGCATTGGTTTATTGATGCAAAATATAACTTTAGAAAAAACTTTGTAAAATGGGTGTAACACCTACCATATTAAGTAGAAGAAAGTGAAAAAGTTCTGCAGGGCGAAATCAAAAGCCCTTGGAATCATGGCAGGAATACTGTTCGTGGTATTACATATATAAATAAATTAGCGGTACCCGACAGATAATGTTCTGGGTCACCCTGGTCCACATTTTGGTCGATATCTCGAAAACGCCTTCACATATACAACTAAGGGCCACTCCCCTTTAAAACCCTCATTAATACCTTTAATTTGATACCCATATCGTATAAAAACATTCTAGAGTCACCCCTGGTCCACCTTTATGGCGATATCTCGAAAAGGCGTCCACCTATAGAACTAAGGATCACTCCATTTTAAAATACTCACTACCACCTTTCATTTGATACCCATATCATACAAACACACTCCAGGGTTACCGTAGGTTCATTTTCCTACATGGTGATTTTCCTTTATTTTGTCTCCAAAGCTCTCAGCTGAGTATGTAATGTTCGGTTACACCCGAACTTAGCCTTCCTTACTTGTTTTTATTTTATTACCGTTATGCGCTGATTCTCTTACACTTGTATAAGCAGCTTGCGAAGAGGCCTGTTGATCCATTTATTGTTCCCTTCTTGCACCGTCTTCACTAACAGCTAACAGATAATTCGATGTTCACTTCGGCTCATCTATCTACTACTTCGACAAACGAGATTAGATAAATTGACATGCTTTAATCAGGAGACATACTGCAACCAAGCAACTGTTTAAAAGCGAAACTTTTTGTAAAGGTCCACTCGGGATATGAACATCTCGAAGTCTCTTCCATGCTTCCATTGAAGTTTTACAAGCCATATTATAGCTAAGTTGCGTCGGTTTTACACATAAAATAACATTAGTTAGCGCTTTTTGATCATCTTTATCCCAGTTTTCTGCATTTTTATAACTGCGCTTACAATCTTCATTAACGATGCGCCATTGGTCCATATTAACCAATATGCTTAGCATTTGCATGCACCACACATCATAGCTATTACCGCTCAGTTTTTCAATTTGCAAACTCGAATTCATTATTACATGTGTATTGTAAAACCCGATTGCTTTTTAAATTACTTCACACGCGATTGAGCCCATAACCTTTGTTGGATTAATTTGTATACTTGCGTGAGTGTCCGGCACAATAAAAGAAAAACACTTCTTGGTTCAACGATTTAATGAGGACTAAAAGATAAAGTTCATGTGTACATATAATTAAATCATCAATATAATATGTCTTATTCATTTTAATTATTACAAAGATGTTCTCAATTGGAAATATTGAACTATTAAAACTCCAAGTTATTATTTCAACAGTATATATAGTATACATCTCATACAACCGATTGTTCAGATAAGATACTTTTCGTAATTTCTGCCCAATCTTAATAGCTGGAAGTTTCAAATTTCACCGAAAGCTCACGTATAGAGCATTCATTGTTGTCTAAAAAATTGTATAGATCGGTGGTATATATAGTATTGTGACGAATTTAGTGAAATTCCGCTTATTTGAAGCCTGATACTAATGTTCGAATCGCTAAACTGTTGAATAGATAACTCTAATATTCAATAATGCAAAATGGTCTTTATTAGACTAATTTGAGAGTAATTCACAATAACTCTTACTTCACACCTAATTGCGTGTTTAAATCAAACTGCTTACAGACTACTCAGCTTTCGCTGAGATAGTATCTCTGTTGCCTCGTTCACCCATTTTTCCTAAGGTTAAGTAACTTCGCGAACTTCATGCTTGGTTACCAGCCATATAGTCATATGCGTGTGTATATGTGAGTACTACTTCGGCTGAAGGAGAGTATCTCTCTGTTGTCTTGTATGTACATGTGTAAATGATGATTGATTTGTTTACCTACAAACAAGAGGCTGCTTAGTATCGGATTAGGGATGCTAGTATCACTTAGTGATGTGAATATTCGTTACATGGCCCTACACCTAAGTCTGATCGTCCCGATTAGACAAATCGCTCGATCTAACCGCTCCTAGCCTCTCCAAATGAATCACCCTTCTATTTCGTGGTTTCCCAATGGTTTGTATGCGGTAGATGGTATCATTGATCCTCTTCACAACTTTGTACGGGCCTTCCCCACTGTACCAAAATTTGGATGGAACACCTTTCCGCTCGTGAGGGTTGTATAGCAATACCAGATCTCCCTCCAATAAACCTTCCGAATTATTGTTCTCGTCGTACCTGTGTTTCATCCTACTTCTCATTATCCTGGACCGTTCCCGCACACTCGGTTCTTCGGCCAATGAACTACTTCGAAGAGCTTGATCTTGACGGATTGACCCCGCATCATCAGTATCGTCTTGACGGTTCACATCAGTAGTGCGCCCTGGCTTGAAACTACCCCTACATTCTTTCTGGGAAATTCTTTCCTTCGTTTTAGTGCTTCCAATTGGGTTTGTCAATGCCAGTGTTTCTCCAGAAGGTCTCTTTTATTTTGCTTTAGTTGGCCCACTCGAACCATCAACCTTTGCCCGATCTACTGACTTTGACTTTGGTGGTCTTTTTCGAATCGCCTCCACCAGCATTCGCTTATTGCTGAAACCTTTCCCTTTTTTTCTTCCAAACTGAAGGTGAGTGCTACATCCTGGTTCTTCTTCCTGCAAAGTCTCATTTGCCTATTGGTAACGGTTTTGCAACTTAATTTGGTATATTTGTTTCCTATGCTCGCTTCCGTAACGCCTCTCAACAGCGGCCAACAATGATTCATAACTGTTCCGCTCGTACTCTGGAATAGGTTAGGTTAGGTTCAAGTGACTGCCGCCCGCATCGGAGCGGCACACTTTCGTATTTATAGGCCGATTGTGAAACCACACGGATTTGTTCCTACTCTCCCAATCAAACCACTTCGTTGAGTTTGTGAAGCTAACAAAGCGTCGTGTATTGACCTCAGCTTTATCAGTCAGATCTACAAGAAACATCTTTCCCATGAAACGTTTCCTTTTTCTTCCGAGCGCTGGACATTCGCAAAGTAGATGCCTAACAGTTTTAAGTTTTTCTTCGTTGCCGCAACTTCTACAATAATCATTAAATGGAGCGCCAATCCTTTCCGCATGCGGTCCAGTACAGATGTGACCAGTGAGAAGACCCACAACTAAGGAAAGATCCCTGAGGGTGTGAAGCACACGCGATCTCTTCTCATTCCATTCCGGCCATGTGAGTTTTGCCGTGTGGCATCCATCATGTTGCTTCCAGCTAGGTCCCGCTTCCATCAATAGAGCCTCATTTATCTTTAGCTTGCAGGTGGAGAGCGGCATGCCCAACCTCTTTCAGGATGGCGAAACCCTTTATTGCAAGCTCATCTGCCATCTCATTACCTGGTATGCCCCTATGCCCCGGAACCCATAGCAGATGCAGTGTAAACTGTTTAGCCATCACGTTAAGAGATCTGCGACAGCCTACTACAGTTTCGGAATTAGTTGTAACAGAGTCTAGGGCTTTCAGCGCTGCTTGACTGTCTGAGAAAATATAAATGTGCCTCTCAGAGACTACCTTCTTAGCTTTAGCCAGTCCACAGCGTCTTGTATGGCTACAAGTTCGGCTTGAAATACGCTGCAGTGATCTAGTGAGCGAAATTATCTTTTTATGTCAAAACGTTTCGAATAGACACCCCCTCCGACCCTGTTTTCCAGTTTAGATAACTCTGTGTAGATCTGAATGCTGTCAGTGGGCCATTATGTGTCATTCACCCACTGATCCCTCTCAGGGATTAATATCTCGTATCCGTTGTTAAAGTTGGTATGTGGTTTGCAGAATTCTGTCCATTCGGGTAAGCAGAATCTGTCTAAAATCTCAGTATGGTTGCAGTGAGTTAAAAAATAAAAAAAAATGTTGTCTTTAGCCTTAACATTAAAGTACGTGTATTTAGAATATGATATGAAAAAGGTCACATTAAAAACCCAAGCGCATGCATCGGCTTTTCTTTGCCATTACATCTAAAACTTCATCAACGGTAACAATTTGATCACGGTGGATGCTTAGTGATGCACAGCCATTCAATCGATTTTCACTCATCGTGTTTCTCAAATAGTTTTTAATCACCCTAAAGTTGAAAAAGATCTCTCGTTCGTTGTCGTTGTTACTGGAAGCGTACACAAGATTTTCAACAACATATGAACACTAGGAAAAGCCACAGAATCGCATTCCTGTAATATTAATCATAGATATATTGATAAAAAAAACCGATGTACCTTCTTCAGGAATAAGTAGAATTCATGCTTTTTGAGCCTACGCATGAGATCTAACGTATACGTATATAAAAATCAAAAAAAAAGAAACTGATCGAATAGAAAAAAATTTAATTTAAAAAAGCCATATCTACACGGAAAAAACACTAATGTGTTTTTTACATTTTAAAATGTTAAATGTGGAGAATAAAATCAAAGCACGAGAATTAGTATCGTTTAGTTCGGCAAAAAAACAGAACCGAAAGCAATGTTTATATGTATGTAGCTTGTTGCCGTGACGTAAGGGCAGATAAATCATGCAAATATTCATACGTATGGAGTTTTCATATTTTCCTTTTCATTCCGATGAATGTAATCGCGGTTGAGGCAAACGAGCAAACGCCAGAATTGATTATATTCACGCATGCAATAACCCGAAAGGAAACGCTGATAGTTTTACTAATACACCCACACTTGTAATTCACAATGCTGATCCTGCGATGACATAAACCAAGGATGCACCTTAACGTTAAGCTAATCGTTTATCAAAAAATGTCCACCGTTTCCGTTGAAATACTTCGAAATATTATTGATAAAGAAATTATCAAGCTAAATTGTATCTCGTTTTTAACCGAAACTAAAAGCTTTCGTTAACGTTAAAAACGTTAACAAATTCGTGATAATTTATGTTTGAATTGTGCTGGCAATGCTATAGCCATGGGGAAGCCGTAAGGTGGTAACAGCGAGCGGACATACACACAAACTCCATGTAATTTGTTTGTGAAATTCGTTGGTGGTAATGTCAAAAATTCTCTGAGAAATGTTCGTACTGTCAAAATTCATGAGAAAAGTTGCAATCAGCTTAGCTAATGCATTCACCTTAATGACTCCGCCATCAATCAGCTTTTCCAGCATAGTTTGAAATTAATAATCAACATAAAAGATTTGATTTCGTTTTGATATGGCAGAAAACGAATCAAAATCATTTCGTTAATTTGACGTTCTTAACGTTAATAAACGAAACGAAATGACTTTGTTTCGTTTATTAACGTTAAATATCTTAACGAAATGATATCGGTTCGTTGGTTAAGCATGCCTGACGTAAACATTGATACTCAAATTTATGTATGTATGTTCCTTTGTTCGCACACGCATGTCCGCATGTACACGACAGCTTTAATCATGAAAAAGGACTCAAACTGGGAAAGCTTCGGACACCTGGTACAGAACAAAAGAACATACAACAGATATAAGAAGGAGACAAAAACTCACACGTACACAGTTGCTTACATCACATTTGCGCAAATCCCCTTAAATTTGTGATAGAAAGTTTGTATGAGGCGCTGATCGTAAGGTTGTCATTGCTGACAATCAGATGATAGTCATATGAAAGTCAGTATTCTTGTAGGGAAGTTGGTTGATTTTAAATCAATGTCGATTATGTTCGTTTAAGCAAGTTGGATCATTGAACACGATCATGTTGCCGAATGTATTCGAATGTTGTTGTGTTCGATTTTTGCTGTTCTCTGATATGTATGTAGATGGCCGTTAGGCAAATTTACAAGGAAAATTCTTTATGAAATTATAGTAAAAAGTTAACATGTACATTTGTATATTTAATAAATTGCAGAATTATTATGAAACAGAATATGATTAAAATATAAGTATTCACTTCGTGCATACATATGCTTGCATATTAAAAATATAATATCCCCAACATAGTAAATACGTAGCAGAATTATAAAGAAATTCATTAACATAGACATAAAAACATAAAATATTTGAATTGTAATGACCTAAAAAATCAAATCATCTTGAGGAAAGGGGGGTTTGGAGGTTAAAACTCTCCTTGGTTTAGAAGTGTCGTTTCGAAATTGCACCGATGCCTGCCGTCCACCCAAATAATTTGCGGTCCACCTTTTAAGACTTGGGGGAAGGGTGAACCCTTTCAGGTCTTGCAGTAACGTGTCATGGTTGACCGAATCAAAAGATTTTGATTGGTCTAGCGCAACGAGTACTGTTCTATGGTGGGGGTTTTGATTTAAACCGCAATTTATCTGGGTGCTAATGGCATTTATCGCGGTGGTTGTGCTATTCAGTTTTCTAAAGCCATGGTGATGACAAGGTAGTTGCAAATTTGCTTTGAAAGAGAGGAGCAAAATGGCTTCAAGCGTCTTGGCTACTGGCGATAGGAGAGATATCGGGCGATATGACTCTCCTATGTTATCTGGTTTCCCAGGCTTTAGTAGCGGTACCACCTTGGCCATTTTCCATTTTTCGGGAATGACGAAGGTCGAAAGAGACAGGTTGAAAACATGTGCCAAATATTTGAAACCCTCTTTTCCTAGGCTTTTAAGTATCGGCATTGCTATGCCATCTAGGCCCATTGCTTTAGATGGTTTGGCTTGACCGATGGCATCCTCAACCTCTTTGGCGGTGATGGTAATTGGGGACGCGCTGAATTTATGTTTATGTGCGTGTCTGTTGGCCCTGCGTCTAATTTTGTCAACCATAGAATGCATTATATATTGTCGGCAAAAAGCGCTCGTGCATTTTTTCGCATCCGACAGCACTTTATCGCCAAAGGCGATGGAAATTTTGTCGTTGTGCTTGGACGGATTCGATGGGGCTTTACTTTGGGCCAAAGCTTGCCCACACCGGCAGAGAGGTTACAACTACTTAGATGTTCCTCCCATTTCGCCCGCTTGTGTTCATCCACAAGCAATCTGATCCGTTGGTTTATGGGGGTCTGCGGGATCGAGCTGTCTTATAAGGTCACGTTCTCTCACTAAATTTTCGGCCTCCGCCGGAAAATGAAGCCGAATTTCGGGAATTCTTCCGGCGGGTATAAAGCGAGCCGAGGCGCATTCAATGACCTTGCGGAAAGCACGCTCCCCTTTGCGAGCATCTGTCGGGATAGGGAGGGCAGAAAAAGCGGCTGTCTGTAAAGGATTTGTGTTGATCCCGCTTTACTTTTTTAAAGTTTATGAAAGTGCGTCTTTCGGTGACAATGAAATCGGCGGTACGATCGAGCGAAATAAGTTTTGGCAAGTGGTCTGATGCCAATGTTACCATCGGCTGCCAGTTGACGCAGTTTACAAGTCCTGCGCTCACGATTGATATATCTGGCGAACTGTGACACCTTCCAACCATACGAGTGGGGGCGTCTCCGTTTATTGTGCAGAACGTCGTTTCTTCTATTTAATCCGCCAACATCTCGCCCCTGCTGACCGCCTGCAAGTTTTAATGCCATAGGTCGTGATGGGCATTGAAATCGCCTAAGATAATGCGATTGCCGCCAGTGAGTAACGCACTAATATTAGGGCGGTATCCACTGGGCAGCAGGTGGCAGGAGGGATGTAGATGTTGATATTTTCTAGGTTTACATCGCCTGACCGGACAGATAAGCCATGACGTCCCTGCGGCCGATACGGATCAAATATATGATATTGCACTGAGTGGTGCATGATAAACGCGAGACCGCCTCCATTCCCGCTCTCGCGATCTTTTCTGTGGACATTGCACCCAGAACAGGTCTGCAGAGCAGATCTTGCTGTAAGTTTAGTCTCTTGAATCGCAGCAATGCGGATGTTGTGCCGCTTCATGAAATCGACTACCTCCGTGATATTACCAGTTAATCCATTATAGTTTAACTGCAAAATTCTGAAGTGCAACGGGGGAGACGTCGTCACTCTCGGAGTAAGTGACGAGTGACTACGCCTGGGTTGTGAGAGGCTAGGACGCAATTGCTGTTGTGACCCTGGGGCTGGTCGTCCCTGGGTAAGCATTGGGGTGCCCGGTGTATTTGGGTTTGCGGCCTGGCAACACGGCGCAATGAAGCCCATCAGGGGATTTCCGCTGCGAAGACCAGAACAACTAGGAAAGTGGCATCTTCCAAGGCAGGAGCTGCATTGAGCGGATGTCGCAAACATATATATTCTGCGCTTGCAGACAGTGCAAAAGGTGGTAGGGACTAGGAGTCTGTTTCCCTGACGTACGCGATTGCCGCCGGAAAAGAAGGGGGAAGAAGACGGCATTGCTCCTCACTCAACTACGGAAATTGTAGCTATGAGTGGGAGCGGCCGTATGAGCTGGAGGCACCATAGGGTGCAAGCTGCTGGGGAACTAGTAGTGGCTTGCTGAGCAGAGGAGCTGATGGAATGTAGTGGGGGCGCTAAGGCTCAGACTACGGGACGCCCTTGGGCGTGAACAGCAGGGAGCCACCAAAGATTAATAGAAATTACGGGGACGTCTGGTTTTAGGGTCTAGCCCTGAACAACCTGTCCGATGGAACCATCCCTTGCACGAGACACACTGACAAGAGTATGACCGTCCTAAAAAGATTCTTTTCCGGCAAAAGCAGCAAAACCATTTATCAGGTCCGGGGTCAGGAGACGGACCCGGATTGGGTTCGATACCTGCCTGGAGCAGGAGAGTATGGAGCAGTCCCGCTGCGAGGAGCTGCTGGAGGGATGACAATTTGTGGAAAGGACATAACAATTCCGATCGAACAGTCGTACTGACCGGACGTGTTTTTTAATCGCTCTGCAACGATTTTGTATTTGCTATATGTACTGTGACATAATTAATTGCATTTGTTGCTATATGCACTGTGACATAGTTAATCGCTTTTGTTGCTTGTTTTACTCTAATGTCTTGTATTTGTGGTCTTAGAGTTGAGCGCACTCAACCTAAGGTTCAATGTGCTAAGTGTTCGGTACTTTTTCATCTTCCCTCTGTGGGTGTTTTGGAGACTGACTTAGACTTTTTAAGAGAGTCTAATAGTGATTTTTACTGTAAAGCTTGTTTGTGTGAGCGTCGTGGGTCGATTCGATCGCTGCCCGCCTCTCTTAAATCATCATTTAACAAAGCGTCATCGAGTATTGTAAATGACCTGCCCTTGCTGCCTGCTGGTTCACTCAATGAAGATATGCAAAACAAAAACAATCTCTATAATTTGTGCAATATAGAAAAAACATTGAAGTCGTTAGTGTGTGATATTGCTGTGCTAAAAGGCAATGAAGAGAAGATTTTACGTCTGCTTAAAACATCAATAGACGAAGGTAATCGTTTACGTCGACAAGTCAGCGACCTGCAAGTTAAGTTAAGCTCTATGCAGAATGCGCTCTGTAACTTGCCGCTGGCTACCTGTCGCTCTCGCTCTTCCTCTGGGTCATGCATTGCTGCTGTTTCCAATGTTCGTTCGAATGTGGGTATAATTGGTGCTGCTCATTCTAATGGTACTTCCTCATCGTCACACACGACAAGTGAAAAAGTAGTTATTCTTTCTGCTTTGCCTGCTCCTTCTAAACATACAGCAATTGCTAATATGTGTGCTATGGCTACCAATGTTGATGCTTGTTCTACTGTTAAAAATAGTGCTATGAACGTTGAAAACAACAAAAATATTTCTTCATTACCAATAGCTATTAACAATGCTACCACCACAGCTGTGTCTCAAACCTATGAGAATAACTCTGTTAACAATTCTGTTAATAGTGGTAGATCGTTTGCTTTGGTTCTTAAATCACAGGCTAATAACTCTAATGTTACTTGTATGGATGGCGCTGGTAATAAAAGCAATGTTAATACCAAACAAACATACAAACGTCGTAAGCAGCCTAGCACTGTCGGTTCGATTACAACTTCTACACCTGGCTTATCATCATCTACTTCTACGTTCACATCTACATCTATTTCTACGCCTGCATCTTTATCCCCTTCTGCGCTGCAAGATAGCACTGAAGTTTTCAAGCGTCGTATGCCAAATTTCGTTGGCTCTAATGCTAATAATGAGTTGGGAGTCGTTGGAATGATTTGGCTTCATCTATCGTCATTTCAGCCGTCAGTTTCTTCTAACGCTATTATTAGCTACCTGGTAAGGCATCTGAAGGCTGATCGGTCTAATTTTTCATGCAAAGGGCTCGTTAAGAAAGATACACCTGTTGACTCAATAACCAAAGTCAACTTTAAGCTTGGCGCTACTAATACAGTCTATGAGAAAATTTTATCGCCAGACTTGTGGCCTGCTGGTGTGAATATTCGCCCTTTCCGGTTTTTCCTCAAGTGGAAAAGCAACTCCAGTTCACCTAGCTTCCAGCAGTAATGAGAACATAATTAACAAACAACTTAAAGTGTATTTCCAAAATGCTTCTGGTATCAGGACTAAATCGCACATTTTGAGAGCATTTAGTTGCCAATTGGAGTAAGATATTTTTGTCATTGTTGAATCCTGGCTTACTTCGGATTTCTTCGACGCTGAGTTCTTCGATCCCAAGCTATTCGTCGTTTTTCGTAAGGACAGGGATTGTACTAAAACTGGGCATTCAAGAGGGGGTGGCGTACTAATCGCTGTTCAACGCAAGTATGATGCCTCCCTTATTATGTTAGATAATTCTGATACCATCCTTGACCAGATCTGCGTCAATGTCCGTGGTTCTCCACAGTCTGGATCTCTATATCTGGTTGCATCATACATACCGCCGAACAGCTTGGAAGAAATTTACAAAACATGAGTTAACAATATATCGTCCCTATTTTTAAATAAATTAGGAGATAATCACTTATGTGTTTTAGGGGATTTTCACCTTTGTGATATTTCTTGGTCTCATAGTTACTCTGCGTCAGGCATATTACCTAATAATATTACTAATTCTTTTGAGTCATACGTTATAGATAATATCTTAAGTCTAAATTTGCATCAAATCAATAGTTTCAAAAACAAGCTCGATAGAATACACAAGTTTACAAATTCAGGTCAAATTTTGGATCTGAGCAGATAAGAACGATTCTTAACTATATTTGATATGCTGAATTCGAATCTGCGTTCAGTTTTTTAAGATTGATTTTAGTTGCCGAGTTCTCGCATGATAGCACCATTGTGCTGTTATAGCAGCTTTTAAATATTGGCACTGCTTGATAAGTCATTTCAACTGTATCTGTAAAATAATAGAAGTGATTAGAGCAAATAAAAATGCAGAGACAGTGTTGCAAAGTTGATTCAAGGTGTTTTTGTTACGTTTGTGGTTGTTATATGATTAAAAAAGTGGCAAAATAATAACAAATGCGCTCACAAATGCGTATCTGCACTACTTTGGTTTCACAGTAGCAGACACTCATAAGTCATGGGTACCGAAATTTATTTCAACAGGTAATTGGTATCTTAACTGGGATGCAATCTGGGTTCACCAAATTTTGTTGTTTTTTATGCTTGTGGGATATCCGCGCAACTGAACATAATTATCTGAGAAAAGAATAGCAAAGTCGTACTCAATATGAGCCTGGACAGCAAAACGTCTCCGCTGAACCACTCGTAAATCCACAAGATATTTTCCTGCCACCTCTTCACATTAAACTAGGCCTTATAAAAAACTTCGTCAAAGCATTAAACCGTGAAGGACCGGCTTTTCAGTACTTAGTCAAGTTGTTTCCTAAATTGTCATATGCAAAAATCAAAGAAGAAGTATATGTCCGAACTGATATTAGAAAATTAATGGCTGATAAAAAATTTACAAAATGTTTAACGCCCGATGAAGCAGCCGCATGGGCATCTTTTCAATATATCGTTCACCACTTTCTTGGTAATCACAAATCCCCAAATTTCAAGGAAATTATTGGCGATATGTTTGAAAATTATCGAAAGATCGGAGCTAGAATGTTTCTAAAGATGTATTTTCTGCATTCCCTTCCCTATTTTTTCCCAAAAACTTGGGTGATACGAGCGACGAATAAGGAGAGCGGCTACACCAAGATCTAGCCAACATTGAAAGACGATACCAAGGATTTTGAAATGAAGGCATGATGAGCGACTAATGTTGGGCTCTAATACGCGAAACAGATACTAAACAATACAAAAGGCAAAGTTCCACCAATCTTCATTTCTGATTTGTTACTTTTAAGTTAATAAAATGAATATTATTTGACAAAAATATTTAAAAATGAATTTATGACTGTTAAAAAATGGCATGAAGAATCGGATTCAGCGTCATAAATTGTCTTAAAACCCACTTTTAGTTGCCTAGATCCAAAACCGTGTATACTTGTTATATTATATCTAATTTTTATTAGTAATGACATAAATTCTAATCTTTCTGAGTGCCATGCGCCATTCGCTCCGACGGATATGCACCATTCTGCTCTAATTCTTGAACTCGAATTGTATGAGTTTGGAGCTCGCTCTTTAATTGATGATTTTTCATTTAACTTTTCGAAGTGTGATTTTTCTAGACTCGATCAGGATCTAGCTGAAATAGACTGGGCCAATTTGCTTTCCATCTCTGATGTTGGTCATTGCTTTGAAATATTTAAGTCGACTCTCTTTGATCTGTGTACGAGGCATGTACCAGTTGCGAAAAGGAAACCATGTAGATTGCCATGGTACACAACAAAGTTAAAAAAGTTGAAGAATTTAAGAAACAAGTTCTTCAAAAAGTTTAAAAGAACCAAAAACCCGTTATTTTTTACCAAATATAAACATTATGTAAAGGATTTCAACTGTCTAGAGAAGTTTCTTTACAGAAACTACATTACAAGCTTTGAGACGAATATAAGGTCTAACCCGAAAGTATTCTGGAATTACATTAAGTCGAAGAAATCTCGCTCCTCGGTGCCTGCCACCGTCTTCTACAATGACAGACCTGCTAACACTCCCCACAATGTGGCTAACGCCTTTGCTGAATTTTTTAGTTCTAATTTTGCTAATCATGATGCTAGTCCCTCGTCTGACTTCTCGTCTGAAATTTCTTCGTCCCTAAATTTTGGTTCAATGTCAATTTCATTTGAAGATATCTTCAGTGGTATCTCGAAACTGAGCAACTCTACTAAAGCTGACATTGATGGTCTCTCGGCTGCCTTGCTAAAAGGATGCACTTTCCTAGTTGTCCCGTTAGAGATCATGTTCAATTTGTCACTTAGCTTTGGTGAGTTTATTGATGCTTGGAAATTCGCCTCGATAACTCCTATTTATAAATCTGGCAGTAAGACTGATGTCTGCAATTACAGGCCAATTTCAAAGCTTTCCACCGTTTCTAAGCTATTTGAGTGCGTTGTCAAGGAAAAGATTTATTTTTCAGTGAAACACTTGATCTGTCCGTGACAGCATGGGTTTGTTTCTGATCGCTCTACCGTTTCCAATCTTGTGGAGGTCAGTGAATATTGTATCTCTGCCTTTTCATCTGGTCTTCAGGTCGACTGTATTTACACAGACTTTTCCAAAGCTTTTGATAAGGTATCGCATGATGTTCTAATTCACAAACTGTACTGCCTTGACTTTCATTCAACCTTTTTGCAGTGGCTAAAATCAAATCTAAGTAATAGATGGTGTGCCGTCTCTATTGATGGGGTATCATCAGATCCCTTTTTGGCGACATCGGGCGTCCCGCAGGGTAATATTTTGGGACCATTACTTTTTGTCTTATTCATCAATGACATTAGCTCATGATTCTCTTACGCTAGATTTCTGTTGTACGCCGATGATCTCAAAGTTTACTCTGTTGTAAATTCCGCAAACGATATGATTAATCTTCAAGCTGATATTGATAAACTTTACTCATGGTGCATTAGATCTCATCTTTCATTAAATATAAATAAATGCTTCCACGTGACCTACTCAAAATCTCGTTCAAATCTCAACAGTTTGTATAGTATCGCTAACAGTACGTTGCAGACTGTTGAAAAAATCAAAGATCTTGGGGTTGCATTTGATACAAAATTTATGTTCGTGAACCATATTGATTTCATCATTGCCAAAGCATATGCTATGCTAGGCTTCATTCGGCGTAATAGTTCAGAGTTTTCTGACCCGTATACTTTAAAAGTACTCTACTCCTCATTCGTGCGTTCTCATCTTGAGTATGCTACCATCATTTGGAGACCTTTCCAACAATTCTCAATCAACAGGCTTGAGCGAGTTCAAAAAGTTTTTCTTAAGTATGCTTTACGGTCATTAAGGCTTACATATCCTCCTCCTCCATATACTGCTCGTTTACTTCTTTTGAATCTTAAATCCCTGGAAGCCAGGAGATCTATTCTCTCCTTGACTTTCTTGTTTGGCATTATCCACGGAGATGTAGACTGCGCTGACCTTCTTGTGGAAATTAATTTTAATGTTCCAAGGAGGGATCTTCGTAATGTTTGCCCGTTTTATGGTATTAATATTAGAACCAATTATGGAAGGAATACGCCAATTGCACGCGCCCTGAACGAATTCAATAAGATTTCATCTTCTATTGAGCTTGATTTTTCTATGTGTAGGGACGCTTTTATAAATATTTTATAGTCAGCTATTTAATTGTTTTTAATTTGTTTGTTATAAGAACTTATTATTTATTGTACACTATATATTTACATGTATATTTTGTTATATTTGTGTTGGTATTTTTTGTATCTACCATTATTGGCAGTCTGTAAGACCTGTATGTTCATAGACTGAATAAATAAATAAATGGGGTTACACTGAAATGACAGCCCTTGGTCGGGAAATATCCCCAGTCGCCCTGGTACATAGAACCATCATTACTTCCCCAGGTGGACTGATGCGCGTTTACATCTTCTCCCAGTAACAATACTCCTGACGTAGCTTCCACCAGCTTCCTGGCGGTCGATGTCGGCATCATCTTGTCGTGGGACAGATAAATAGATGATAGCCTGATTTGACCCGTACTCAATCTCAGGCTGACTGTTGTATTGTCTTGATCGCTAAATTGAGGAAAAAACAAAGCATTTAGTTTGGTACTAGCAAGTATACACGATCTAGGCTTTCCCCAGGAGCAACAACTTACCAATGTGTAGCCGGTGGACTTGAGTCCGCAAATGTTTTGTCCTACAACCCACGGCTCCTGGATGAGGACAATGTGGTAACCCACTTGTTATGTAATATTCCACTTGTTTTAATATTTTTATTTCATATTCATATTTCATTTCAAGATCTCTTTGTGAAATATTTAAATGTGTTGACAATTGAAAAAAAAACTTCTTCACTTCATAATTTTTCCTTGTGTAATAAAAAGATATTTTTTAAAAATAATTGTTTAATTTCAACAACAATATCAGCTGCTCCTTTAGATGTCAGTCGGAGCAGCAGTGCAGCGGAGACCATTCTACTGTGGTGCAGGTTTAGCTGGAGGACCCGCACCAACATCGCACACCTTCGCTTCCTCCTTGAGCGTGGAGTTAGCCACATCCTCCATCATCAGCTCCTCCTCCGTGCAATGTAGGTGTAACCCACCTATTCCCATGGATGGGGTAGACGAGGTGTAGCCGTCCAGCGTATCCGGCTCACCCCCATCTGCCTTCGTAACCACGTCCTCGTCGCTTCCTTCTTCTTCTGGCTCCACCTCGACTGCCAAATTCCCAGCGGCATTGGCGTCGTTACTGTTGACCCTTATATTCACGGTGTCTAAACCATAATTGATTTTTCCTTCAGTTTTCCTCAATACTGCCAGCCATTCCTCATTCAGTAGGAGGACATCCTGAGGTGTGGCTCTGTCCCCTTTCTCCACGCTAATAAATCTCCAATTAGCGGCTGGCAGCGTAGGGTTGAGGATCCTTATCATGATGAGTATCCTCTCTGGTTCAGCTGGTTTTACCGGTAGCCACACCCTTGCTCGTGGCCGTGACGGTGTATCTCTGAAGTCGACCGCCCTGAGCTTCGCTCCCGGGTAAACTTCACCCGGAATAATCTGTAATAGTCTTCAACCTTTCAGCTGCAGGCCCTTTCAATGCCACGGACAGTGCAGCAACTTTATCTTCCGCATTCCAGTTGTTCACTGCTGACGTTTTTTCAAATTGAAGATTGAATACCTGGAAAAGAACAAAGCCGTCAAAAGATAGAGTTTTTACCTTCGGATTGCTCGCTTGAACAACTGGGCGATTTAGTTTTAACTGCTGCATAAGACTTTTCAACGCTTCTATTTCGGCATCAATTTTGTCCTGGAGTTGTAAAATTTTTGCATCCTGATCTCCCAGTTTCGCAAAGAGCTACGATGATACCTGTTCCGAAATTTGTGTCGACATTTCAGATATACGTCCCACTTGCGCTTCCAGTTGAGATGACATATATGTATGTCTTCTGTTCTTCCAATTGAGATGACATTTGCGACGACATTTCTGAAATGCGTGCCTCCTGTGACTCCAGCTGAGATGCCATTGTCGATGTATGTGCAGATATTGCAGCCAATATCATGTTAAAATCTGTGCTCGTCACTGTCTGCGGTGTTTGCCTTTTTTCCATTTTAGTTGTTGTCTTGTCGCTATCAGAATGAAAGACATGCTCGTCAGCATTGATTCCTTCAAATACCGTGGTTTCCCTTAGTCGTCTTTGTAGCTCGGATTTATTGCCAGTACTATCCAATCCACGGGCTTCCAACTCCTCCTTCAGTTGCTGGATCTTTAGTTCACTCAACTTTGCCATGTCCAAGTTATATGCACAATCTTCGGAATTTATTCAACAATTCCTCTTCTGACACCAATTGAAACGAATTTAGTGAAAATTTAATAAATAAATAAAATATTCAATAATGCAAAATGGTCTTTATTAGACTACTTGGAAAGTACTTCACAATAACTCTTACTTCACAACTAATTACGTGTTTAAATTAAATTTCTTACTGACTACTCAGCTTTGGCTGCTTTTATACTCTCTGTTGCATCGTTCAGCCATTTCTCCAAAGGTCTAGTAACTTCGCGAAATTCATTTTCATTACCTAATAATATTACTAATTCTTTTGAATCATACGTTATAGATAATATCTTAAGTCTAAATTTGCATCAAATCAATAGTTTCAAAAACAGGCTCGATAGAATACACAAGTTTACAAATTCAGGTCAACTTTTGGATCTGAGCAGATAAGAACGATTCTTAACTGTATTTGATATGCTGAATTCAAATCTGCATTCAGTTTTTTAAGATTGATTTTAGTTGCCGAGTTCTCGCATGATAGCACCATTGTGCTGTTATAGCAGCTTTTAAATAGTGGCACTGCTTGATAAGTCATTTCAACTGTATCTGTAAAATAATAGAAGTGATTAGAGCAAAGAAAAATGCAGAGACAGTGTTGCAAAGTTGATTCAAAGTGTTTTTGTTACGTTTGTGGTTGTTATATGATTAAAAAAAAGTGGCAAAATAATAACAAATGCGCTCAGAAATGCGTATCTGCACTACTTTGGTTTCAGAGTAGCAGACACTCATAAGTCATGGATACCGAAATTTATTTCAACAGGTAATTGGTATCTTAACTGGGATGCAATCTGGGTTCACCAAATTTTTTTGTTTTTTATGCTTGTGGGATAGCCGCGCAACTGAACATAATTATCTGAGAAAAGAATAGCAAAGTCGTACTCAATATGAGCCTGGACAGCAAAACGTCTCCGCTGAACCACTTGTAAATCCAAAAGATATTTTCCTGCCACCTCTTCACATTAAACTAGGCCTTATAAAAAACTTTGTCAAAGCATTAAACCGTGAAGGACCGGCTTTTCAGTACTTAGTCAAGTTGTTTCCTAAATTGTCATATGCAAAAATCAAAGAAGAAGTATATGTCCGAACTGATATTAGAAAATTAATGGCTGATAAAAAATTTACAAAATGTTTAACGCCCAATGAAGCAGCCGCATGGGCATCTTCTCAATATATCGTTCACCACTTTCTTGGTAATCACAAATCCCCTAATTTTAAGGAAATTATTGGCGGTATGTTGGAAAATTATCGAAAGATCGGAGCTAGAATGTTTCTAAAGATGTATTTTCTGCATTCCCTTCCCTATTTTTTCCCAAAAACTTGGGTGATACGAGCGACGAATAGGGAGAGCGGCTACACCAAGATCTAGCCAACATTGAAAGACGATACCAAGGATTTTGAAATGAAGGCATGATGAGCGACTAATGTTGGGCTCTAATACGCGAAACAGATACAAAACAATACAAAAGGCAAAGTTCCACCAATCTTCATTTCTGATTTGTTACTTTTAAGTTAATAAAATGAATATTATTTGACAAAAATATTTAAAAATGAATTTATGACTGTATTAAAAACTAGAATCAATCTTAAAAAATGGCATGAAGAATCGGATTCAGCGTCATAAATTGTCTTAAACCCCACTTTTAGTTGCCTAGATCCAAAACCGTGTATACTTGTGATATTAGATCTAATTTTTATTAGCAATGACATAAATTCTAATCTTTCTGAGTGTCATGCGCCATTCGCTCCGACGGATATGCACCATTCTGCTCTAATTCTTGAACTCGAATTGTATGAGTTTGGAGCTCGCTCTTTAATTGATGATTTTTCATTTAACTTTTCGAAGTGTGATTTTTCTAGACTCGATCAGGATCTAGCTGAAATAGATTGGGCCAATTTGCTTTCCATCTCTGATGTTGGTCATTGCTTTGAAATATTTAAGTCGACTCTCTTTGATCTGTGTACGAGGCATGTACCAGTTGCGAAAAGGAAACCATGTAGGTTGCCATGGTACACAACAAGGTTAAAAAAGTTGAAGAATTTAAGAAACAAGTTCTTCAAAAAGTTTAAAAGAACCAAAAACCCGTTATTTTTTACCAAATATAAACATTATGTGAAGGATTTCAACTGTCTAGAGAAGTTTCTTTACAGAAACTACATTACAAGCTTTGAGACGAATATAAAGTCTAACCCGAAAGTATTCTGGAATTACATTAAGTCGAAGAAATCTCGCTCCTCGGTGCCTGCCACCGTCTTCTACAATGACAGACCTGCAACACTCCCCACAATGTGGCTAACGCGTTTGCTGAATTTTTTAGTTCTAATTTTGGTAATCATGATGCTAGTCCCTCGTCTGACTTCTCGTCTGAAATTTCTTCGTCCCTAAATTTTGGTTCAATGTCAATTTCATTTGAAGATATCTTCAGTGGTATCTCGAAACTGAGCAACTCTACTAAAGCTGACATTGATGGTCTCTCGGCTGCCTTGCTAAAAGGATGCACTTTCCTAATTGTCCCGTTAGAGATCATGTTCAATTTGTCACTCAGCTTTGGTGAGTTTATTGATGCTTGGAAATTCGCCTCGATAACTCCTATTTATAAATCTGGCAGTAAGACTGATGTCTGCAATTACAGGCCAATTTCAAAGCTTTCCACCGTTTCTAAGCTATTTGAGTGCGTTGTCAAGGAAAAGATTTATTTTTCAGTGAAACACTTGATCTGTCCGAGACAGCATGGGTTTGTTTCTGGTCGCTCTACCGTTTCCAATCTTGTGGAGTTCAGTGAATATTGTATCTCTGCCTTTTCATCTGGTCTTCAGGTCGACTGTATTTACACAGACTTTTCCAAAGCTTTTGATAAGGTATCGCATGATGTTCTAATTCACAAACTGTACTGCCTTGACTTTCATTCAACCTTTTTGCAGTGGCTAAAATCATATCTAAGTAATAGATGGTGTGCCGTCTCTATTGATGGGGTATCATCAGATCCCTTTTTGGCGACATCGGGCGTCCCGCAGGGTAATATTTTGGGACCATTACTTTTTGTCTTATTCATCAATGACATTAGCTCATGCTTCTCTTATGCTAGATTTCTGTTGTACGCCGATGATCTCAAAGTTTACTCTGTTGTAAATTCCGCAAACGATATTATTAATCTTAAAGCTGATATTGATAAACTTTACTCCTGGTGCATTAGATCTCATCTTTCATTAAATATAAATAAATGCTTCCACGTGACCTACTCAAAATCTCGTTCAAATCTCAACAGTTCGTATAGTATCGCTAAGAGTACGTTGCAGACTGTTGAAAAAATCAAAGATCTTGGGGTTGTATTTGATAAAAAATTTATGTTCGTGAACCATATTGATTTCATCATTGCCAAAGCCTATGCTATGCTAGGCTTCATTCGGCGTAATAGTTCAGAGTTTTCTGACCCGTATACTTTAAAAGTACTCTACTCCTCATTCGTGCGTTCTCATCTTGAGTATGCTACCATCATTTGGAGATCTTTCCAACAATTCTCAACCAACAGGCTTGAGCGAGTTCAAAAAGTTTTTCTTAAGTATGCTTTACGGTCATTAAGGTTTACATATCCTCTTCCTCCATATACTGCTCGTTTACTTCTTTTGAATCTTAAATCCCTGGAAGCCAGGAGATCTATTCTCTCCTTGACTTTCTTGTTTGGCATTATCCACGGAGATAGAGACTGCGCTGACCTTCTTGTGGAAATTAATTTTAATGTTCCAAGGAGGGATCTTCGTAATGTTTTCCCGTTTTATGGTATTAATATTAGAACCAATTATGGAAGGAATGCGCCAATTGCACGCGCCCTGCACGAATTCAATAAGATTTCATCTTCTATTGAGCTTGATTTTTCTATGTGTAGGAACGCTTTTATAAATATTTTATTGTCAGCTATTTAATTGTTTTTAATTTGTTTGTTATAAGAACTTATTATTTATTGTAAACTATATATTTACATGTATATTTTGTTATCTTTGTGTTGATATTTTTGTATCTACCATTATTGGCAGTCTGTAAGACCTGTATGTTCATAGACTGAATAAATAAACAAATAAATAAATGGGGTTACACTGAAATGACAGTCCTTGGTCGGGAAATATCCCCAGTCGCTCTTGTACATAGAACCATCATTACTTTCCCAGGTGGACTGATGCGCGTTTACATCTTCTCCCAGTAACAATAATCCTGACGTAGCTTCCACCAGCTTCCTGGCGGTCGATGTCGGCATCATCTTGTCGTGGGACAGATAAATAGATGATAGCCTGATTTGACCCGTACTCAAGCTCAGGCTGACTGTTGTTTTGTCTTGATCGCTAAATTGAGGAAAAAACAAAGCATTTAGTTTGGTACTAGCAAGTATACACGATCTAGGCTTTCCCGAGGAGCCACAACTTACCAATGTGTAGCCGGTGGACTTGAGTCCGCAAATGTTTTGTCCTACCACCCACAGCTCCTGGATGAGGACAATGTGGTAACCCACTTGTTATGTAATATTCCACTTGTTTTAATATTTTTATTTCAAGAACTCTTTGTGAAATATTTAAATGTGTTGACAATTGAAAAAAAACTTCTTCACTTCATAATTTTTCCTTGTGTAATAAAAAGATATTTTTTAAAAATAATTGTTTAATTTCAACAACAATATCAGCTGCTCCTTTAGATGTCAGTCGGAGCAGCAGTGCAGCGGAAACCATTTTGCTGTGGTCCAGGTTTAGCTGGAGGACCCGCACCAACATCGCACACCTTCGCTTCCTCCTTGAGCGTGGAGTTAGCCACATCCTCCATCATCAGCTCCTCCTCCGTGCAATGTAGGTGTAACCCACCTATTCCCATGGATGGGGTAGACGAGGTGTAGCATTCCAGCGTATCCGGCTCACCCCCATCTGCCTTCGTAACCACGTCCTCGTCGCTCCCATCTTCTTCTGGCTCCACCTCGACTGCCAAATTCCCAGCGGCATTGGCGTCGTTACTATTGACCCTTATAGTCACGGTGTCTAAACCATAATTGATCTCTCCTTCAGTTTTCCTCAATACTGCCAGCCATTCCTCATTCAGTAGGAGGACATCCTGAGGTGTGGCTCTGTCCCCTTTCTCCACGCTGATAAATCTCCAATTAGCGGCTGGCAGCGTAGGGTTGAGGATCCTTATCATGATGAGTATCCTCTCTGGTTCAGCTGGTTTTGCCGGTAGCCACACCCTTACTCGTGGCCGTGACGGTGTATCTCTGAAGTCGACCGCCCTGAGCTTCGCTCCAGGGTAAACTTCACCCGGAATACTCTGGAATAGTCTTCAAGCTTTCAGCTGCAGGCCCTTTCAATGCCACGGACAGTGCAGCAACTTTATCTTCCGCATTCCAGTTGTTCACTGCTGACGTCTTCTCAAATTGAAGATTGAATACCTGGAAAGGAACAAAGCCGTCAAAAGATAGAGTTTTTACCTTCGGATTGCTCGCTGGAACAACTGGGCGATTTAGTTTTAACTGCTGCATAAGACTTTTCAACGCTTCTATTTCGGCATCAATTTTGTCCTCGAGTTGTAAAATTTTTGCATCCTGATCTCCCAGTTTCGCAAATAGCTACGATGATACCTGTTCCGAAATTTGTGTCGACATTTCAGATATACGTCCCACTTGCGCTTCCAGTTGAGATGACATATATGTATGTCTTCTGTTCTTCCAATTGAGATGACATTTGCGACGACATTTCTGAAATGCGTGCCTCCTGTGACTCCAGCTGAGATGCCATTGTCGATGTATGTGCAGATATTGCAGCCAATATCATGTTAAAATCTGTGCTCGTCACTGTCTGCGGTGTTTGCATTTTTCCATTTTAGTTGTTGTCTTGTCGCTATCAGAATGAAAGACATGCTCGTCAGCATTGATTCCTTCAAATACCGTGGTTTCACTTAGTCGTCTTTGTAGCTCGGATTTATTGCCAGTACTATCCAATCCACGGGCTTCCAACTCCTCCTTCAGTTGCTGGATCTTTAATTCACTTAACTTTGCCATGTCCAAGTTACATGCGCAATCTTCGGAATTTATTCAACAATTCCTCTTCTGACACCAATTGAAACGAATTTAGTGAAAATTTAATAAATAAATAAAATATTCAATAATGCAAAATGGTCTTTATTAGACTACTTTGAAAGTACTTCACAATAACTCTTACTTCACAACTAATTACGTGTTTAAATTAAATTGCTTACTGAATACTCAGCTTTCGCTGCTTTTATACTCTCTGTTGCATAGTTCACCCATTTCTCCAAAGGTCTAGTAACTTCGCGAAATTCATTTTCATTACCTAATAATATTACTTATTCTTTTGAGTCATACGTTATAGATAATATCTTAAGTCTAAATTTGCATCAAATCAATAGTTTCAAAAACAGGCTCGATAGAATACACAAGTTTACAAATTCAGGTCAACTTTTGGATCTGAGCAGATAAGAACGATTCTTAACTGTATTTGATATGCTGAATTCGAATCTGAGTTCAGTTTTTTAAGATTGATTTTAGTTGCCGAGTTCTCGCATGATAGCACCATTGTGCTGTTATAGCAGCTTTTAAATAGTGGCACTGCTTGATAAGTCATTTCAACTGTATCTGTAAAATAATAGAAGTGATTAGAGCAAATAAAAATGCAGAGACAGTGTTGCAAAGTTGATTCAAAGTGTTTTTGTTACGTTTGTGGTTGTTATATGATTAAAAAAAGTGGCAAAATAATAACAAATGCGCTCAGAAATGCGTATCTGCACTACTTTGGTTTCAGAGTAGCAGACACTCATAAGTCATGGATACCGAAATTTATTTCAACAGGTAATTGGTATCTTAACTGGGATGCAATCTGGGTTCACCAAATTTTGTTGTTTTTTATGCTTGTGGGATAGCCGCGCAACTGAACATAATTATCTGAGAAAAGAATAGCAAAGTCGTACTCAATATGAGCCTGGACAGCAAAACGTCTCCGCTGAACCACTTGTAAATCCACAAGATACTTTCCTGCCACCTCTTCACATTAAACTTGGCCTTATAAAAAACTTTCTCAAAGCATTAAACCGTGAAGGGCCGGCTTTTCAGTACTTAGTCAAGTTATTTCCTAAATTGTCATATGCAAAAATCAAAGAAGAAGTATATGTCCGAACTGATATTAGAAAATTAATGGCTGATAAAAAATTTACAAAATGTTTAACGCCCGATGAAGCAGCCGCATGGGCATCTTCTCAATATATCGTTCACCACTTTCTTGGTAATCACAAATCCCCTAATTTTAAGGAAATTATTGGCGATATGTTGGAAAATTATCGAAAGATCGGAGCTAGAATGTTTCTAAAGATGTATTTTCTGCATTCCCTTCCCTATTTTTTCCCAAAAACTTGGGTGATACGAGCGACGAATAAGGAGAGCGGCTACACCAAGATCTAGCCAACATTGAAAGACGATACCAAGGATTTTGAAATGAAGGCATGATGATCGACTAATGTTGGGCTCTAATACGCGAAACAGATACTAAACAATACAAAAGGCAAAGTTCCACCAATCTTCATTTCTGATTTGTTACTTTTAAGTTAATAAAATGAATATTATTTGACAAAAATATTTAAAAATGAATTTATGACTGTATTAAAAACTAGAATCAATCTTAAAAAATGGCATGAATAATCGGATTCAGCGCCATAAATTGTCTTAAAACCCACTTTTAGTTGCCTAGATCTAAAACCGTGTATACTTCTACTTGTATACTTAGTAATGACATAAATTCTAATCTTTCTGAGTGCCATGCGCCATTCGCTCCGACGGATATGCACCATTCTGCTCTAATTCTTGAACTCGAATTTTATGAGTTTGGAGCTCGCTCTTTAATTGATGATTTTTCATTTAACTTTTCGAAGTGTGATTTTTCTAGACTCGATCAGGATCTAGCTGAAATAGATTGGGCCAATTTGCTTTCCATCTCTGATGTTGGTCATTGCTTTGAAATATTTAAGTCGACTCTCTTTGATCTGTGTACGAGGCATGTACCAGTTGCGAAAAGGAAACCATGTAGGTTGCCATGGTACACAACAAGGTTAAAAAAGTTGAAGAATTTAAGAAACAAGTTCTTCAAAAAGTTTAAAATAACCAAAAACCCGTTATTTTTTACCAAATATAAACATTATGTGAAGGATTTCAACTGTCTAGAGAAGTTTCTTTACAGAAACTACATTACAAGCTTTCAGACGAATATAAAGTCTAACCCGACAGTATTCGGAATTTATTCAACAGTTGAGCAGAGCTCACAGAGTATATTAACTTTGATTGTATAATGGTTGGTTGTACAGGTATAAAGGAATCGAGATAGATATAGACTTCCATATATCAAAATCATCAGTATCGAAAAAAATTTCGATTGAGCCATGTCCGTCCGTCCGTCCGCCCGTCTGTCCGTTAACACGATAACTTGAGTAAATTTTGAGGTATCTTGATGCAATTTGGTATGTAGGTTCCTGGGCACTCATCTCAGATCGCTATTTAAAATGAACGATATCGGACAATAACCACGCCCAGTTTTTCGATATCGAAAATTTCGAAAAATCGAAAAAGTGTGATAATTCATTACCAAATACGCATTAAGCGATGAAACTTGGTAGGTGAGTTGAGCTTATGACGCAGAATAAAAAACTAGTAAAATTTTGGACAATGGGCGTGGCACCGCCCACTTTTAAATGAAGGTAATTTAATAAACGTTACTGTTATTACTTTATGTCTGCTTAATAAAAATTAGCAAAATCGGAGAACGACCACGCCCACTTTTTAAAAAAAAATTTTTTTTAATTCAAATTTTAAAAGAAAAGTTAATATCTTTACAGCAAATAAGTAAATTATGCCAAAATTCAACTCCAGTAATGATATGGTGCAACAAAATACAAAAATAAAAGAAAATTTCAAAATGGGCGTGGCTCCGCCCTTTTTCATTTAATTTGTCTAGGATGCTTTTAATGCCATAAGTCGAACAAAAATTAACCAATCATTGTGAAATTTGGTATAGGCTTAGCTCCTAGGACGATAACTGTTTTCTGTGAAAAAGGGCGAAATCGGTTGAAGCCACGCCCAGTTTTTATACACAGTCGACCGTCTGTCCTTCCGCTCGGCCAGTAACACGATAACTTGAGCAAAAATCGATATATCTTTACTAAACTTAGTTCACGTACTTACCTGAACTCACTTTGTATTGGTGTAAAAAATGGCCGAAATCCGACTATGACCACGCCCACTTTTTCGATATCGAAAATTACGAAAAATGAAAAAAATGCCATAATTATATACCAAATACGAAAAAAGGAATGAGACATGGTAATTGTATTAGCCTATTGACGCAAAATATAACTTTAGAAAAAACTTGGTAAAATGGGTGTGACACCTACCATATTAAGTAGAATAAAATGAAAGAGTTTTGCAGGGCGAAATCAAAAGCCCTTGGAATCTTGGAAGGAATACTGTACGTGGTATTACATATATAAATAAATTAGCGGTACCCTACAGATGATGTTCTGGATCACACTGGTCCACATTTTGGTAGATATCTCGAAAAACCCTCATTAATACCTTTAATTTGATACCCATATCGTACAAACGCATTCTAGAGTCACCCCTGGTCCACGTTTATGGCGATATTTCGAAAAGACGTCCACCTATAGAACTAAGGTCCACGCCCTTTTAAAATACTCATTAACACCTTTCATTTGATACCCATATCGTACAAACAAATTCTAGAGTCACCCCTGGTCCACCTTTATGGCGATATTTCGAAAAGGCGTCCACCTATAGAACTAAGGTCCACGCCCTTTTAAGATACTCATTAACACCTTTCATTTGATACCCATATCGTACAAACAAATTCTAGAGTCACCCCTGGTCCACGTTATGGCGATATCTCGAAAAGGCGTCCACACATAGAACTAAGGCCCACTCCTTTTTAAATACTCATTAACACCTTTCATTCGATACCCATATCGTACAAACAAATTCTAGAGCCGCCCATGGTCCACCTTTATGGCGATTTTTCGAAAAGGCGTCCACCTATAGAACTAAGGCCCACGCCCTTTTAAAATACTCATTAACACCTTTCATTTGATACCCATATTGTACAAACGCATTCTAGAGTCACCCCTGGTCCACTTTTATAACGATATTCCGAAAAGGCGTCCACCTATAGAACTAAGGCCCACTCCCTTTTAAAACACTTATTAACACCATTCGTTTGATACCCATATTGTACAAACGCATTCTACAGTCAACCCTGGTCCACTTTTATAACGATATTCCGAAAAGGCGTCCACCTATAGAACTAAGGCCCACTCCCTTTTAAAACACTTATTAACACCTTTCATTTGATACCCATATCGTACAAACAAATTCTAGAGTCGCCCCTGGTCCACCTTTATGGCGATATTTCGAAAAGGTGTCCACCTATAGAACTAAGGCCCACGTCCTTTTAAGATACTCATTAACACCTTTCATTTGATACCCATATCGTACAAACAAATTCTAGAGTCACCCCTGGTCTACGTTTATGGCGATATCTTGAAAAGGCATCCACCTATAGAACTAAGGCCTACGCCCTTTTAAAATACTCATTAACACCTTTCATTTGATACCCATATCGTACAAACAAATTCTAGAGTCACCCCTGGTCCACTTTTATGGCGATATTTCGAAAAGGCGTCCACCTATAGAACTAAGGCCCACTCCTTTTTAAAATACTCATTAACACCTTTCATTCGATACCCATATCGTACAAACAAATTCTAGAGTCGCCCATGGTCCACCTTTATGCCGATATTTCGAAAAGGCGTCCACCTATAGAACTAAGGCCCACGCCCTTTTAAAATACTCATTAACACCTTTCATTTGATACCCATATTGTACATACGCATTCTAGAGTCACCCCTGGTCCACTTTTATAACGATATTCCGAAAAGGCGTCCACCTATAGAACTAAGGTCCACGCCCTTTTAAGATACTCATTAACACCTTTCATTTGATACCCATATGGTACAAACAAATTCTAGAGTCACCCCTGGTCCACGTTATGGCGATATCTCGAAAAGGCGTCCACACATAGAACTAAGACCCACGCCCTTTTAAAATACTCATTAACACCTTTCACTTGATACCCATATAGTACAAACGCATTCTAGACTCACCCCTGGTCCACTTTTATAACGATATTCCGAAAAGGCGTCCACCTATAGAACTAAGGCCCACTCCCTTTTAAAACACTTATTAACACCTTTCGTTTGATACCCATATCGTACAAACAAATTCTAGAGTCACCCCTGGTCCATCTTTATGGCGATATCTCGAAACGGCGTCCATATATAGGACTAAGGCCCATTCCCTTTTAAAATAGTCATTACCACCTTTCATTTGATACCCATATCGTACAAACAAATTCTAGAGTCACCCCTGGTCTACGTTTATGGCGATATCTTGAAAAGGCATCCACCTATAGAACTAAGGCCTACGCCCTTTTAAAATACTCATTAACACCTTTCATTTGATACCCATATCGTACAAACAAATTCTAGAGTCACCCCTGGTCCACGTTTATGGCGATATTTCGAAAAGGCGTCCACCTATAGAACTAAGGCCCACTCCTTTTTAAAATACTCATTAAAACCTTTCATTCGATACCCATATCGTACAAACAAATTCTAGAGTCGCCCATGGTCCACCTTTATGGCGATATTTCGAAAAGGCGTCCACCTATAGAACTAAGGCCCACGCCCTTTTAAAATACTCATTAACACCTTTCATTTGATACCCATATTGTACATACGCATTCTAGAGTCACCCCTTGTCCACTTTTATAACGATATTCCGAAAAGGCGTCCACCTATAGAACTAAGGTCCACGCCCTTTTAAGATACTCATTAACACCTTTCATTTGATACCCATATCGTACAAACAAATTCTAGAGTCACCCCTGGTCCACGTTATGGCGATATCTCGAAAAGGCGTCCACACATAGAACTAAGGCCCACTCCTTTTTAAAATACTCATTAACACCTTTCATTCGATACCCATATCGTACAAACAAATTCTAGAGTCGCCCATGGTCCACCTTTATGGCGATATTTCGAAAAGGCGTCCACCTATAGAACTAAGGTCCACGCCCTTTTAAGATACTCATTAACACCTTTCATTTGATACCCATATCGTACAAACAAATTCTATAGTCACCCCTGGTCCACGTTATGGCGATATCTCGAAAAGGCGTCCACACATAGAACTAAGGCCCACTCCTTTTTAAAATACTCATTAACACCTTTCATTCGATACCCATATCGTACAAACAAATTCTAGAGTCGCCCATGGTCCACCTTTATGGCGATATTTCGAAAAGGCGTCCACCTATAGAACTAAGGCCCACGCCCTTTTAAAATACTCATTAACACCTTTTATTTGATACCCATATTGTACAAACGCATTCTAGAGTCACCCCTGGTCCACTTTTATAACGATATTTCGAAAAGGCGTCCACCTATAGGACTAAGGTCCACGCCCTTTTAAAATACTCATTAACACCTTTCATTTGATACCCATATCGTACAAACAAATTCTAGAGTCACCCCTGGTCCACCTTTATGGCGATATTTCGAAAAGGCGTCCACCTATAGAACTAAGGTCCACGCCCTTTTAAAATACTCATTAACACCTTTCATTTGATACCCATATCGTACAAACAAATTCTAGAGTCACCCCTGGTCCACCTTTATGGCGATATTTCGAAAAGGCGTCCACCTATAGAACTAAGGTCCACGCCCTTTTAAGATACTCATTAACACCTTTCATTTGATACCCATATCGTACAAACAAATTCTAGAGTCACCCCTGGTCCACGTTATGGCGATATCTCGAAAAGGCGTCCACACATAGAACTAAGGCCCACTCCTTTTTAAAATACTCATTAACACCTTTCATTCGATACCCATATCGTACAAACAAATTCTAGAGTCGCCCCTGGTCCATCTTTATGGCGATATGTCGAAAAGGCGTCCACCTATAGAACTAAGGTCCACGCCCTTTTAAGATACTCATTAACACCTTTCATTTGATACCCATATCGTACAAACAAATTCTAGAGTCACCCCTGGTCCACGTTATGGCGATATTTCGAAAAGGCGTCCACCTATAGAACTAAGGCCCACGCCCTTTTAAAATACTCATTAACACCTTTCATTTGATACCCATATTGTACAAACGCATTCTAGAGTCAACCCTGGTCCACTTTTATAACGATATTCCGAAAAGGCGTCCACCTATAGAACTAAGGCCCACTCCCTTTTAAAACACTTATTAACACCTTTCATTTGATACCCATATCGTACAAACAAATTCTAGAGTCGCCCCTGGTCCACCTTTATGGCGATATTTCGAAAAGGTGTCCACCTATAGAACTAAGGCCCACGTCCTTTTAAGATACTCATTAACACCTTTCATTTGATACCCATATCGTACAAACAAATTCTAGAGTCACCCCTGGTCCACGTTTATGGCGATATCTTGAAAAGGCATCCACCTATAGAACTAAGGCCTACGCCCTTTTAAAACACTCATTAACACCTTTCATTTGATACCCATATCGTACAAACAAATTCTAGAGTCACCCCTGGTCCACGTTTATGGCGATATCTCGAAAAGGCATCTACCTATAGAACTAAGACCCACGCCCTTTTAAAATACTCATTAACACCTTTCAGTTGATACCCATATAGTACAAACGCATTCTAGACTCACCCCTGGTCCACTTTTATAACGATATTCCGAAAAGGCGTCCACCTATAGAACTAAGGCCCACTCCCTTTTAAAACACTTATTAACACCTTTCGTTTGATACCCATATCGTACAAACAAATTCTAGAGTCACCCCTGGTCCATCTTTATGGCGATATCTCGAAACGGCGTCCATATATAGGACTAAGGCCCATTCCATTTTAAAATAGTCATTACCACCTTTCATTTGATACCCATATCGTACAAAATAAATTCTAGAGTCACCCTTGGTCCACCTTTATGGCGATATCTCGAAAAGGCGTCCACCTATAGAACTTAGGCCCACTCCCTTTTAAAATTATCATTAACACATTTCATTTGATACCCATATCGTACAAACAAATTCTAGAGTCAGGCCTGGTCCACCTTTATGGCAATATCCCTAAATGGCGTCCATCTATAGAACTATGGCCCACTTCCTCTTAAAATACTCTTTAATACCTTCCATTTGATACACATGTCATACAAACACATTCCAGGGTTACCCTAGGTTCTTTTTACAACATGGTGATTTTCCCTTACTTTGTCTCCACAGCTCTCAACTGAGTATGTAATGTTCGGTTACACCCGAACTTAGCCTTCCTTACTTGTTAATTCTGAAATTAGTAGTCGGTAGTTTTTAGGCGTTTTTTAATAAACTATTTGAATAAGTATCAAAGAACTTGTCTTAAAAGTTTGAAAATTTTTTTACTACAAAAGCCTTAACAGCTGAAATTGATAATCAAATGCGAACTACCGACCAAGAACTTTAACAAACCATGTGTGGATACGACTAAAATTAATTTACACTCTCCAAATATTCCATTTTTCATAACATATAGTTCAAAAATATAATAATACTACTAAGAAATCTTAAAATAACAAATTACTTCAATGGTATCGAAAGAATACCAGTAGCCCGAATCTAATGAAATAGACTTGTGCTTTAAAACAATTTATTTTTTAAATCTTACAACTTACACCCGTTACATCGAAGGCATCCATCGGCTACTACAATCGAAGGCTGAGTGGAATATTGCTCGTATCTCGGCTGCCAGTTCGAGAACGCCCTATCTGAGAATGTTTTTCAAAAACACCATATGTTTTTCTTTTGAAAACGACCTATCTCAGAACTCGATTGAAGAACGCCCAAAATGTTTTTCATAAACGTCCCAGCTTATCACAAATTTATTAAATACAAGCTGAGATAGAGTGTTTTTGAAACAAGTTCTGAAATAGGGCGTTATTCCAAAATTTTCTGGGATAGGTCGTTTTCGAAACGGCGGCAGAGATACGGCGATATTCCACTCAGCAATCGAAAAATCAGATTATTACAAAGTTTTTGGCGCGAATTTCCCATCAATAAAGTTAAATTTTACATAAAATTGTATAAGTTCTTTCGAAGGTACGTAAGTGTTATAAAAATCACACATTTCTTTGGTGAAATTTGAAAAACTTATACAGAGTGTGCTTTACGTTTAATTTTCAACATAATTAAAAACCTTAATTTTAGGTCATTGTGAGCAAATTAAAGAACGTAGTCAAATGCAGGCAAATAAAAAAGTGGTAGATTTAAAAAAAAAGTGTTAAGAGTGGTAGATCCGGATTTTAGCCTAAATAGTGGTAGATCTACCACTATAGTGGTAGAGTGACAACACTGCTTGGAACGCGTTCCAACAATGAGGGCACAAATCAGCGTTTTGCCGCTTTTATTTAAATTTGTTCAAAGCGTCATCAGCGTCAAAGCGTTGTATGGTATATATGTTATATACACGACCGATCTATATAATTTTTTAGACAACACTGAATGCCCTATACGTAAGCATTCAGTTAAGTTTGAAGCCTGTAACTGTTAAAATGTGGCAGAAATTACAAAAAGCTTCTTATCTGGTCAATCGGTTGTGGGGGACATATGCTTAATATACGACCAATCTCATTGGTTTTTTCAGACAACAATATGTGCTATATACGAAAGCATATGTTGAAATTTTAAACTTCAATCTGGTAAGTTGAGGAAGATATGAGAAAAATCCTCTTTTCTGAAAAATCGATTGTGTGGGGGATATATGCCGTAGTCGTGCTGGTTCCGAAAAATTTCTAATGGGACACTTAAATATACTCGCACACCAGAGGAAATAAATCGTGCCAATTATTCAAGTAATTTTTTTTTTTAAATAGTGGGAGAGAAAAAACTATCGATAGTATGGGCAAACAATTGATAGTGATGACAAAATACTATCTATCGTTTTACAGCACCAACGTAAACAGCAAGTAAAAGCACAGAAGTTATTACTCACCCATATACAGGCAGAAACGAGAAATAAGTAAGGAGATATGAGATACAGAAACAAATTTTAACATATCTTTTTTGGCTTTTGATTTACGGTTTGCAAAACTTTACAAGATTGTTACATAATTGTAGGCGGAGCCACGCCCACTTTCCAAGATTTTACTAAATTTCTATTTCTCGTCATAAAGGCAAACAATATATCAAGTTTCGTTAATTTATTGCTCTTTGGTAAAGCATTATCGCATTTTTCCCATTTATCGAAATTTCGATATTGATTTTTTTTAAGTGGGAGTGGTCGCCAACCGATTCATGTGTAAAAGATTTTTGTTTACTTATGGAGGAATCCTAAATGTAAGCGTAATGTCTCAAGTATACGCCTTAGCATAAAGCGTAGTATTTGTGAATGGTATGCTAATGGGAAGGCACTTATATAGAATGTACCTAAATGCAGACGTATGTGTAAAGGCCGGACACAATGACATTTTTCATATAGATGCGTTTAACACAAGCTTATGCGTGACAGTAACCCCGCCACAATCAATGATGCAAGATGGCGTATTTGCAAACAAAAGTCAGCTGATATTTATTTTCGTCAAATGTGTAAATTTGGGAGACCAAAGATAATATAATTTAAATTTTAAGATTTTATAAAGAAGAACAAAGAGAACAATAAAATTGGTTTTGATTTAAAACTGAAAACAGTTTTTCATTTCCGCATTGGAATAATTTTTGAAATAACTTTCTTAATCTTTTCATTTCACCTCTGTTCATACTTGTTAAAATTATACTTTTTTCATATATATATTATCATTATTATTATTATTATTACTATTATTATTATTTATTCCATACTCCATTAGGAGATTAAGGATCCAACAAAAGTTTTCCAATTATCTCTATTTCGTGCTATTTGTCTTAATTCGTTAAACAATTTGCCAGTTTCCTGAAGAACCGTTCTCCTCTAAGTAATCTTTGGTCGGCCCCTGCATCGTGTCCATTGAGGATTCTAGGTTAAGGCAGCATGTGCAACGTAATCATATGGCTTTCGTAATGTGTTGCCTATCCAGCCATATTTACGCTTCCGTATTTCAATATGTACACTGGTTTGGTTGGTCAGTCTCCATAACTCTTCGTTCGATATCGTTCTAGGCCACCGTATCTGCATTATATTTCTCAAGCAGCGGTTAATGAGGGACTGTAGCTTGGCTTTAGTTTCAGCAGTTACGAGCCAAGTTTCCGAGCCGTACAACAAAACAGACTTCACACATGCGTTAAAAATGTTTATTTTAGTTTCAGTTCGAAGGTTGTGTGGCCACACACCACGAAGTCTGGCAAAAGCTCACCGGACTTTTTGGATTCGAGCGTTTATATCTCTTTTTGCACCACCATCTACGGCGAGAATACTTCCCTAGTATGTAAAGCTTTTGGTATCTATAACATTTTGGCCATCAATTGTGAAATTTGCTGAGTTGGTAACTTTAATGTGCATAGATTCGGTTTTTCTTATATTTATTTTCAACCCAAACTTTGACGCCTGTTGATGCAGGTGGTCAAGTTTTGCTTGCATGTGCTGGTGTGTGTGATAGCAGGACAATGTCATCTGCGTAATCCAAATCCTCAAGAGTGGAGTTAAGTCTCCAGTTTATGCCCCTATTTTGCGAGTCAAATATTTCAAGCACCCAGTCCAAGACCACAATAAACAACAGTGGTGATAATATACACCCCTGCTTGACACCTGTAGTCGATTCAAATGCATTGCTTAGTTTCCCATTATGCAACACTCTGCATTTTGAGTTTTCATAGCTTTTCCTTATAATCCATAGTAACCATGTTCCCGTCGCAATCCCTCACGGGCATGCTTCGATTTGATTTATCGTTGCAAAGTTTCCGAATGATATTTATATTATCATTATATATAAAATTATACGCTTACATCAACTTCAAAAAGGGAAAATAGGAAGATCACAAAACGTTCACAGACAATCGCTTCGCTACCCTCCCAATCCTGACTGATACCCATAAAGGGGAGCGTGCATTCCGCAAGGTCATCGAATTCGCGTCGACTCGTTTTATCCCGCCGGAAGAATCCCGGAGATCCGGCCACATTTTCCAGCGGATGCCGCAACTCTAGTGAGAGAAATAAGAGACTTTAACAATGCATCAGACAGCTTGCGAATAAACACAAGCGGGCGAAATGAGAGGAGCACATAAAGAATTGGAACCTCTCTGCCAGTGTGGGTAAGCTATGGTCTACCGTAAGGTCCCTATTGAACCTAACTAAGCATAACGACAAAATATCCATCGCATTCGGCGATAAAGTGCTGTTAGGTTCGACCGCTTTCTGACAACAATAAGTAATGCATTATATGCTTGACAAAGTCAGACGGCGAGAAAACAGACGCATACACAAGCATAAACCCAGCATGTTCTCAATTACCATCACCGCCAAAAAGGTTGAAGATGCTATCCGTTCATGCTAAACCATCTAAAGAAGCAGGTTCTAAAAAACTTGGGAAAGAGGGATTTAATTATCTAGCGCATATCTTCAACCTGTCCTTGTCCACCTTCGTCATCCGCTATTAAAGCCTGGGAAACCAGCTAACATATGGGATTCTTATCATCCGACATCTCTACGCTACCGACTGCCTTACACTCCAACATCTTGGATGTGACATTTGATCAAGATCTACATTTTGGTGAGCATGCATCTGCAATTGTACCTAAAATCCAGACCCGTAATGAAATTTCTAATCTGTTGCCCGCAGCACTTAGGGTGAAGACAAAGAAACGTTCTTTACCACTTACAAGGCTGATTGCATTCTACGCGTCCCCGATATGGTCGCCAAGCCTAAATTTTACTCACTGGAAGAAAATTACAGGCCTGCCAAAATTCTTCCTTCAAAACCGCTACAGAACACCACCTACATAATGAGGCGAGAGTACTCCCCATTAGGGAGAAAAATGAAATGCAGAACAAACAGTTTCTGTTGAATACCCAGACACCTGGGCATCAAAACAGACATCTGATTGATGAGGCTAAACCTCCCAGGAGCTTAAGCATTAGGAGGAAATAGCGCACTCGAAAACACAGCCATAAAGCACATGAAGGCCCTCAGTAATATCTACGCCAGAAATTTTCCGACGAATCCAGTTCTTAAAGAAAAATACCCAGAACTCACAGAAGAGGAACGCACTCTCCCTGGGGAAACGCGCGTCACTGTAGCTCAACTTCGATCTGGGTACAGGTTAAACTCTTACCTATCCAGAATCAACCCCGACATACAAAATATATGTCCTGCTTGCAAAGTTTCCCAACATGACACCAACAATCTCTTCAATTGTAATCACCCCCAACAGAATAAAAATGCAGCATTAAGGCACTTGGTATATAGACTTGAAAGAACACCTCTTACACAAGAGGCATATAAGAGAGAACTTGAGGTCATATATAATATCGCTGCCAACAACCGTTTTAAAAAAGCACTAGTAGATAAGCTCAGAAGGACAAATGGAGAACCAAAAAGAAATAAGGAAAAGGAAAATAATAGCTGGTCTACTATGACATATACTGGAAAAGCAACAAGCAGCACGGAAATATAAAATTTATAATGGAAACCGAAAAAGACGGAGGAATCAACTATCTAGATCTCACGATAAATATTGATAAAGAAGCCAAAAGATTTAACCATGACATATATAGAAAGCCAACGGCCACCGACACAATAATACATAATACCTCAAATCACCCCCAACAGAATAAAAATGCAGCATTAAGGGACTTGGTATATAGACCTGAAAGAAGACCTCTTACATAAGAGGCATATAAGAGAGAACTTGAGGTCATATATAATATCGCTGCAAACAACGGATATAAAAAAGCACTAGTAGATAAGCTCAGAAGGACAAATGGAGAACCAAAAAGAAATAAGGAAAAGGAAAATAATAGCTGGTCGACTATGACATATACTGGAAAAGCAACATATAAATTAGAAAAATTCTCTAAAAAATACAACATTAACACAGCATTCAAAACATCGAACAATCTAGGGCGAAAACTAAGAACTAACACTAACTCAGAGGATCCGTTTAGCAGCTACGGCCTATACAAGCTTACCTGCGGATGCCAGCATAGTTACATAGGACAAAAAGGACAGCAAATAAGAACGAGGTTCAGAGAACATATTGGAGATTACAATAAAATACGGAATCCAAACATTATACCCCAGCCTAACTTCGCGAATCACATGGCCGAGAATGAATGTTCCCCAGCAAACATCAATAAAACAGTTGGGGTTCTTCACATACAAGCAAAAGGCCGATGTCTCAATGTACTCGAAAACATGGAAATCTACAAACAGAAAACATTCGACGGTAGAATAATAAGCGAACAGATAAACACAATTTCTGACACAATATTCGAGCGTTTAAAACTTGTTTACAAGAAACAAAGTAATCACACAGGTACAACAGACAAACACACAACAACAAATAAACACAAAACAATTAACACACCAAAACAACAAACCTACAAAGAAGGTCAAACGACTAAAATTACGGATTTTACCTACCCCAGTCATCCACACAAATCGATTAGTAAACCACCCTCGGTTCTGAATGAACACACATCACATACAAATAACTAAATGCACAAGCATCAATTTTGACAATACCTGCTCATGTATATACGAACTATAAATGCAGGAAAAACGACAACAACAGATCAGAACGAAAATCGACACTGATAATGGCACAACGCCGAAACCGGTTTGCCTCAAAACCAAATATGACAAGGAATGACGGAAAATCGTGCCAATATACATCATTTATCCCCCTGTCGGAAAATCAACAAAACAAGATAAGTCAGTTAAAAAAAAAGTCAGTTGAGATATGTCAATAAGGGTATCAAAGGAAAGGTATTTCACTCCCGCTTTCCAATAAATACATTTTTATGTAGGGTTGTCACCTCACTTTGTTGTAAATATATCTGAGTATAACCACTACTTTAAGAATAAAATTTGATGTAAAATTTCTTCCTCTTCAGAATTATTGTAGTTCAGTAACAAAGTAATTATGCACAAATTCTAGCTTTTCGTCAAAAGTTTTGGCATTTTGTTGCTGTATCATTGTGTACAACTGAAAACGAGTAAATGTAGCCATTTATTTAGGAATAATTAGTATACGGTTAATAGAACACAAAACACAATTATCACAATAACTAAAAAACACTGGTCTTCATGACAGCCTCTTACAAAATTGATCACCACTCAAAAAATCGCGGGTATGCGGAGCCGTTTTTGTTATTAAACTTTGAAACAAGCACGAGCTTATGTATTGCCAAAAAATAAAAAATAAAAATAAATAAATTTAAGGCGCGATAACCTCCGAAGAAATTTTTGGCCGATCTTCTCTTCCAATTTGCTCCGCGCTCCTTTTAATTTTTCCTACAATTTGGCGGACGGGACCTACTTGCCAAAAAATTACTGACATGATATGCCATGAAAAAAAGATATATCTAAATATTTGACAGTAAATTAACGGTGTTCCGCGCAGAATTACTATGGATCGGGCCCTGGTTTCGGATGGACCCGGGGTCGTTTTTTGGCATTACATGAGATATGTTAATATGGGTATCAAACGAAAGGTATTTTACTCCGCATTTATATTGATATTGTAACGAATTTAGGGAAATTCCACCTATTCCAAATCTTCTACTAACGTTCGTATCGTTAACTGTTGAATAAATAACTCCAATATTCAATAATGCAAAATAGCCTTTATTAAAGTACTTCACAATAACACTGATACTTCACAACTGATAGCTTGCTTAAATCAAACTGATTACTGATTACTCAGCTTTAGCCCCTTTTATACTCTGTAATGTCTCGTTCGCATAATTCTAGGCGTTTCTATTTCTAGAATTTACTACTTGTTTACCAGCTATAAATTTCTCAGCTATAACTACAGATGCACGATTATTATAGCTTCTCGCATAGCCATATGCGCGTGTATATGTGAGTGATACTTCCACCGATGATTGCCTACTTTTGGGAGTATCTCAGATATATGCATGTGTTGGTTCGTTTCTCTCCGCTGGTTGTATGGATATATGTATAAACATAATGATTGATTTGTTTATGTGCATACAAGTCTCTGTTTAGTATCGACTTAGAGATGATAGTGTCCCTTAGTGTTGCTAATATTCATCACACTGCTCTCCACCTAAGTCTGATCTTCTTCACAACTTTGTACGGACCTTCCCAACTGCACCGAAAATTGGATGGAACACCTTTCCGCAGGTGAGGACTTTCCGAATTATTGTTCTCATCGTACCTGCGTTTCATCTTACTACTCATTATCCTAGATCGTTCCCTCGCACTCTGTTGTTTGGCCAATGAACTCCTTCGTAGAGCTTGCGCTTGACGGATTGGCTTCGCATAATTTGTATCGTTCCGACGTTTCACAACAGTAGTGCACCCTGGCTTGAAACCTCCTTTGCATTATTTCGTGTTTTTCTCGCGGGTACCTTGGGTTTTGATTTGTTTGGCCCATTCATTCCATCAACCTTTGCCCGATTTACTTTCTTTGACTTTTGTGGTCTCTGTTGAATCTCCTCCACCAGCACTCGGTTACTGCTGAACCCTTTCCCCAAACTGAAGATAAGTGATATCTCCTGGTACATATAGCGCATAATCCTTCTCTGCATATCGATCCTGATGTCATGGGCAACTAAGAAGTCCACTCGCAATATGACTTCATCAACAATCTCTGCCACAACCAATTTGTGTAGAATCGTGATCTTTCCAATTAAGACCTCACATATCACTTCTCCCTAAACTTGGTTATACTCGCCAGTGACCGCACGCAACCTTGCTCCAGGTAATGGCTTTACACTCCTGTTGACCAAATCAGATCGAATCAAGGAATGACATGCACTATCTGCAGTCAGTGCACGTTCTTTGCCATCCACATTCCCTCTGACTGTAAGACTGCTTGATTTCCTACCAATTTGCGACACAGATATCACAGGACATTCAATAGCTGGAGCTAGCTCTCGATCTCTACATTTTACTCGCTCTTACTCACCCCCTCCAGCTTTGTTATTAAGACCACCCATACTGTTGAAACCACTAGGATCAAGATCGCAATGAAAGGCAATGTGACCGGGCTTCCCACATTTGAAGCATTTGATAACTCTTTCACTCCGTTTTTGCGATCCTTTCAGCGCCTCCAATATTGTGTTCACCCTGACATCCTACATCCACACTGACATGATATGCCATGAAAAAAAGATATATCTAAATATTTGACAGTAAATTCACGGTGTTCCGCGCAGAATTACTATGGATCGGGCCCCGGTTTCGGATGGACCCGGGGTCGTTTTTTGGCATTACATGAGATATGTTAATATGGGTATCAAAGGAAAGGTATTTTACTCCGCATTTATATTGATATTGTAACGAATTTAGGGAAATTGCGCTTATTCCAAATCTTCTACTAACGTCCGTATCGCTAAACTGTTGAATAAATAACTCTAATATTCAATAATGCAAAATGGCCTTTATTAAAGTACTTCACAATAACATTGATACTTCACAACTGTTAGCTTGTTTAAATCAAACTGATTACTGATTATTCAGCTTTAATATCTTCTATACTCTGCGATGTCTCGTTCGCATACTTCTAGGAGTTTCTATTTCTAGAATTTACTACTTGTTTACCAGCTAAAAATCTCTCAGCTATAACTACAGATGCACGATTATTATAGCTCCTCGCATAGCCATATGCGCGTGTATATGTGAGTGATACTTCCACCGATGATTGCCTACTTTTGGGAGTATCTCAGATATATGCATGTGTTTGTGCGTTTCTCTCCGCTGCTTGTATGGATATATGTGTAAACATAATGATTGATTTTTTGACGTGCATACAAGTCACTGCTTAGCATCGACTTAGAGATGAGAGTACCCCTTAGTGGTGCTAATATTCGTCACAATATATTTAAGTAGGGTTTCCACTTATGGTTGCCACCTCACCTTCTTTTTTATATTTCTTTGTATATCCACTACCATCTTGGAAACGGCTTAACCGATTTGAATCAAATTTGGTACATTGATATATTATTATATTTTAAGACTTTTCACAAGGGTGTTGTCACTGAAGATGTTTTCAAAAGGTTGCCACCTTTTTTAAGTTAAAAAAAAATTAATATGCCAATAAGGGTATCAAAGGAAAGGTATTTCACTCCCGCTTTCCAATAAATACGTTTTTATGTATTGTTGTCACCTCACCTTGTTGTAAATATATCTGAGTATATCCACTACTTTAGGAATGAAATCTGATGTAAAATTTCTTCCTCTTCAGAATTAGTGTAGTTCAGTAACATAAAGTAATTATGCACAAATTCTAACGTTTCGTCAAAAGTTTTGGCATTTTATTGCTGCATCATTGTGTACAACTGAAGACGAGTAAATGTAGCCATTTATTAGGAATATTTAGTATACGGTTGATAGAACGCAAAACACAATTATCGGAGAATATAAAACTTTATCACGATAACTAAAAAATACTGCTTTTCACGACGGCCTATTACAAAATTGATCACCACTCAAAAAATCGCGGGTATGCGCAGCCGTTTTTGTTATTAAATTTTAAACAAGCACAAGCTTATGTATTGCAAAATATTAAAAAAAAAATAAATAAATGTAAGGCGCGATAACCTCCGAAGAGAGATTTTAGGGCGATCTTCTCTTCCAATTTGCTTCGCGCTCCTTTTAATTTTTCCTACTAAATGGCGGAACGGGACCTACATGCCAAAAAATTACTGACATGAAAAAAGATGTATCTTTTTTGCAAGGTTTTTAAAAAATTTAATATTGAAAAGTATTAGTATTACAAGTAGAATAACTCAGTTAAAATATGTGGTATAAAAAATCTTAAAAAAGAATTAAAAACACATTTATCTGTCCTAGAAGAAAATGTAACTAGATTTTATTAAGGCTAAACAAGTGAACAAGTATTTAGGCTAGAAGGGTATATTGCTTTTTATACAACTTTAGACGAGCGCGGTTAGCTCCATTGGCGTTGCAGATGGGTTTTTGGGGTATGTATACTATTAATTGGACATCTAGGAAGGACAGGGAATATATTAAAATAAAAATTTGAATATTTTGAAAAATCGAATTTTGGCCAGCTAAATTGATGAGATACCCCACAGTGCCACGACTCATCGGTTTGTTATGAAACAGATCTCGATACAAATTCGATATCCAGCTGAACAGCTCCCAATAGATCAATTCGCTTGCGACCTTTCGGTGCAAGCCGAATCAGAAGTCAGTTGGAGCAATTTTTTGATGAATGCATAAGGGCGGCTTTTTGATTTCAATTCCGTATTTGGAACGCGTTCCAACAACCATCTAAACATTAAATGAGGGCACGAGCCAGCGTTTTGCCGCTTTTATTTAAATTTGTTCAAAGCGTCATCAGCGTCAAAGCGTTGTATGGGATATATGCTATATATACTACCGATCTATATAATTATTTAGTCAACACTGAATGCCCTATACGTAAGCATTTGGTGAAGTTTGAAGCCTGTAACTGTTAAAATGGGGCAGAAAATACAAAAAAACAATCGGTTGTGGGGGACATATGCTTTATATACGACCAATCTCACTGATTTTTTCAGACAGCAATATGTGCTATATACGAAAGCAAATGGTGAAATTTTAAGCTTCAATCTCATAAGTTGAGGAAGATATGACAAAAATCCTCTTTTCTGAAAAATCGATTGTGTAGGGCATAGAAGTCGTGTTGGTTCCGACAAATGTCTAATCGGACACTTAAATATACTCGCACACCAAATTTTTTCGAAATCATAGAAGCTTGGCCTAAATCCCTTCGGAGGTAAATCGTGCCAATTATTCATGTAATTTTTTTTTTTAATATAGTGAGAGAAAAAACTATCGAAAGTATGGTCAAACATTTGATAGTGATGGCAAAATAAAACTATACTATCTTAATATATAAAAATTACGTGTCACTATGTTTGGCGCAAATGGACTCCTAAACTACGGAACCGATTTTGAATTTGTTTTACACCCCGTATGTAGTTTGATCTATCTTGAAAGATAGAATAGGTTATATCTCAGTTTATGGTCGCAATATTATGTTATTGCAAATTTTTTTATTTGTTTATACGTAATAATAAAATGTTACTTATACGCACCGGTACTCACATTTTCAGGGGTGCGGATATACTTCCGTGTAATTGGTTGGTGTGTAATTAAGCAACGTGCGTATCAATAAAAATATTATAGCGAATGATATCAAGTATAGCACATCGCCAGGCCCGCCGAGAGGGTGGGGAGGGGGGTTTCTGAGGGGGCCCGTGATTTATAGGTACTATGACATTTTTTTAATTCAGGAGAGTCTTTAGTTGTTCCATGTGCAATTTTTAAGCCGAATTTCAAAAGCAACGAAAATCTGCATTTCGTTTTAATATTATAGTGAGTGTGAAAAATAAAAATCTATACATATAAAAAGAAAGGCTAAAATGTGTGTTAGTTGGTCGCCGGTGTTTGACGAGATGCGTCGGTCGATTTTGTTCAAACTTTCACATAAGTTGCGTAAACCTCAAGCGGTGGTTACTACATAGGTTAAGTTGCGATCGACGGACTGGGTCTCGAGATATAGACCGAAACGTGGACCCGAGTGTCCCTAGAATGTGTTTGTAGAATATGGATAACAAATGAATGCTGTTGATGAGTGCTTTAGTAGAGAGTAGTTTTCATACCTCTGGGTGACTAGGGTCTCGAGATACAGGCCAAAACTTGGGCCAGTGAATGCCTAGACAGTGTTTATACAATATGGATATCAAATGAAAGCTCTTGATGAGTGCTTTAGTACAGAGTAATATATTATCCAGAGACAGACTGGGACTGGGATTAGGACTAGGACTGTGACTGAGACTCGGAGTGGGACTGCGACTGGGACTGGAATAAAATACATACCACCCTCTGAGACATGCAATAAGGGATGCAGAAGAATGAGAAGAAATTGAGAGAAGGAAAAGAGAGAAGGAGAAGGAGATTGAGAAAGAGATAAAATGAGAGGAAGATGGAGATAGATGAAGCGAAAAAGAGGGAGGGAGGAGTGAATAAAAAGATTAGGAAAAAGTGAAGAGGGGGAGGATAGAGTCAGACGGAAAAAGCTTATTAAAACGTATGCAGATAGGCCAAATTTAGGGCAGGACAACGTCTGCCGGGTCTTCTAGTAGTACTATATATGGTTTTACGGCACTAATGTAAACAGCAAGTAAAAGCACAGAAGTGGAGGTGGCAGATGTGGGGACTCTGCAAGATGCAAATCCGTTAGAGTCACATCATGACCGTGTAAAAAATAGCAATATCTCTTTCCTCTTACATTCATATTTATGTATGTATAACTATATATTCACGTTTTGGCAAAACATATTTTACTTATCCATATATAGGACTGCTAGTCGGTCTAATTCGAACAAGCTAACAGAAGCGTGTACTACGCAGAAGGACATCCACGGTTATACCACACACCCGGACTTGGCATGGCGTAGCCCAGGGTTATTTTTTATAAGCGCGGCCGAAGGCCGCCTATGCAGAAAGTTGGTATGGATTATTAGCCTTTTTTGGTCGCTGCGATTTTAAACCTAATTTGAATTTATTTCACACATAAAATGGGGATTTTGTGTTGGGGATTATGAGTTTGGGGATTTTGGTTTTGTGGATTTTGATTTTGGGGATTTTGATTTTGGGGATTTTGATTTTGGGGATTTTGATTTGGGGAATTTGTTTTGGGTATTTTGATTTTGAGAACAACGTGGTAGACCCGTCACAATCTACAATCTCGCCGGAGGATGAGAAGAGGCTCCTTGCCTCTCCGGCGAAAAGCGATCAGCCTGGCCAAACTGCAGAGCGCGATCGGCTAAGTGGTGTCGACAACGTCTCAGCAGTCGGCAACTTTCAGGGATGTCCTGGGTGGGGTAAGGCTGGGCATTATACCAGCCGACTATCCAGCCACGGTCTGGTCTTCAGGGAACTGAGGCCATACAGAAAGCCATCCTGGGAGAGGTGATGAGCCAAAAAGATGGTGCTAAAAAGCCCACTTTTAGCGGTTGCACACTTCGCCCAAGCTAGCTTTCTATCTATAAGGGCTATCGCTCCGAAGTTCACTCCATTGCAGGGTGCCAACTGAAGGTGGTATCTGATGCAGATATACTCCATCGCATCATTCTCCTGGGGTATTTTAAGGAAGAGGAATGCCCCTCAAACGACGACATCTTGCGGTTAGCTGAGCCCTAAAATGTCAGTTTGAGTACCAGGAACTGGAGAATCCTCAACCGAATACGAAAGTCCTCGGTGGCAGAAGGTACAATAGCCGTAGATCCGCTGTCTGCCGAGCTAATGTGAGGACCCCAAAACCGAGGGTTTTGTACCCTCACAACATATACTTATTTTTTTCATTTTTCAACATACATTCTATACAATAATTGAATTTAGAACCCTGAATTTACCTTTTATGCATTTTTATGTTATGTACTATATCTTTATCAAAATACTGTTACGAATGTTAGCAACATTAAGGGGTGCTGCCATCTCTATGCCGATGCTAAGCAGTGACGTGGATGCACATCAATAATTTAATCATTTTGTCTACACCTATGTACGTACACGCAGCGGAGAAGAAATGCACAAACACATGCAGATATCTTATCTGAGATGCTCCTAAAGGTATGCAATTATAATTATGTAAGTGTCGCTCACACATACAAGCGCATGGGGTATGAGAGAAGCTATAAAAATTATACATCTGTAGTTGTAGCTGAGAAATTTATAACTAACTAGTAAGTGCTGGAATTAGAAAAGCCTAGAAATATGCAACGAGGAAATCAGACAGTAGAAAAAGGCGACAACAGTAGAGGCGAGAATCAGTTTCATTTAAGCTATCAGTCAGTTTGGTTATTAAGCAAGCTAGTTGCAAAGTATAATTGTTAGTGTGAAGTACTTTAATAAAGGCCATTTTTCCATTATTCAATATTGGAGTTATTTATTCAGCAGTTTAGCGATACGAACGTTAGCAGAAGATTGCAAATAAGGGGAATTGCAATAAATTCATTACAATTGGTGTCAGAAGAGGAATTGTTGAATAAATTCCGAAGATTGGGAATACAACTTGGACAATGCAAAGTTGAGTGAATTGAGGATCCAGCAACTGAAAAAGGAGTTGGAGAACCGTGGATTGAACACAACCGCCAATAAGGTCGAACTTCAAGTACGGCTACGACAGGTAATAGAGTCGCAAGGAATTGATGTGGACGAGTATGTCTTTTATCCTGATGGTGACGAGACAACAACAAAAATTGAAGAGAAAAACGAAACATCGCAGACAGCACAGACTTGAACATGATTTTGGCTGCAGTATCTGCACAAACATCGACAGTAACATCAATGTCGTCGCAAATGTCAGAAATGTCGTCACAAATGTCATCCCAACTGGAATCGCAAGAGAACCGCATAACGTCAAAGATTGAAGCACAAGAATCGCGCATGTCAGAAATGTCGACACAGATTACATCTAAGATGGAAACTCAGCTGGAATCGCAGGAGAACCGTATAACAGCGAAGATTGAAGCACAAGAGGCACGAATATCCGAAATGTCGGCGCAAATTTCAGCACAGATATCATCGCAGATCTCTGCTCAACTGGAAGAGCAAGAAGGACGTATTTCCTCGAAGTTGGAGGCACAAGATACAAAAATTTTACAGTTTAAGGAAAAAATCGAGGCCAAGGTGGATGTTTTGAGAGGACGTATTGAGCAGTTGCAACTGAATCGCCCAGCAGTTTCAACGAATAATCCAAAGGTAAAAACACCATCCTTTCACGTTTCTGTTCCTTTCCAGGCCTTCAAGCTACAGTTTGAGAAGGCCGCAGCAGTAAACAACTGGAATGCGGAAGATAAAGTTGCTGCACTGTTCGCGGCAGTGAAAGGGCCTGCAGCGGAAATCTTACAGACGATTCCAGAGTACGAACGGAACAGTTATGAAGCATTAATGGCTTCTGCAGAACGACGTTATTGAAGCGAGCATAGAAAACAGATATTGCAAATTGAGTTGCAATACCGCAACCAAAAACCAAATGAGACATTGCAGGAGTTTGCTTCAGATATTGAAAGGTTGGCTCACCTTGAAAATGCGGACGCACCCGTGGAATACACTGAAAGGGTAAAAATCCAGAGCTTCATAAATGGCATGCGAGATGTGGAAACGAAGCGGGCTACATATGGGAATCCAAAACTAACATTTTCTGAAACGGTATCGCATGCACTGATACAGGAAATAGCCTCACTTTTGAGTAAGCCAGCGTACAAAGCTCATCGCGTGGAAGTGGAAAGGCCAGACTGGGTAGACGCAATTTTGGAAGCATTGAATGGTACGCAGCAGAAGAATAATGATGCAGTCAAATGCTTTAAGTGTGGAAAGCCAGGGCATATTGCGCGTTATTGCAACACCAACCCTAACAGTTCCAACAATGTGGATGGTCGTAAACGCAGAGCAGAAGGAGATAAGCAAATCTCCAAGACCACTCAATCGTTAAACTAAATCGAGTCAGCCGCAAGAGCGACAGCTGGCTCCCGCAATTGAATGCCCCATAATCTATATCTCGCAGATTGGAAGAAGATCGAGCAATCTTACTGTTGGAGGACATATGGATGGAAAGGAACGTTTAATGACTGTAGATACGGGTGCATCTCATTCCATCATTCGAGCGGATTTAGTCAACAAAAAGATAAGACCATTGCTTGGAGCAAGATTACGTACAGCCACGGGAGAGGACACCCAGGTAATTGGAGAAGTATAATGGGAAGTAGCAATTGGGAACGTCACGGTACTACACAATTTTATAGTGGCAGATATTGTTGATGAAATCATAATTGGAGTGGACTTCTTAATCAACCAAGGCATCAAGATCGATATGCAAAGCAAGACGATGCGATATAAGAACATGGATGTGCCACTTAATTTCGGCTACCAGAGAGGCTACAGCAGTAAACGAGTGCTGGTGGAAGAGAGTCAGCAAATACCACCAAAATCCGAAGCAGTAATCTGGGCAAAGGTTGATGGAGATTGTGGGACAAACAAATTGTGGGTTGTCGAAGCAGCAAACAAATCAGCACTGAACATACTTGTAGGAAAAATCCTGGCTATGACAAAACAAGATGGACGTATTCCGGTAAGAAAACTCAATGAGTTCAAGTCACCATTCAATTTCACCAAAGGAGCTATTTTGGGAAAATACCAAGAGGCTGAAGTAGTTATTAATTGTGAACAGCTCCAGAAACACGTTTCATCTAGTAATACTGATCTTTCAAATGACATCACGGCATAGACGCAGGGGCTAGAGGAAGCCTATCAGAGTAAGGCAAAACAAATGCTCTTAAAATGTGCGCGAACATATTTGACCAGGATGGTTCCAAACCAGGCCGCACCAATGTTGTGAAACAACAAATTGACACTGGAGACGGGAGGCCGATACGTCAAGCTCCTCGTAGTGTTCCACTTGAGAAACGGGAAGTTGTGAGTCAAAGCGTACAAGAAATGAGCGACAGCGGCGTCATCGAACCATCAGCTAGTCCATGGAGTTCACCGGTAGTACTTGTAAGGAAGAAGGATGGAAAAATGAGGTTTTGCGTGGACTACCGGACGTTGAATGACGTTAAGAAAAAGGACAGCTACCCATTGCCAAGAATTGACGACACTCTGGACTCGCTATCTGGTACGAAGTGGTTTTCTACACTGGACTTGAAAAGCGGCTACTGGCAAGTTGAGGTGAAGGAGGAAGATAAAGAGAAAACAGCCTTCAGTGTCGGTGATGGTCTTTGGCAATTTACAGTGATGCCTTTTGGAGTCTGTAATGCACCAGCTACTTTTGAGACACTCATGGACCAGGTACTGAAAGGTCTACATTGGAAAACATGCGTGGTGTACCTGGACGACATCATCGTATTGGGCAAGAACTTTGATGAACATCTTAAGAACGTGGAGGAAGTTTTCCAGAGAATAGCTGGCGCTGGTCTGAAGTTAAGTCCCAGAAAGTGTGCGCTGTTTAAAAAGGAAGTAAATTATTTGGGTCACAAGGTAACGACAGAGGGCATCTGCACTGCAAACGAAAAGATAGAGACTGTAAAAGATTGGCCAAGACCACAGAACCTACATGAATTGAGAAGTTTCCTTGGTCTGTGCACATATTACCGCTGATTTGTACCAAATTTTTCCAGCGTAGCCCATAGCCTCCATGAGCTTACAAGAAAAAATAAAGCTTTTGAATGGAAGAAGGAGCAAGAAGTGGCTTTCCAAACATTGAGGGAGCGGTTGTACCCTGCCCCAATGTTAGCATATTCGATTCCAGGAGCAACATTTATTCTAGACACAGATGCGAGTGGATATGCTATAGGAGGCGTTTTATCATAACTGGTCGATGGACAGGAGAAGGTAGTTGCATATTACAGCCGTTCGATTGGAAAACCAGAGAGGAACTACTTCGTTACGCGGAGAGAGCTGTTGGCATTGGTAGAGTGCATTAAACATTTTCACAAATACCTCTACGGCCAGCGATTCCGTGTCAGGACAGATCACGCAGCGTTAAAATGGCTTCTGCAGTTCCGTAATCCGGAAGGACAATTGGCACGGTGGATCGAGCGACTACATAGCCATGACTTTTTCATTGAGCATCGAAAAGGTAGTACCCATGGAAATGCCGATGCATTGTCATGAAGACCATGTAGTTTGGAATGGAAGCACTGTTCGAAGGCCGAGGCTAAAGAAGACATTATAGATGGCCGGCTAATGACTATAACGTGTGCGGATGAATGGGACAAGGAACAACTAAGGAAGTGTCAGCTAGAAGATACAGATCTGTCACATGTTATGCAAGGGCTCGAACGAAACGAAAGATCAAATAGAGAGGAGATGTCAGCAGAGAGTCCCATTGCAAAGTCATATTGGGCACAGTGGAACAGTTTAGAATTGATATCCGGTTGCTTGCATCGAGTATGGGAGAGTGAGGATGGTCAAAGCAAGAAGAAACTGATAGTTTTATCAAAAAACTTCGTGCAAGACGGTTGTGATCGTGGGGTGCTCACTTAAAAGTCTATCAAATGAAGTATTTAATATTTTACAGTGCAATATGAGTTGCATACTTGCACTGTAAATGCGTGAACTTAAAATCTCACGATGTTGAGTTCTTGAAGGTAAACAACCAAAAATACCGTGTGACAAGTGCAGTGTCATGCGAAGGAAAACATTGCAAAACGCAACAACAACAACTACCCAAATAGCGCAAAGTCACAATAAACATTTGCCTGCGCCGACTGCTTTGAGCCAACCAACACGCGACCAGCGCAAGGCAGAGTGTAATGCAGAGAAAGAAGTGGACAAAGCAACAAGCAGTGACAACAATGTAACTCTTCAACTTCTGTACGAAGAGATTCTCTACCTTAAGCAAATGAACATTGACTTTCTAGCAACAGTGCAGCAGCTAAAGGAAGAGAACAAAGAATTGAAAATCAAGGTATCAAAGCTGGAAAGCAAATTGAATTGGAAGGAGAAAAAGCTATTCGAAAATAAAGTTGAAATAGTGGGAGTGCCGATTGCAGATAAAGAAAATGCCAAAGAATGTGTTGACAAAATTTTCAGGGATGCATTGGAAGTAGTGGTTTCGGAGGAAGAAATAGAGGAATTTAGCTTTAAGCGAAAAAACGTGAGCGAATCTTCGTCGGGCAATAATTTTATTCATAATATTCTAATACAATTCAAATCTAATGATATCAAGAAGAAAATTATGTTGGCCAAGAGGACTGCGCGTAAGAAACTAAATACTTCTTTATTTCCAAATTATAAAACAATATTTAAAACATTTATATCAATAACTCCTTAACCGGTTATAACCGCGCATTATTTTCAGCTGCTAGTAAGATTAAAAGGGAGAAACACTTTAAGTATTTGTGGTTCAAGAATTCAAGATTACATATAAGAAAGACCGAAAATGATAGAACTGTTGTAATAAATACGTTTGAAGATCTAGCTGATCTCTCCACTTAATTAATTAATTTTTAAATGAACAGTAAACATTTTTTTATAGATGACAGCCCTATCATAAACGTCGTAAATGAACCAAATATTTTATCAGGAGCAACAAACACTTTAACTATCGTACATCAGAATGTGAGAAGTCTGCGTCAGAATTTTGATTCATTATGTTTAAACCTGGAGGCCTTTGATTATCTCCCAGATATAGTTTTTGTATCGGAAATTTGGATTTTCTCCTATGAAGTGAATGATTACCGTATTCCTTATTACTCCTTTTTCGCTAATGCCAACGACTCGTACTCAGCTGGTGGTGTTGGAGTTTTTATTCATACCAAGTATGAGTGCGAGGTAACACGACTCTTTCTTATCAGTGCGGATATTATGAAAATAGATATGAAAGTATGTTATAAGCTACTGAGCCTCGTTTGTGTGTACAGACTTGACTCTGTTCCCTTACATTCATTTTATGAAGGGTTTTCATCGTTTTTAGGAGAGGTTAAAACAACAAATCGAGTTATTTTAGGAGATTTCAATATTGATTTATTCGGCAACAATTCTGCATTAGATACTCATCTTGAGTTAATGGCAAGTCATAGTTTGTCATCGTTTATTAAATGCGTTACTCGACCTGACTCTGGCACATGCTTAGACCATATATACGGACGCTTCGACGATTCTACTTTTTGCCCATGTGTGGCTTTAAACTTTGATCTGGGAGTTTCCGACCATTGTATGATCGGTCTGCAAATTACTTGTTTAAATTTTATTCGTAATAATAACCGTAAGAGGATGACAGCTGTCAGGAAAATTAATTTCAGAGATCTTCTGATATCACTTCGTTATGAAAAGTGGGAAAATGTTTACGCAGAACAGGACATAAGCAAGGCGTACAATTTATTTTTGTCTACGCTTGAAGCTCACTTAAGTAAATCCAGTTCTGTAACTTTTCCAAAGCGTTCGGATGTGATTCTCAAGCCCTGCATTAACCATAATGTACTCAAAAAAATTAAGCTAAAAAATAAACTACGAGCTAAAAGTTACAAACATTCCAGTAACAGTCCTCTCCGGAAGCGCGTGAACCGTCTTACAAGCAGGTTGCATAAAGAAACTCGTTTAAGTCAGGAACTTTTTTATAAAAATAGGCTAATAGCTGCATATGGTGACCTTAAAAAAGAGTGGAATGTGGTTTATGACATCCTTCATCGGAATTCGGTCACCAATGCTAATTCTATTGTTTTAGATATCAACGGGGTGGATGTTTCTCACCCAGTTGACGTTGCTAATCACTTTAATGACTTTTTTGCTAAAATCGGAAAAACTTCCTTGCCCAATAATAGCCCTATTAGCTGCATATGTAACATCAACCATTTTGATTCTGGAAATACTTCTCCAGGAAGTAGCTTCATTTTTGACCCTATCTCTGGCACAGAGATCCTGAGGTTAGTAAACTCTTTGAAAAACAATAATTCTCAATAATTCTAATTATTTCTCTTTTGACATCAATTTCGAAAGTTTTTGAGAAAGCTGTGAAGTATGGGGTCATGGCTTATTTGGAAAAAATTAAATATTTCAGTCCTATACAATTCGGTTTCCGGTCAGGAGCTTCTACTGAAGATGCTCTTCTTGACCTATGTTGCTTTATGTATAAGTCCATGGACGAAAGAAAGTATTGTGGTAGTCTTTTTGTTGATATAACAAAAGCTTTTGACATGGTTGACCATTCTTCTAAGTAAACTACATTCAGCTGGCATCCGTGGAAATGTTCTTGATTGGTTTAAATCATATTTAAATACAAGAATACAAAGGGTCAGAATAGTCAATTCTTTAAGCACAGCTAGATCGATAGATTTGGGGGTCCCTCAAGGTTCAGTCCTTGGTCCAGTTTTATTTTTAATTTATATAAACTCTATATTTTCAATACCTTTCCTGGGTAAAGTCACTGCTTTTGCAGATGACTTGGCTATTGCATATGCGACAAACAATGCATTCAATCTTTTTGCGGATATAAATCATGATGTGCACCTGCTGAGGCAATGGTTCGCTTCTCATAAGCTGATTGTTAGCAATAAGACCAAACTATGTATTTCAGCCTCTCAGGCAAGGAAGTTCCAACCAGTGATATTACTTTTCATTCTGCAAGTTGTATGCGGTATGAACTTTATACTCATACTTATATTGATCAGGGGTCTCGAGTTGGCTATGCATCTGAATTTGACTGCGATGGAAAATGCTTTAAGATCGAAGTGGTATCCAATTTTAAGTACCTGGGTGTTATAATAGATCAAAATGTGAGTTGGTCGTCCCATATATCTACTATGAAACAATATCTGTTATCCACTCTGCGCTCATTTTATCGTCTTAAAAAACTATGTTCACGCAGTGTGCTGAAAATGGTGTATTTTGGACTAGTACAATCTAAATTACAATATGGTATATGTTGCTGGGGAAGTGCGTATAATAGTAAAACTCGTCCGCTCTTAATTCTGCAGAAGTGTGTCATAAGAAGAATATGCAGCGCGAACCGCCTATCGCACACTATGAACTCTTTTAAACTGTTAAATATTCTGCCTGTGAGGCACTTGTATTTCTATAAAGTTTTAAAAATATTTTTTATGAGGTGTGGGTATCTACGTAGTCCAATATATCCCCACAAAGGCTAAGAAGGAGCTCACATTCAACGGTGTAGTTCCTGCTTCTCGTTTCGCAACTTCTACACAATAGTGTCCTGCATGGTTTTTAATAAGCTTCCCGAAGCTATAGAAAGCATTAGGAGACTATCCGTTTTCTTGAAGGAGGTGAAATTATGGTTCCTTTGTTTGAATCATGATGATAAAGAAGTTCTGTTGCGGCCTGTTACGTAAAGTGTTTCCCTTTAAAAATTTTAAAATTTAACAAATTTTATAATTAATTAATATAATATAATATAATTACTAGTATTTTCATTATTATACTCAGTTGAGCAGAGCTCACAGAGTATATTAAGTTTGATTGGATAACGGTTGGTTGTACATATTTAAAGGAATCGAGATAGATATAGACTTCCATATATCAAAATAATCAGGATCGAAAAAAAATTTGATTGAGCCATGTCCGTCCGTCCGTCCGTCCGTCCGTCCGTTAACACGATAACTTGAGTAAATTTTGAGGTATCTTGATGAAATTTGGTATGTAGATTCCTGGGCACTCATCTCAGATCGCTATTTAAAATGAACGATATCGGACTATAACCACGCCCGCTTTTTCGATATCGAAAATTTCGAAAAACCGAAAAAATGCGATAATTCATTGCCAAAGGCGGTTAAAGCGATGAAACTTGGCAGATGGGTTGACATTATGACACAGAATAGAAAACTAGTAAGATTTTGGACAATGGGCGTGGCACCGTCCACTTTTACAAGAAGGTAATTTAAAAGTTTTGCAAGCCGTAATTTGGCAGTCGTTGAAGATATCATGACGAAATTTGGCAGGAACGCTACTACTATTACTGTATATGTGCTAAATAAAAATTAGCGAAATTGGATGAAGAACACGCCCACTTTTTAAAAAAAAATTTTTTTTAATTCAAATTTTAACAAAAAATTTAATATCTTTACTGTATATAAGTAAATTAAGTCAAAATTCAACTCCTGTAATGATATGATGCAACAAAATACAAAAATAAAAGAAAATTTCAAAATGGGCGTGGCTCCGCCCAGTTTCATTTAGTTTGTCTAGAATACTTTTAATGCCATAAGTCCAACAAAAATTTACCAATCCTTCTCAAATTTGGTAGGGACATAGATTCTATGACGGTAACTGTTCTCTGTGAAAATGGGCGAAATCGGTGGAAGCCACGCCCAGTTTTTATACACAGTCCACCGTCTGTCCTTCCGCTCGGCCGTTAACACAATAACTTGAGCAAACAACGATATATCTTTACTAAACTTAGCCCACCTACTTATCTGAACTCACTTTATCTTGGTATAAAAAATGGCCGAAATCCGACCATAACCACGCCCACTTTATCGATATCGAAAATTACGAAAAATGAAAAAAATGCCATAATTCTATACCAAATACGAAAAAAGGGATGAAACATGGTAACTGGATTGGTTTATTGACGCAAAATATAACTTTGGAAAAAACTTTGTAAAATGGGTGTGACACCTACCATATTAAGTAGAAGAAAATGAAAAAGTTCTACAAGGCGAAATCAACAGCCCTTGGAATCTTGGCAGGAATACTGTTAGTGGTATTGCATATATAAATAAATTAGCAGTACCCGACAGATGATTTTCTGGATCACCTGGTCCACATTTTGGTCGATATCGCGAGAACACCTTCACATATACATCTAAGGGCCACTCGCTTTTAAAACCCTCATTAATACCTTTAATTTGATATCCATATCGTACAAACACATTCTAGAGTCACCCCTGGCCCACCCTAATGGCGATATCTCGAAAAGGCGTCCACCTATAGACCTAATGCCCACTCCCTCTTAAAATGCTCAGTAACACCTTTCCCATATCGTACAAACATTCTAGAGTCACCTCTGGCCCACCCTAATGGCGATATCTCGAAAAGGCGTCCACCTATAGACCTAATGTCCACTCCCCCTTAAAATGCTCAGTAACACGTTTCGGTTGATACCCATATCGTACAAACATTCTAGAGTCACCCCTGGCCCACCCTATTGGCGATGTCTCGAAAAGGCCTCCACCTATAGACCTAATGCCCACTCCCTCTTAAAATGCTCAGTAACACCTTTCGTTTGATACCCATATCGTACAAACATTATAGAGTCACCCCTGGCCCACACTAATGGCGATATCTCGAAAAGACGTCCACCAATAGACCTAATGCCCACTCCCTCTTAAAATGCTCAGTAACACCTTTCGTTTGATACCCATATCGTACAAATATTCTAGAGTCACCCTTGGTCCACCTTTATGGCGATATCTCGAAAAGGCGTCCACCTATAGAACTAGGGATTACTCCCTTTTAAAATACCCATTACCACCTTTCATTTGATACCCATATCGTACAAACACATTCCAGAGTCACCCCTGGCCCACCCTAATGGCGATATCTCGAAAAGGCGTCCACCTGTAGACCTAATGCCCACTCACTCTTAAAATGCTCAGTAACACCTTTCGTTTGATACCCATATCGTACAAACATTATAGAGTCACCCCTGGCCCACACTAATGGCGATATCTCGAAAAGACGTCCACCAATAGACCTAATGCCCACTCCCTCTTAAAATGCTCAGTAACACCTTTCGTTTGATACCCATATCGTACAAACACATTCTAGAGTCACCCCTGGCCCACGCTAATGACGATATCTCGAAAAGGCGTCCACTTATAGACCTAATAATAAAGAAAGAGAACGGGGAATGGTCACGTGATAGTGAGGAATCCCTTGAGGTGCTTCTCGATACACATTTCCCATCGGGAGACGGTTTAGAAGAACCAGCAAACATCACTCACACTTCGATCACGGAGCTAGTGGTGCCGGGCTTGGTGACCGATACCAAGATCGAGTGGGCAGTGAAGACGTTTTCTAAGTTTAAATCGCCGGGCCCAGATGGTATATTCCCGGCCATGCTACAAGTCTCAAGTAGGGCGGTCGTGGAATGGCTTAAAATAATATTCGATGGGTGCATAAGACTGAATCATGTACCGCACTCTTGGAGAACTGCTCGTGTAGCTTTTCTACCAAAGGCGGGGAAGATCGGTCACGTGTATCCCAAAGACTATAGACCCATTAGCTTAACATCATTTCTGCTCAAAACCTTTGAGAGGCTGATAGATGTGTACATGAAGTCCAACGTGGATGAAAAGCTGCTCTCCACAACACATCATGCGTACACCAAAGGCAAGTCGGTAGACACCGCATTGCATAGGGTGGTAATAAGCATAGAGAAATCCCTGGAATATAAGGAGTATGCTCTAGGAGTCTTCTTGGACATTGCCGGGGCTTTCAATAATGTTGCAAAATGGGCGATTATGGATGGTCTTAATTACATTAAAGTACATCCTGCCTTAATCAGATGGATCGGCTGCATGTTAAATTGCAGAAAGATTACATCACAATGGGGATTGTACGAGGCCACGAAATCAGTGGACAGGGGCACGCCGCAGGGAGGGGTGCTATCACCTCTGCTGTGGACACTGGTCATTAACCAACTGCTCAGGCAATTCGATGAGGGACCCGTAAAACTTACGGCTTACGAAGATGACGTTGCAATTGTCATAAGTGGAAAATGCCTTCCAACGATTAGTTCTTTGATGGATCGGGCGCTTCGGGATATTCATACCTGGGCATCTAATGTCGGGCTGAAAGTCAATGCGGAGAAGACGGATATGGTCTTGTTTACAAAGAGGTACAAGGTCCCAAATTGGACCAGGCCTAAGTTAGGAGCGGTGACCTTACAGGAGAAACCTTGCACAAAATATCTAGGAATCATCCTAGACAGTAAGCTGTCATGGAAGCTCAACGTGGAGGAGAGGGTCAAGAAGGCCTCAACGGCACTCTATGCATGTAAAAGAATGCTGGGGTGTACGTGGGGCCTATCGCCCTCTCTTTCTCATTGGGTTTTTACAGCGATTGTAAGCCCTATTCTATACTATGGAGTTCTTGTTTGGTGGAAAGCCACACAAAAAACAACATACCTCAAAAAATTAGAGGGGGTATGCAGACTATCGATGCTTTGCATTACGGGAGCCCTGAAAACAACCCCGACGGCTGCACTGTATGCCATTCTGCACATTCCACCTGTAGACCTGGTAGCAAAGAACAAAGCGTTAACGACCGCAACCAGGCTCGATGCTTCGGGGCAGCTTGAGCGCCGACCATATGGCCATAGTAGTATAGCGTCCTCAGTCACAAGACGAACAGACTACATGATTCCCTACCTGCACTTTGAGGGAGATCTTAAGGCCACAATAGAAGTGGACGGTTGGCGCAAGGGTGCGCAAATGGCGGACGAGGCGATACATGTGTACACCGATGGTTCCAAAATAGTGGAAGGAGTAGGGTCTGCGGTATACTGCGCTGATCCGGAATTAAGCAGATCCTACAGGCTGCCGGATTACTGTAGCGTTTTCCAAGCGGAAATATTAGCCGTAACCAAAGCAGTAGAAACCCTGGAAGAGAATAGCTTAAGCTGCAACCGTGTTAACTTTTATATTGACAGTCAAGCAGCAATTAAGGCAATAATCTCGCATAGCACAGCATCTAAATGCGTGTTAGAGTGTAATCAGTCTCTGGAGAGAATCGGGACATGGAGAAGCATACATCTATATCGGGTCCCAGGGCATATGGGAATAGATGGGAATGAAAAAGCGGACGAATTAGCTAAAAAGGGCGCATCCCTTGAAGCTTGCTCCGTAGACGTCCCAATTAGATTGGGCGAGATTAAGCGAAGGCGAGAGGTGCACATGATCGACCAAGCAGAAAAGGCGTGGGTTCAAGCGCGGGGCTGTAAAGTGTCGAAAATTATGTGTAGGTCTTACAACCTTAGACTAACACAGTTGCTTCTATCATTAAAAAGAGAGGACTGTAGACTCATGACGGGTATTCTGACTGGACACTGCCTTCTGGCGTCACATGCCTTTAAATTAGGCTTGGTCAGTGATAGCAGGTGTAGGAGTGCGGGTTGGAGGAGGAAACGATCGAGCACGTTCTGTGCTCGTGCCCTGCACTTGCCAGGCTAAGACTCCAGCTATTAGGAGTGATATAGCTGTCAGATCTAGAAGCAGCAAGTGGCTTAAGTCCTAGGAAGCTTCTAGTATTTGCCAAGAGGACGGAGTTATTTTATAACATAGGTCCTGGTTTTTGATAGGGTTTTTCAGTTTGGTCGTTAAAACAAACTTCTGGTAACACTACGGACTCAATCAGTCTATGTGAGGTCCTCATGGACCGGCCAGTTCAACCTACCTACCTATAGACCTAATGCCCACTCCCTCTTAAAATGCTCAGTAACACCTTTCGTTTGATACCCATATCGTACAAACATTCTAGAGTCACCCTTGGTCCACCTTTATGGCGATATCTCGAAAAGGCGTCCACCTATAGAACTAAGGATTACTCCCTTTTAAAATACTCATTACCATCTTTCATTTGATACCCATATCATACAAACACATTCTAGAGTCACCCCTGGCCCACCCTAATGGCGACATTTCGAAAAGGCGTCCACCTATAGACCTATTGCCCACTCCCTCTTAAAATGCTCAGTAACACTTTTCGTTTGATACCCATATCGTACAAACAAATTCTAGAGTCAGCCCTGGTCCACCTTTATGGCGATATCCCTAAATGGCGTCCATCTATAGAACTATGGCCTACTCTCTCTTAAAATACTCTTTAATACCTTCCATTTGATACACATGTCATACAACCACATTCCAGGGTTCCCTAGGTTCATTTTCCTACATGGTGATTTTCCTTATTTTGTCTCCATAGCTCTCAACTGAGTATGTAATGTTCGGTTGCACCCGAACTTAGCCTTCCCTACTTGTATTTTTTGTCTTTGGAATTTGAATTGGAATTTGTTTAATTCTTTAACTTCTGTAACTATTTTTACTTCATTACTTAGATTTTGTATTGCACCCCACAATGTATAACATAGATTTATAGTTATTTAACCCTAGAACACACACCCAGAAAATACCACGTAAACACACACCCGGGATACGTTTGTACCCGGGACCTTATTTTGCGGTTTTTTTAATGCTTATTCGACCGATTTCTCTGATTTTTTTTGAAATGTATATTTTAATATATAGCAAGTATTCTGTCTTTTGTTGCATTCGAATATTCCTACTGGTTCGAGAGATATGGGCAAATAAAGTCAGGACATGCAACAGTGGATTTTTGTTTTTGTTGTTGTCCTGATAAATGCAAAACAAAATAATATAATTTATAATAATATACTTGTAGAGTAACAACGATCACACATTTTGGTGTTTATTTCATTGAAATATTCTATCTGGTTCAAAAGATATGTGCAAAAAGGTCGCGCAAGGTATGGGTACGTAGGTAGCAAATACACTGGTATAACTGGTTTTTGTATTTTATATGCAGCTGCAAGGGTTGTTTTCACACGAGGTGTTGTTATAAATGCTGCCTGTTGATATATTCATTATTGTTTTGGTGCTCAAAAGTGTAAGAAGTGAAAATATAAGTGAAAATAAATATAACTGAAACTATAAATAACTGGATACGAAATGACTTCAAGAAGAAACGAATATTTATCAAAAGCAGCATATAGAAGGTAAAAAATGTAAAATAAGCAATAATGTAAACATATACTAATCTTTGTTATTATGCAGACTAACTGAGGAACAGCGAGAATCATATATACAATCTTTATTTGATGAAATTTGTGACGATGACGCTCCCTATGACTTTGACTCAGTAGATGAAGAAGAAATTCAATTCAATGACATTGAAATTGCTGATGACGATGCTGAAGTTTCGCAAAGTGCCGCAGAAGTATTACCTGATTATGCGGACTATGAGGATGATGAAGAAGTAGAAGAAAATAATGAATTATCTGCTAGTGGTGAACAATTTGTTGCACGTGATGGTACTGAGTGGATGAAAGAACCAAATGTAAGTCGTCAGGTACTCGGACAAAATATTATAAGAGAACGTTCTGGACCAACTAGATGCACTGAAATGTTGTCAATAGAGCAAACATTCAAATGTTTCATGAACGTTGAAATGGCTGATATAATTATGCGCCACACAAATAAGTTAGCAAAAGAAACTTATAATGCTTACAACAATGTGCATCCAAACAAAACTCCTAAGTCATGGACGCCTATGTCAATAACAGAGCTGTATGCATTTTTTGGCATACTTATTATGACTGGTGCGAACCATAGCAATGGAGAACATGTTCGAGATTTATGGAGCGTCAAAAACTATCCTTTATATCGTGCCACAATGGGAGTCAACCGTTTCTGTTCGATATTGCGGTTCCTAAGATTTGACGATAAAAACACTCATGCAAGACGCTTACTAACTGATAAAGCAGCACCGATCAGTGAGTTGTGGACGATAATGAACAATAATCTTGCTGCACGTTACAAGCCCAGCTCATGCTTGACGATTGATGAACAATTATTTCCTTACCGTGGACGCACACGGTTTACGCAGTACATACCGTCAAAACCTGCTAAATATGGTGTCAAGGTTTGGTGGATTTGCGATGCCATAAATGCATATCCACTGCATGGACAAATATATACTGGCCAAGCAGAAACTGGTAGGGAAACGAACCAAGGCGAACGAGTGGTGAAGGATTTGTCTACCAAATACCAAGGAAGTGGCCGAAACATTACAATGGACAATTTTTTTACGACCTTGCCAGTTGCAGAACTGCTTCTCACCTGGAAACTCACGATCGTTGGAACTTTGCGCAAAAACAAATCATATATTCCTCAAGAAATGAAGCAGAACAAAAACAGGACAATTGGTTCAACGACATTTGGCTTCAAAAATAAAGAGACAATGTGCTCTTATGTACCCAAAAAAAATAAAGCAGTAATTTTGCTTTCGACCATGCATAATGATGCTGAAATAGCTGACAGTGGGAAACCTGAAATAATTGAATATTATAATCGTACCAAAGGTGGTGTTGATCGAATGGACCAAATGTTTGCGGAATATCCAACGCAAAGACAAACAAAACGATGGCCACTAGCGATGTTCTTCAACATGTTGGACATTACAGCTCTTCCAGCCTACATTGTCTACGATTTGAATAACCCTATGTTGCCTTGGAGAACAAACAACAAGCGTAAGCAGATCCTGCGCAGCTTGGCTGAAGCATTGTGTATGCCCATTATTGAAGCCAGAGCCATAAATCGTCAAGTGACGCGAAATTTTTCGACTAAAATTGCTATTGAAGCATATTTCAACCGACCGCTGGAATCAATGGTGTCAACAGCAGCATCAACATCTGCGGCAGCGCGCACGCCAAAACCTGTGTCCGGATGTTGCTATTTATGTTACGCACAAGAGGAAAAACGCCGTAGAAAAACCAGAAAGCTGTCCGCCAAATGTAAGAAGCCAATGTGTCTTGTACATTCGGTCACATCAACAAATTGCTCTATTTGCCATGATTTTCCTTAGATATAAGATGCATTTTTATAATTTTTATAATAAAAGTCAATAATATAATGTGTGAAATAAATATTTTTAATTCTTCAAATAAAAAAATAATATGAAAAATATTTTTTTGATTATTATGAGGATTTTTACTATTGGGGTACAAACGTATCCCGGGTGTGTGTTTACGTATATAATGTGTTTGGAAGGCTGTAGCTCCTGAACCAATAGTCCGATCTGGTTCAAATTTTGAATTTGAACTTAAAACTAAATAATCTTCCTAGATCCGCAGTTATGAAGTTAAGTTAGGTATAGCGGTTCAAAATTTACAACACTTCAAAGTTGATACTGGATACATTTGTACCCGGGTGTGTGTTCTAGGGTTAAGGAAATTGTGTTATCTCTGTCCTGTTATTTGGACACTAAACACCATTAACTGTTATCTTTTGCTAATTTTATATACATAACTATACTTCTGTTTTATGAATTGTATAAATTTAAGATTGCACAAAATAATAATGAATAAAAATGAATGAATGAATGAATGAGTTGTTCCCAGAAAGAGGATTCCTGACGTGCTCAGCGAGTTACATAATGGTCCAAGCGGAGGTCATCTTGGAATCACGAAGACGTTCGAGAAGATTAAACAGAGATTCTATTGGGTTGGTTGCCGTCAGTCAGTCACTAAGTGGATTGCGAACTGCGAGGTTTGCAGCAGAGCGAAAGGGCCCAGAACCCGAAGTCATAGCCAGAAGAAGCAATATAACTCAGGTGCGCCATTTGAAAGGATCGCTATGGAATACAAATATGTACTGATAGTTATGGATTATTTCAGCAAATGGCCAGAGGTATACCCAATCCCAAATCAAGAAGCGGAAACAGTGGCCGAAGTGTTTATAAACAATTGGGTTGCAAGGTATGGTGTACCAATGGAGTTACATTCTGACCAAGGCAGGAACTTCGAATCAGCTGTGTTCCAGGAAATGTGTAAATTATTGGGCATTCGAAAAACACGGACAACTGCATTGCATCCTCAATCCGATGGTATGGTAGATCGATTTAATAGAACATTGGAGGAGCACTTAGGGAAAGTAGTACACAAGTGCCATAAAGAGTGGGATACCCACATATCATTATTCTTGATGGCTTACCGATTAGCAGTGCATGAGAAAACGGGCCAAACCCCTGCAAAAGTAATTTTTGGCAATGACCTTAGACTCCCAGCTGATTTGAAATTTGGGATAGATGCCAATGCGGAGAGAAATCTCAAGAAATCCACTGGTGAATTGGAAGAAGAGCTAAGAGAAATACATGATCTGATAAGGCAACGAACAAAGATTATGAGTCACAAGATGAAAGCCAGATACGATAAAGCAATTGATTCGGAAGGTTTTCAGGAAGGAGATTTGGTGCTGTTATACAACCCACAACGTAAAAAAGGTTTGTCCCTGAAATTGCAATGTAATTTGGAAGGCCCATACAAAGTTGTAAAACAGATCAACGATGTAGTGTACCGCCTACAAACCATCGGCAAACCAAAATGAAAGCGGTCCATTAGGAAAGGCTGGCAACGTTTAGATCGAGAGATTTGTCTGACCCTCAGCGGGTAAGGGGGTAAGAATATACCCGCGGTAGGTATGCCTGTAGTAAGAGGCGACTAAAATACCAGATTCAAGGGGTGTGTAGCGCAACCCTTCAGGTTGCCAGCGCAATATATAGCTTCTCCAAACCTAATTGTCAACCTCACCTATCCGCGGCGAATCCTGTTTCACTAACAGACGAGGCTCTGGCAGTGGGCAGGGAGGGGATGGCCTGAAGGTTTAATGTGGCCACATAAATCGTTCCCGAGATGGTCGGGCTAGCACCTTAATGGTGCTGTGGTACCGGAGCGTACCGGATCTGTATCCGGTAAAGGACCATCACATCGATAACACTCCCCAAAGTCTTCGGGGAGCAAACTTATCGCTACAACAACAACAACAACAACAGAGATTTGTCTGATCGGGACGATCAGAGTTAGGTGGAGGGCAGTGTTACGAATGTTAACAACACTAAGGGATACTGCCCTCTCTATGCCGATGCTAAGCAGTGACGTGAATGCACATCAATAATTTAATCATTTTGTCTACACCTATGTACGTACACGCAGCGGAGAAGAGATGCACAAACACATGCAGATATCTTATCTGAGATGCTCCTAAAGGTATGCAATTACAATTATGGAAGTGTCGCTCACACATACAAGCGCATGGGGTATGAGAGAAGCTATAAAAATTATACATCTGTAGTTGTAGCTGAAAAATTTATAACTAACTAGTAAGTTCTGGAATTAGAAAAGCCTAGAAATATGCCACGAGGAAATCAGACAGCATAAAGGGGCGACAACAGTAGAGGCGAGAATCAGTTTCATTTAAGCTATCAGTCAATTTGGTTATCAAGCAAGCTAGTTGCAAAGTATAATTGTTATTGTGAAGAACTTTAATAAAGGCAGAAGATTACAGATAAGGGGAATTGCAGTAAATTCGTTACAATACATATATGTTGTTTTATATTAAATTATTAATTACTAAATTGAAGGATAAACCAGAATTGCGCACTTTTGCACACAAGAAAAATATTTACATTTTCGCCCACGTAAATTTCAAATATAGGCCACTCTAACATACACTAAAACATTTGGAAGGGAAGTGGATACGCACAAAACATAAAATTGCGCCGGTCAACCAACCCTTTGTGCATCCAGTGCACTCAACTACAAATACAACATACATAATAATTTGAGATCAGCAGCAAGTCGCCAAAAATAAGCGCCGCTACTAATTGGAATTTTACTATACATACTTACGCATAAGCATACGACACACCAACGCACGCCGTAAGCAGAAGCTGAAAGCATCAAACGAAGCCAACGCACCATCAGAACCAAGCGACAGCGAACACACGCATAAACACAAATGATTGAATTCAATAGGTAAAGCGAAGGTTGGAAAACACGGCAGGCATACAACAAACGTATGTACGAGATTAGGTACACTGATTTCTATGTATACTAGGGCTCCCGAAAATTAGGGTGAAGTTAAATGCCGGGATAGCGAATTATCCTACATGATCGAAAGTATGCATATACATATATAAGTGCAAACCATAGGCATGACAATGGAAGAAGAGAAAACGTATTTTAGCATGCAAGCGTATGTATATAATAATAGAATACAGTGAAAGTAGCGTTAGACTAATATTCGATTTTTTGCATTCCTAACTTTTATAAATGTTATTGTAAAATTACTGACTGCCTGTACGCAGTTCTACATAATTTTATAACGGAAGGATTGTTAATAATGAATTGTTTTTAGAAAATAACCTTCCGCCGACGTACGAAGTCGTCTATAAAGGCGGCAAATTAGCTTGTAAGATCAGAAGCTAGGAGATAGGCATATGAGTCAGTGGGCTTATACCACTGACCAGAACACGACCTGAAGGTTTGTACTTCATCTCGTGATTAGTTTTATATTCAGTAGGAGGTTTCTACTCCAACTGACTGAGAGCTTAGCAGAGGGGTTCTACCTCAGCTACTCTTGTCGAGACAGGGCAAGAGAATAGGAGTAGCTATTAATGGATATTGAATTTTTAAATAAACTTTATAACATATTTTCAGAACTCTTTTGTTTATTTATTTCAATTGGAATAGGTTCTCCCACCAACTATAGGAACCCTGGACGGACTGAGGATACCTCAGCAAAAATAAGTCCGTCACACTAATAAAGCAACGCAACTACTTGATTTTCTGTGGGTTTGACAGAGTCAAGTTAAGGCCCAAAAATAAGCCATCCCTTCCCCTGGTAAATATAAATACCAGCGCAGTGACAATAAGGTTGAGGGGGGTGACACGGTTGGCGATGACAAACCCTGCTGTTCGGTCTACTGTTCAAACCACAAAGGACAAACGAGGCAGCGACAGTCCGCCAGCTTGTTCCCCAAAACAAACACCTCGCGGAAGCCCCAATGACAGAAGAGGGAACAAGAAAGGACAAAGACGAACGTCTGAAGAAGCCGTAATGTCGCGTAGCAATAGAGTAAGGAAGGTGGCTACACGTGGCCACAAAGACCATAACTAGTGTCTCCCCTCCCTATTAAATCCCAAAAGCAAAGACGTCTTAAATGCCTTCAGGTGAATCTTCATCACGCTAAGGCAGCCTCAGACGTCCTAATTAAAAAATTAACAGAGGAAGGTCTGGGAATAGCCTTCATCCAGGATACCTAGATTCAACGCGGTGCAGTAAAATGCCTAAACAGTACTGATTGTAAGTGAATCTATGCCACCAGTTCTCGATCAAGAGCGGCGATGCTGTTAAGCAACAAACTAATGTTTCTTCCACTTTTATAGTCCATGTCGGCTGATTTGGTAGCAGTATGAGCACAAATTCCAACCCCAAGAGGCGAAAAAAGGCAATTTTTACCTCTTCCTACTTTCCGGGGGAGGAAGAAACGGCCCAAAAACCGAAACAATAGCCCTCCTCAAATACTGTAAGCAGAGTGGCACACCATGGATCCTCTACTGCGACGCAAATTCGAATCACACAACGTGGGGCAGCACGAACATCAACAAGAGGGGTGAGTACCTCCTTGAGTTTATTGGTAGTAATATTATAATCATTATCAACCGGGGCAATGAAACCACCTTTGTAAATGCTATTAGAGGGGAAGTTTTAGATATTACTCTGTGCAGCCATAATATGGCCAGAACCGTCACTAACTGGCATGTTTCAGGAGAGGAGATTTTCTATGATAGTTACCCCAAGGAAAGATACGTACACAACGCGATGTGCCTTGGTGGAACAAAAATCTTGGACTGCTAAGATGCCACGCTAGTAAGCTGTCCTACAAAGCGATAGCTACGGGCGACTGGGACTCGTACAAATTCGCTCTAACATCCTACAATAAAGAATTTCGGATATCTACCTGGATACCTGGTAGAACATTGTGAAAAGATTAATGATCTTCCAGTAGCGGTTCGACTACAAAAAGCCCATTCTAGAGATCGCAGAAATGTAATTGGCACCTTGAAAAAAACAGATGGAAGCTACACCACGCGGCCGGAAGAGACGTGCAAACTATTACTCGAAACTCACTTTTCTGACTGCAGAGCAGGCTATCATTCACTACCTATAATGGCAGATTTGCCAACCATCATCGGTAATGAAAAAAGCCTAGAAACAAAGCTCACCACTGTCAAACGAGTGCAATGGGCTCTGTCTAATTCCAGCCCATTGAAGTCAGCAGTACCGTAGGGGGTCGACCCATGTCTGTTACAGCAAGGGATAAATAATATTGTCACGGATATTAGCATCACTAAGCTATACCATCACTTAGGCGATGCTAAGGCCGTGCTAAGCGGTATTTACGTCAATAATCAAATCATGTATACACATATATAAGGCAGCCGAGAGATGTCACACACAGATGCATTTACTTATACGCCTATGTGTGCGCGAGACACTGTAAACTACAAACCTTCACATCAATAATTCAATCATTATGTATATACATAAACGAATAAATAATTGCGTCTACACATATGTACCATGTACGTATACGAGCAGCGGAGAGTCAATGCACAAACACATGCATATATCTGAGATACTCCTATAAGTATGCAATGAGAAAAAGTATAAAATTGTGCAATTGTGGTTACAGCTGAGATGTTTGAGAGCTAATGGACTAGTAGATTCTGGAAGCGCCTAGAAGATGCTAATGTTAAGGTCAAAGAGTATAAGGGGCGACAGATGTAGAGGCGCTGGAATTCAGTTTGAGTTGTCAAGCAGTTTCGATTAAGACGATATCTAGCGAGCAATAGCAGTATTATTTTGAAAGTCAGTTTCATTTAAGCTATCAGTTTGGTTATTAAGCCAGCTAGTTGAAAAGTATAAGTGTTATTGTGAAGTACTTTAATAAAGGCCATTTTTCCATTATTCAATATTGGAGTTATTTATTCACCAGTTTAGTGATACGAACTTAGCAAAAGGGCAAATAAGAGGATTTGCAAGTAAATTCGTTACAATATAGTCCTAGTCGCATCCACTTTATATAAGGCATCACTACTGCTCGGCCAAGCAGGTGGGCAGAGGTTAAAGTCGTATTTTTACCAAATCCCGGAAAACCCCAGCAACTGCCCTCGTCATATCGACCAATAAGCCGGAGCTCGTTTCTCCTAAAAGGCATGGAGAAAATCTTAGATCAACATATCAGGGAGGTCAATCTAAATAAACTCCCTCTGTGTAGGAATTAGTTCACATACCAGTCAGGGAAATCCACGGAAACGGCTATTCATAGTCTCATGTAAATATCGAAAAGGCTCTAGAATCAAACAAGTAAGGAAGGCTAAGTTCGGGTGTAACCGAATATTAAATACTCAGCTGAGAGCTTTGGAGACAAAATAACGGAAAATCACCATTTAGCAAAATTAACCTAGGGTAAACCTGGAATGCGTTTGTATGACATGGGTTTCAATTGGAAGGTATTAAAGAGTATTTTAAAAGAGAGTGGGCCATAGTTCTATAGGTGCACGCCATTTCGGGATATCGCCATAAAGGTGAACCAGAGGTCACTCTAGAATGTGTTTGTACGATATGGGTATCAAATGAAAGGTGTTAATGAGTATTTTGAAAGGGAGTGGGCCTTAGTTCTATATGTGGACGCCTTTTCGAGATATCGCCATAAAGGTGGACCAGGGGTGACTAGAATGCGTTTGTACGATATGGGTATCAAATTAAAGGTATTAATGAGGGTTTTAAAAGGCAGTGGCCCTTAGTTGTATATGTGAAGGCGTTTTCGAGATATCGATGAAAATGTGGACCAGGGTGACCCAGAACATAATCTGTCGGGTACCGCTAATTTATTTATATATGTAATACCACGAAAAGTATTCCGGCTAAGATTCCAAGGGCTTTTGATTTCGCCCTGCAGAACTCTTTCATTTTCTTCTACTTAATATGGTAGGTGTCACACCCATTTCACAAAGTTTTTTCTAATGTTATATTTTGCGTCAACAAACAATTACCACGTTTCATCTCCTTTTTCATATTTGGTATAGAATTATGGAATTTTTTTCATTTTTCGTAATTTTCGATATCGGAAAAGTGCGCGTGGTCATAGTCGGATTTCGGCCATTTTTTATACCACGATAAAGTGAGTTCAGATAAGTACGTGAACTAAGTTTAGTAAAGATATATCGATTTTTGCTCAAGTTATCGTGTTAACGGCCGAGCGGAAGGACAGAAGGCCGACTGTGTATAAAAACTGGGCGTGGCTTCAACCGATTCCGCCGATTTTCACAGAAAAAAGTTATCGTCATAGAATCTATGTCCCTACCAAATTTCACAAGGATTGATAAATCTTTGTTCGACTTATGGTATTAAAAGTATTCTAGATGAATTAAATGAAAAAGGGCGGAGCCACGCCCATTTTGAAATTTTCTTTTATTTTTGTATTTTGTTGCACCATATCATTACTGGAGTTGGATGTTGATATAATTCACTTATATACTGTAAAGATATTAAATTTTTCGTTAAAATTTGACTTTGACTAATTTTTATTTAGCACACATATAGATATAGCAGTAACGTGCTTGCCAAATTTCATCATGATATATTCAACGACTGCCAAATTACAGCTTGCAAAACTTTTAAATTACCTTCGTTTAAAAGTAGGCGGTGCCACGCCTATTGTCCAAAATTTTACTAATTTTCTATTTTTCGGCATAAGGTCAACGCACCTACCAAGCTTCATCGCTTTATCCGTCTTTGGTTAATGAATTTACTCACTTTTCGGTTTTTCGAAATTTTCGATATCGAAAAAGTGGGCGGGGTTGTTGTCCGATTTCGTTCATTTTAAATAGCGATCTGAGATGAGCGCCCAGGAACCTACATACCAAATTTCATCAATATACCTCAAGATTTACTCAAGTTATCGTGTTTACGGACGGACGGACGGACGGACGGACAGACATGGCTAAATGAATTTCTTTTTTCGCCCAGATCATTTTGATATACAGAAGTCTATATCTATCTCGATTAGTTTATGCCGTTACGGATTACCGTTATGCGAACAAAGTTAATATACTGTGAGCTCTGCTCAGCTGAGTATAAAAATATAGCCCTCTGCGCTTTTATTGATATATCAGGGGCTCTCGATAACACAACACATCAAGCTATCGAACAAGTTATGATTGACAAGGACATACGCCTTATAATAATTCGAGGGGTGCTGTCCATGTTAAAGAGTAGAAAAATCCATTTGGAACTGGGAGGGACAACTGAATCAATTGCGGGTGGTACAAAAATACAATTCTCAATGGAGGCTAAATACCTAGGGGTCACACTGGAATGCTAATTTTGATGCTTTCTTCGCCTGTACTCGTTTCTACGGCAAAACCTGGGGGATATCTCAAAAAATGGTATACTAGACATTTAATACGGTTGAAAGGCCAATAGTCACCAATGCTTCCCTAGTTTGGTGGCAAAACTAAGCAAACTGCATCGACTAGTTTGCATTGGCATAACAGGTGCGATGAAAACGGCCCCTGCTGATGCACTTATTGCTTTAGTGGGAATACCTCATTCCCCTATTCTGATAGAGAAAGAGGCAACACTAGGCGCACTAAGACTTTCAAGTATTTCTAAGTTGAAGCAAGGAAATATGATAGTAATAAGAAAATTCATAGGAAATCCCACATTACTACTGCGTGACGTAATGTCCCCTAAGCTCCCAAGGAACTTTGAAGTGTACATTGTGAACACGACCCACTGGGAAATAGGGAATCCCTATAACGACCCTGACTCAGAGGTCTGGTTCACGGATGTATCGAAATTCGATGACGGAGGAACGGGAGCTGGCATCTATGGGCACTTCAAGAAATCGATACCAATGGGATGCTACCCCACCATATTTCAGGCAGAAATACATGCAATAGAAGTCTTTGGTAGCGAATGTCTGCGGAGGGGCTCAACATCGAAGAGCATCTACATTATGTCGCACAGCCAGGCGGCCCTGCTTGCCTTGCAATCCTACACAGTTACATCTAAGCTAGTGGATGAATGCACTGAAATCCTAAATGACCTGTTAGCCAAAAACAAGGTTTTGTTAGGATGGGTTACCGGACATCAGGGACATGAAGGTAATGAACATGCAGATTACCTAGCAAAGCAGGGTGCTATAGCAGCATTCTATGGTCCAGAGCCCTTTTATGGACTTACAAAAGCACACGCTAGGGAAACTATAAGTAACGGGGAAACTAAATAATTCAGACGTCACTGGATTGACTGCCCAGGACAAAGACAGGCCAAACTGTTTATAATTCCGGCAACGAAAATATCAGCCAAACTCATTAATTTAAGCAGGGAGGACCTAAAAACTCTCACTGGGTACTATAGGGGACACTGCTGTCTACGATATCACTTAAGTAAGTTAAATCTATCCGATACACAAATATGCCGTTTCTGTGAGCTGGATGATGAAACTCCGGTTCACATTCTCTGCGAATGCGTCCCTCTGGCTAGGGAGAGACTATCCCATCTAGGTGGTGGGACTCTTAATCCCTGTGTGATATGGACTAAAAAGCCTGAAGAGGTACTTAGATACATCAAAAGCGTCCAGATACAAAATTAGGCTGAAAGGGTTTGCACAATAAATCTGCACAAAGGTCGCAGTGCTTCCAGACCTAGTAGTAATAATAATAACTTCGACACGAAACCGATCACACACCTCTGGGTCGTCGATCACAAATTTATAACTTAAGCTCATTTAAAATTATTATTTCTCTAGACTTACAACCGTATATTTATACATCGAACTTCTCGAGCACTTGGTACTGACGTGTTTTTAAACGGTTTTATTTAGGCTGACTTGACAGGCTGCACGGCCAGCGCGAATTTTGTAATTAAAATGTAAGTAACTTCCCGATAAGCTACAACCTTGAAACTTGGAATATAGTTCAGAACCCGATCACAATGCAATAATAAAAAAAATCGCCCCTAGGTTGCGCAAGGATCAAGATATTCACAAAAATCGTATTTGTGGTCCGATTTCGCTCATATTTGGAACACATAATACATACATGAATAGAAAGCGACCTATGAAAAAAATCGGAGCTAGGTGGCGCAAGGATCGAGATATTCACAAAAATCGTATTTGTGGTCCGATTTGGCTCATATTTGGAAATCATATTTGACATATAGAAATAGAAACCGCTTTAGTAAAAAAAATCCACGCTAGGTGTCGCAAAAATTGAGGTATTCAAAAAACTCGTACTTGTCTGTCCAATTTGGCTCTTTGAAAAATTTATTTCCCGGTAGAAGTGACGTCAAAATAATGTACATTTGAACGATTTTCCGTCATCCCTTGTGAAATTTTGTTTTGAGACAAACAAATATATATCCAAAACCGAAGATCTCATAGAGGAAATGAAATGTCGTAGAATGAGAGAGGATCCCACAGATGAATACCAAAAACAAATCAAAGTTGCTGTAAAAAATGCAACAAATATAGTAGATTCTAACATGGCACATAGATTGGTACAAATGAACCCTTCGGCTCCCCCACTGATTGCGCTACCAAAAATCCACAAGCCAGACACGCCAATGAGGCCCAATATTAATTTTAAATCGGCACCATGTTACAAACTGTCCAAATATTTACAAACGATATTGAAAGGTACTCTGGAGCTAAGGAACGAATATGCAATAGTTAACACAACAGAACTAATAGAGAAACTTGAGACCGGAGAACTAACAAAGGACAGCAAATTGGTATCTTTTGACATAAAATAATTATAACCATCAATACCACTATCGGAGACTTTGGACATAGTTAGCTCAACAATAGTTCATAATACAAAAAACAAAGTGAAAATTATGCAAATCACAAATATGCTAAGAACCACTTTACGTCTACCCTATTTTCAATTTAACAATAAAATATATAGACAAACAAGCGGTCTTGGAATGGGAAGCCCCACATCAGCCATTCTTATGGAAGTGTTAATGCAAAATCTGGAAGAAAAGTACATACAGGAGCTGAAGTCTAAATTAGGCGTGTCATTTTTTGCTAGATACGTGGATGACATAATATGCGTTTCAAATACTAATAAAGAAGAGCTCCTACTGGAGTACCTCAACAAGCAGCACGGAAATATTGCTAAAGAAGCCAAAAGATTTAACGACACAATAATACATAATACCTGAAATCACCCCCAATAGCATAAAAATGCAGAATCAAGGCACTTGGTACATAGAATTGAAAGAACACCTCTTACACAAGAGGCGTATAAGAGAGAACTTGAGGTCATATATAATAGAGCTGCAAACAACGGATATAAAAAAGCACTAGCAGATCAGCTCAGAAGGAGAAATGGAAAACCAAAAAGAAATAATGAAAATGAAAATAATATCTGGACGACTATGACATATACTGGAAAAGCAACATATAAATTGGAAAATTTACTTAAAAAATACAACATTAACACAGCATTCAAAATATCGAACAAGGTGCCATCTCTCCACCATGCCGTTCGCCTGGGGGTGATAACTTGTCGTGTGTATATGTTTTTCGCCCAATAACTTGGCCAGATGAGTAAATAAACTGCTTTCAAACTGCCTACCCTGATCTGTCGTGGTGAACTTCGGCACCCCGTATCTACTGATCCACCCGTTGAGTAGCTCTCTTGCAACCGTTTCCGCTGTCACATCTGCTAGCGGGTAATCCTCGATCCACCTCGAAAATCTGTCGACGCATGTTAGGCAGTAAGTGTAACCGCGTGACATGGGAATTGGTCCGACGATGTCCACATTAAGATGTTCGAAGCGTTTACTGGGAACGGCAAAATTCTCCAATGCACTCTTAGTATGCCGGGCGACTTTGCATCTTTGGAAAGCGGAACAACACCGGACCCGTGCTCTTATATCCTTGCTCATTCCTTTCCATACGAAACTATTCGCTATAAATTTAACCGTTGCTCTCGCTCCCGGGTGTGCGAGGCCATGAGTGGCATCGAAAACCACTTGCCGCAGGGACTTTGGAACGTATGGCCTTATCCTCCCAGTCGAATCGTCGCAAAATATATGGTATCCCCCGTCGGGATGTTTATATTTTATTAAGTGTAACGCCGTGTTACCATCATCTAGTAACTCTTTTAACTCCTCGCACCCTTGCTGTTCGTCGTGTAGCAGCTTCGTATCTAATGGCGAAGGAGCCGTGAATGTCGCAATCCTCGACAGCATGTCGGCGACGATGTTTTCAGCTCCGCTAATGTGTCGTATATCAGTAGAAAACTGACTAATGAAATTTAATTGCCGTGTCTGTCGTGGAGATAACTTTTCCCAACTTTTCTCAAATGCTTGGACCAAAGGTTTGTGATCTGTAAAAATAATAAATTGCATCCCCTCCAAAAAATATCTGAAGTGTCGAATTGCTCTGTGTATAGCCAGCAGCTCCCGGTCGTACGTACTGTACCTTGCCTCTGTTTTGGTGAACTTCTGTGAGAAAATCCCAGCGGTCGCCACTTGCCCAATGTTAACTGTTGTAATGCCGCTCCCTTTGCGGTGTCAGACGCATCCGTTGCTCCCCTCTCTGGGAATAAGATTAGTGCCTCTTTCGCCAGCTGTGCCTTGAGTTCTTTAAACGCCCTCTCGGAAGTCGCCGTCCATTTTAACTTGGTCCTATCATGTTTTTTACACGGACCCATCATCTCCTGCAGTGGTGCTTCTGTGGCTGCTGCGTGCGGAAGGAACCGAAGGTAAAAATTTACTGCGCCCAGAAACCTCCTCAATTGTGAACTTTCGTTGGTTTTTTTAACTCCAGGATTCCCTGCACTTTACGAGGTAAGGGGGGAAATCCCCCTTTTCGAAACCAAGTGGCCAAGGAACTCTACCTCCGGCAAACCCACCTGGCATTTCTCTATATTTACAACTGTTGCAAATGTTTGACGTGTTCTGCAGCCGAACTCGAGGCTACTAGCATGTCATCGAGATACGGAAAGGCAAACTCTAAGCCAGCCACTGTGTCATCCATGATCCTTTGAAAGGTCTGGGCCGCATTTCTAAGTCCAAATGTCATGTACTTGAATTCGAAAAGTCCAAAAGGTGTTAGAATTGCCGTCTTCGGTATGTCTGCCGGGTGCACCGGGATTTGATGATACGCTTTCTTACAGTCGATTACTGAAAAAATTGTTTTACCGTGTAAATCCCCAAAACAATCATGTATGTGACGTATAGGGTACTTATCTGGAACAGTTTTCGCATTCAGTTTCCGATAATCTCCACATGGACGCCACGATCCGTTGGCCTTCTGTGCCATGTGCAACGGGCTGGCCCAATGACTTTTCGAGCGTTGGCAAATGCCTTTATATGATAGGTACTGAAACTGCTGCTTTGCGATGCTTAACTTTTCCGGTGATAGTCGCCGTATCTTCTGCATTGACGGCGCTCCTCTCGTCTCGATGAAATGATAGACGTTACCCTTTACATTTGATGTCTTATCCTCTGTGAGATCCACATACCGAGTTAATACCTCATGAAATATGTTCGAGCATCTGAGCGTGATAATACCTTGAGTTTTAGTCCTCTGGTCGATAATCCTTTTGTTCTTCATGTCTACTAAGATCTCGAACTTTTGTAAAAAATCCGCGCCTATTATCGGGTAGGATACGTCAGCTATGATGAACAGCCAAGTAAACGTTCGCTTGAATCCCAGATCGAGTGTCAACTTCTTCCTACCATACGTGTTGATCTGGGTGTTTTTCGCGGCCACTAACTTCATCGAAGGAGGTAGCGCCGGATCGTTATTACATCTGGGTACCACTGAAATTTCGGCCCCAGTATCGATTAAAAATTTAAAAGATGAAATTTTGTCTAGTATATGGAGACGGCTCGTATGTTGGCTACCCTCCGTCGTAGCCGCTTTGAACGGAGGACTAACTAGTTTTCCGTGCGTGCTGGTGTATAACTGCAATGCGGTCGACATTTTGTGGCTTGGTTCCCAAAGGTGCGATGGTACCAACAAATGTCGCTATTTGGCACTCTTACAGCGCCGTTTCGCGGTACCGTAGTTGCTGTTGCCTTTGGAACCGTAGTTCGCCCTGCTTGCTCCGTGCGCTGGAATTTGTTACGATTTTCTTGTTCGAATTTGTCCATACGACATACAAGTTCGGCAATTGCCGTCTCTGTGTCGTTAGTAGTCGTTCCCATAGCGTTGACTTCACCCCCCGTCGTAACTTCCAAAATTGTGTCAGCTTTTTTAGCTAATTTTTCGACGTCCTCATCTAATGTCGTTAAAATTTGCTGGACCTGCATCGGCAAGCGTCGCGACCAAATTGTTTTTAGAATATCGTTGTCTAACCGATTGTTTGCTAAACCCTTTATCTCTCGCAACAACGTTGATGGTTTCTTGTCGTTCAGTTCGCATGAATCGAAAAGACGTTTTAATTTTTTTTCCGCTGACTCCCAAACTCCGCTAACAGCCTATTCTTTAACGCTTCATACTTCCCGGTAGCAGGAGGCGATGTAATAATGTCGCTGGCGTGCATTAATATTGCTGAATCAATTTCAGCCACGATGGTATAATAATTAGTGTCATCGGTTGTGATACCCGCGCGCACGAATTGCGCTTTCACTTGGGCGAACTACAACCTCGGATCGGGCTTCCAAAATGGTGATGGCTTCACTGCAAGCCGCCCCAAATGAAGCATACTCTCCGCATCAACAAATCTTTCTTCCGTTTCGTTTGGCATGTTAATCGGCGGGGTCACCACTTTAGGAATCTTAATTGATTCCTCAAAACTTTATTAAAATATAACTTAATTTACAATGCCAATGTTTGTACATTCAAAGAATAAAAATAATATTGCGTACTAACTCCAAGCGAATACTCAACAGGGTTGCATTTTTGTGTTTCTAGAAACTTCTTGCGCAGCGTTGCCATACCAAACCCCCAAAACATGTAGTAGGATATTTAACCCTACATACTGATGTGGATCACTAAAGTTGCCATTACTTTGTTGAGTCGGCAGATCACTGTTGATCAAACTTTAAAATAATGGTGGAAATCGCACAACACGAAAGGCATAAAATATTTGAAAACTGCATATTTTTATCACGATTACCGGGAAAGGAAATCATTTGAAATCAGTAATGTTGGTTCCGCGTCATCCGATATATCTCGCTCATAACAAGACTGTGTGTACTGCTGCAACATAATATACTTACAGGTCGAAGACTAAATAATGGTAGTTTTCCTCTTGGATGCTATCATGCAGTCTAACTGTAAACATAGTAATTTTATTAGTTTGTTATGTGAGTATAAAACCTTGTTAATATTCTAAAATCACTGATTATAGTACGAGGTGAAAACACCCTTGTCACTACTGGATACATAAAAAAAATCAAAAACACATTTTTTTTTTCAGAACAAATTAGGCAGAATACTTTTGGAAGAAAGCTCATAGGTTAAAATTCAACGCTCAACTTGCACAAAGAAATTTTAAATGCATTTTCTGCCATTTGATTGGTTGTTAAATTTTGCGCTATATATATTTTATTTATTTATTTAAGAGTTCTCAATTTAAGAGTAATATACACCCTTGACACAGTTGGGCCCCATAAAAAAAAGTTTTGAAAGTCCCCCCTTAAATTTGAAGCTTATGTTGAAAGGGTTACGGAAAACAATTTTTAAACTTTGTTTGATCCATCGAAATACTGCAAAAATGGTGTTTTATTGTGACTTGGTTATTTGACATCAGATTTCTTAAATTGAGACGTCATTATTTTCTTCTTGGAAATATGCATATTTGCTTTTAATATCGTTACGATCCTGCAGTTAAACCAACTAGTTGTATACTAGAAGAATACTAGTTTGCCAAAAATCCCAACTAGTATGAGTTCTGTAATTTTTCCATATTAGCAACTGGTATTTTTAATCCGGCGATGTCCTACGAAATATTGCGAAGACCCCAAAGTGCAGACATTTGGGAACTTCACAAACATATAATAAATTTTGATTTTTATATTTGAATTGTATTTGTTATACATATTATGAATTAAAAATTTATATGACTATAAAGTACAAACTTATTATTTTAAAACTATGTTTTTATATATGTTACATATTTTATAAAATACAAAAAAAAAGGAAATATAAGTGCTATATAGTCTATGCTTAATGTAAATTACTTGAAGTTTTAGGCGGATAATTTTGGTACAGCCTATGGAAATTTACGTATGCAAACACACGATCATACATATATACATAGATAAGCAATGAGAATGAAAACTGAAGCAAGAATATTGTTATTAGATGTTGTAAATCTAATGCGAAAGAGTACCGAAGCAAGAATTTTGTTATTAGTAGTTTTAAGTCTAAAATACATACATATATATATGCGTAGATACCAACATAAGTGATGCGAAAGAAAACCGAAGGAAGAACATTGTTATTAGTTGTTGTAAAGTTAATAGATTAGTTGATAAGAAATATTGCTAAATAGTGGCGGCCGACTGCCAAACAAATCGTATAAAAGGAGCGGCAACCACCAAACAAAGTTAGTTAGGGGCCGACCAGCCAAAGCATAGGTGTACTGTGGGACGCGTAGCGACCACTACGAAACAACTGGTAGTGACCCCTCAGGTTGTTTAAATAACTAGAACGCTGCATATACTTCAGGAAAATCACAGGGAAAGAGAGGCCTAGAGTAAAATGTAGAAGTTCTATAACAAGAATCGAATAAATAAATTGTACACTTTAATTTCACACCTCCCCCAGTTTTTTTGAAGTCGGCATTTTTGAATGTGCGATGACGAAATTTCGACGATTAGCAACTAAATTCCGGCAAAGTTGGAAAAAAATTGGAATTTGACTAAATTTCTTATCTCAGATTTTTAGAAGTCTGCATTTTGGAATGAGCGATAACGATATTTCGACCACTAGCAACTAAATTCCTACAAAATTTGAAAATAATCGGAATTATACTAAATTTCTTATCTCAGTTTTTTTGAAGTCGGCATTTTTGAATGTGCGATGACGAAATTTTGACCATTAGCAACTAAATTCCGGCAAATTTGAAAAAAAAAATTGGAATTTGACTAAATGTCTTATCTCAGATTTTTAGAAGTCGGCATTTTTGAATGTGCCATAACGATATTTCGGCCATTAGCAATTAAATTCCTGCAAAATTTGAAAATAATCGGAATTATACTAAATTTCTTATCTCAGTTTTTTTGAAGTCGGCATTTTTTAATATGTGATGACGAAATTTCGACCAGTAGTAACTAAATTTAGGCAAATTTGAAAAAAATTGGGATTTGACTAAATTTCTTATCTCAAAACTTGTAAAAAATTGAGAATATCATCAAAATAGATAATTCACCATACTTAGTTGTTCTACAAGTTGTGTTGTAAAATTTTCATTCGGCAATTTGGAAGATATGGTTTTTTCGAGATGACGATTCAAAGCAGAAGTTGATAGCAAATACACACAAGAAATATTACTAATTTCGGCCATTAGCAACGTACCAAAAACGGATTCTTGAAAAGTTCAGGTAATTCATGCGTCGGTATACACAAAATCGGATATCGTAAGTTAATCTAATCATTGAAATAGAAACAAAGCCCTTCGATTTCTTGACAAATAGAACAATTCGTATATTATTTATGTAGTATAATATTAGCGAGTCGACTGTAGATGGTAATAGCGGCGACACCTGTTTTTCGAACTTTACATTCAATAACCAGCTACGCTTATTTACGTCGGAATAAATACACAGCTGATTGATCGATTGCGAAACCCTTTCGCGTCGCTACGATGGTAACCGACAAATTCAAATAGTTTTAGTTTGCATTACAGAATTCAGTGATATAGTGGCGAAAAGGTAAGAATCTCCACATTTACATGGGGCAAAGTATGGAATTGAATTAAATTTGGTGAGAGTAGGCAACTATGTATATAGTAGAGCTAATTTCACTAAAGAACGGAGTTAAATATTGGATAGTTACCGAGATAAAAGCGTTTGAATTTTCAATTTTTTGTCATGTAATCGACGTTCTAAGAAAAAATGCAAAAACGATATCAAAAGTATTTTGTTCGTTCTTCCTAAAGATAATATTTGAAAAAGAAATTAGAAACATTTCATTGAAAATTTTGCAAAAACAAACTTCTTAAATTTTTTTAAGTTCGACAGTTTTAATAATTTTTTTTATTCTCAAATGAAAACTCGGTTCTTTTCATTTAAATAGATACCTACCTTGTTATGGTGCGCGAAAATTTCTTTAATAATTATACTCAGTTGAGCAGAGCTCACAGAGTATATTAACTTTGATTGGATAACGGTTGGTTGTACAGGTATAAAGGAATCGAGATAGATATAGACTTCCATATATCAAAATCATCAGTATAGAAAAAAAATTCGATTGAGCCATGTCCGTCCGTCCGTCCGTCTGTCCGTTAACACGATAACTTGAGTAAATTTTGAGGTATCTTGATGAAATTTGGTATGTAGGGTCCTGGGCACTCATCTCAGATCGCTATTTAAAATGAACGATATCGGACAATAACCACGCCCACTTTTTCGATATCGAAAATTTCGAAAAATTTAAAAAGTGCGATAATTCATTACCAAATACGGATTAAGCGATGAAACTTGGTAGGTGAGTTGAACTTATGACGCAGAATATAAAACTAGTAAAATTTGGGACAATGGGCGTGGCACCGCCCACTTTTAAAAGAAGGTAATTTAGAAGTTTTGCAAGCTGTAATTTGGCAGTCGTTGAAGATATCATGATGTCTGTATGTCTGCTTAATAAAAATTAGCAAAATCGGAGAACGACCACGCCCACTTTTTAAAAAAAATTTTTTTTAATTCAAATTTTAAAAGAAAAGTTAATATCTTTACAATATATAAGTAAATTATGTCAACATTCAACTCCAGTAATGATATGTTGCAACAAAATACAAAAATAAAAGAAAATTTCAAAATGGGCGTGGCTCCGCCCTTTTTCATTTAATTTGTCTAGAATACTTTTAATGCCATAAGTCGAACAAAAATTTACCAATCGTTTTGCAATTTGGTAGAGGCTTAGATTCTAGGACGATAACTGTTTTCTGTGAAAAAGGGCGAAATCGGTTGAAGCCACGCCCAGTTTTATACACAGTCGACCGTCTGTCCTTCCGCTCGACCGTTAACACGATAACTTGAGCAAAAATCGATATATCTGTACTAAACTCAGTACTCACGTATTTATCTGAACTCACTTTGTATTGGTGTAAAAAATGGCCGAAATCCGACTATGACCACGTCCACTTTTTCGATATCGAAAATTACGAAAAATGAAAAAAATGCCATAATTATATACCAAATACGAAAAAAGGGATGAAACATGGTAATTGTATTGGTCAATTGACGCAAAATATAACTTTAGAAAAAAACTTGGTAAAATGGGTGTGACACCTACCATATTAAGTAGAAGAAAATGAAAAAGTTTTGCAGGGCGAAATCAAAATGGTATTACATATATAATATATATATGGATTACATATATAAATAAATTAGCGGTACCCGACAGATGATATTCTGGATCACCCTGGTCCACATTTTGGTCGATATCTCGAAAACCCCTTCAGATATACAACTAAGGGCCACTCCCTTTTAAAACCCTCATTAATACCTTTAATTTGATACCCATATCGTACAAACACATTCTAGAGTCACCCCTGGTCCACGTTTATGGCGAAATCTCGAAAAGGCGTCAACATATAGAACTAAGGCCCACTCCCTTTTAAAATACTCATTAACACCTTTCATTTGATACCCATATCTTACAAACAAATTCTAGAGCCACCCCTGATCCACCTTTATGGCGATATCTTGAAAAGGCGTCCACCTATAGAGCTAAGGCCCACGCCCTTTTAAAATGCTCATTAACACCTTTCATTTGATACCCATATAGTACAAACAAATTCTAGAGTCACCCCTGGTCCATCCTTATGGCGATATCTCGAAAAGGCCTCCATCTATAGAACTTAGGCTCACACCCTTTTAAAATACTCATTAACACCTTTCATTTGATACCCATATAGTACAAACAAATTCTAGAGTCACCCCTGGTCCAACTTTATGGCGATATCTCGAAAAAGTGTCCACATATAGAACTAAGGCCCACGCCCTCTTAAAATACTTATTAACACCTTTCATTTGATACTCATATCGTACAAACAAATTCTAGAGTTACCCCGGTCCATCCTTATGGCGATATCTCGAAAAGGCCGCCATCTATAGAACTTAGGCTCACGCCCTTTTAAAATACTCATTAATACCTTTCATTTGATACCCATATCGTACAAAATAAATTCTAGAGTCACCCCTGGCCCACCCTTATGGCGGTATCTCGAAAAGGCGTCTACCTATAGAATTTAGGCCCACTCCCTTTTAAAATTACCATTAACATATTTTATTTGATACCCATATCGTACAAACAAATTCTAGAGTCAGGCCTGGTCCACATTTATGGCGATATCCCTAAATGGCGTCCATCTATAGAACTATGGCCCACTTCCTCTTAAAATACTCTTTAATACCTTCCATTTGATACACATGTCATACAAACACATTCCAGGGTTACCCTAGGTTCTTTTTACAACATGGTGATTTTCCCTTACTTTGTCTCCACAGCTTTCAACTGAGTATGTTATGTTCGGTTTACCCGAACTTAGCCTTCCTTACTTGTTTTTAATATAATGTCAATTTATGGATGAATTTTAGCCGTACATCTTCATTTAAAATAAAAATTTATTACAGAAATTTGCGGGTCCATAACAAGATAGGTATCATTTTAAAGGAAAAGAACCGAGCTTTCATTCAAGAATAAAATAAAAATTTAAAAAAGAGATCAAACTTGAAAAAAAATTTAATCTTTTCTTATTTTGTGAAATTGTTATTAACATTTTTCGATAAAATTTGTTTAGTATTTATTTTCAGTTCAGTTCAGAATTGTTAATTGCATATCTTCTTGAAGCGTGTACTACATGAGCTATAATTGAATGAAAACAAACTTGCACAAAAAAAAATTGAAAATGCAGTGGCACGCTTCTTGAATTTCACCCCATATACTGGTCCTTCGACGCCGATTTTGCACTTGGAAAATACATTTCAATTAAATCGAGCCCTGGCGGCCACCGTGGTCTGATGGTAGCGTGCTCCGCCTACCACACCGTATGCCCTGGGTTCGCACCCCGGGAAAAGCAACATCAAAATTTTAGAAATAAGGTTTTTAAATTAGAAGAAAATTTTTCTAAGCGGGGTCGCCCCTCGGCAGTGTTTGGCAAGCGCTCCGGGTGTATTTCTGCCATGAAAAGCTCTCAGTGAAAACTCAACTGCCTTGCAGATGCCGTCCGGAGTCGGCATAAAACTTGTAGGTCCCGTCCGGCCAATTTGTAGGGAAAATCAAGAGGAGCATGACGCAAATTTGAAGAGAAGCTCGGCCTTAGATCTCTTCGGAGGTTATCGCGCCTTACATTTATTTATTTATAAATCGAGCCCTATGAGCAATTTTAGTGTAACCAACAAAAATAAAATTTTACAGGAGAACGTTTTTAAGATTACATGTATTTTTTTTACGATTGTTTTCGAAAATATGATTTTTTGAATATTTGACTCATATGAAATACACAATTATTCGAAGGTCATTCACAAGCTTTTCGATTATGTCCGACTCAGTACTAATATCCTGCATCAATACAATGCGCTGAAATACACTTTCGAGTGTTAAATGTAGGGATACTCCAAATGAAATCAACCAATGTATTCACATTTTACAACCCACCTCTTCCGATTTGCATAACATTTTTTTACAGCATCTATGGACAAATATAACAACCCGTGCAGTTGATATTTTAAGTTTTTTTCTCAGTATAGTCTTTTTTATGAATGCTAATAACTTTTTCTAAGTTTCCAAAACAAAACTCGAAGAGGTCTCGTTTTAAAGAGAATAAAACATACTATTTTATTCCAAAATAAAATTCGTGGGTGTTTGATTGTAAGTGACCTAAAAAAGGCTTAAAATTGAAAATTGCTCCAAATTCGATAGTGCTAGTAACAAGGCAAAATCAAATCAATAACACTGTGTGACACTAAAAAAGTAATATTTGCGAGACATACCTCACGTTGTAGGTCTAGTCCGACATACAAAAACTGCATACTCAGAATTTCCAATAAACCCCCGAAATCTGAATTTAGGGGCCAAAAACCCCTTTTCCATAGGTGAAGGCATATATTGGCCCATAACTTTATTATAGGTTTCTGTATGAAAAAGAGTTTAATGTCACTTAAAAACGACGTTTTGTCGCTTCTAATAATATATGAAAGTCTATTTTGTTTACATAAAACTCCGATAAACAATAAAGAAGAGGTGGGGTTTAGCCCTGGTTGATTTCATTTGGTGTATCCCTGCAATTAGTTCGAAGTGTCTCACATTAAATTGAAAAGTGAGAAAAATTGGTTGGACCTTTTCTAATATATATATATATTTTTTTTTTTTTCAGATTTTTTTAAAATGTCTAAGCAACCGCCGCGAAAGAGAACAAAAGTAGAATGCGGAAGTCAATTTTACGATGACTACAAATCGCGTCATGAAAAATACAAACATAATGGTCAATACGTCAGACTCAAACATATCGGAGCTCCAATAAATCCATTTGAGGCTTCTAGACGAGAACGTCAGGTATCATCGTTTGGACATTCTTCAACTCCATCACCGAAAGCGAAGAAAGCTGCTCCCATTCATTTTGATACACAAGAAGTTACCTCAGAATCACATTTAAAAGGTGCACTTCAAATCACTGAACGCTCAACCGTTATATCTCCAGTTCCCTCGCTGCAGCCTAATATCCATCGAGCGATGTCTCCACCTGTATCATCTTCATCAATACCGCCATCACTACCGTCCCCAGATTTGCTTCATTTACAATCATCATTGTCGCCACAAGTAACAGCAGAACTCCCATCAACATTACTATCAGAACAAGATGAGATCAATTGCAATTGGGTAGATATTTCCGACAAGGTTGCTGAATTCCTAAAGAATTTTGAACGAACGAATGACGTTCTAAGTAGAGTAAAGAACGAGGCAGTGCCGAATTTAAAAGCATTGTTCGTCGATGTGATCGACTCTTTAACAAAAATCAATAAAGAAAGTGGTGAGCTATTGCTATTTGCAAAAAAGTAAAATGAAAAGCTGTCGTCTACAAATTTCAATTTGACTATTGGGAATGACGTTCTAATCGATCATTACCCCGGTCGACGAAATAAAATATCATTCAGTAATGAACGTAACTATTTGAGTTCTCTTGGTCCATATCAACCGAAACTTGACATTTATCCGACCAATACAGATATTCCCACTAACAAACAACGTCGATTTAATCCAGTTTGGTATGAAGAATTTTTTTTTGGAATATAGTCCCCATAAAGATGCAGCTTTTTGTTTAGCTTGCATTTTATTTCCTGAAGGGCCAGGGAGATATAATGCTAGTTAAGAATGGGTATCAGTAGGAGTCCGCCAGTGGCATAAAATGAAGAGTCGTGGTCAAGATAAAAAAGGGAAACTACTTCAGCACTTCACTTCCGAATTTCACAACGCAGCTCTAAGTGATTATTCCAATTTTATCAACGAAGGGGTCCATGTTGATATATTAATAGATAGATCCATCAGGGACAACAAAACTAAAGAAGTACAAGAAAAATAGTATTATTCAAGGGTCTTGCGGGTTTTATTCGATGTTGCGAGGACTCTCGGAAGGCAAGGTCTTACTTTACGTGGTCACAAAGATTCACCAATAAACAATGATGGAAATTTTCAATAGATTGTTAATTTAATTTCCCGGCATTGCCCACTGGTTAAAAAATGGTTGGATGGAACCTCCAAAAGACCACATCATGTAACTTACCTCAGTACCGTGACTCAAAATGAATTCATCGATTTATTAGGGAATGAAACTGAAAAGGCGATCGTCAACGAAGTTAACCAAGCGGGGATATTTTCTGTCATGGCTGATACTACTCCAGACCTGTCACATAAAGATCGATTAGCTGTCAATATTCGGTATGCGCATCAAACAAATGAAGGAATTGTACCTGTTGAACGGCTTTTGAAGATGGATATGGTCCTGACTAAAAAATCAGGAGAAGATTTAGCTGGAAAATTGTAACAGCTCTTCATTCGATGGGAATTTCCACAAAAAACATTGTTTTTCAATAGTATGATTTTGCAAAAAACATATCTGGAAAAACGTGTTCCCTATTTTCCATGTCATGCTCATAGAATCAACATATTTATTGAAGCATCATGCAATGCAAGCTGTTTGATTAAAGAATTTTTCAATGTTTTAGAAGCTTTGTATGTTTTTTTTTCTGGAAGCACGAAACGTTTCTTGAGTTTGCGTGAAGAGTTACGTAATAGTGAAAATTTGTTGCAGTTGAAGAATTTGTCAAAAACACGATGGACTGCTCGGACAGAAACAGTCAAAGCTGTATGCATTTCTTTCGAAGGCATCATTCATGCTCTTGAAATTATAAAGAAAGTTTCCGAAAATTTTGACAGCAATTCACGTACGCTAGCTTCAGGCTTGTTAAAAAAAATTTTGGATTTCGATTTTATAAGCTCTTTATTTTTTTGCAAAAATGTAATGTTCAAAGTTAAAAATTTGACAGAAAATTTGGAAGCTGAAAAATTAAACATCATCGATGCATTATTGTTGATTCAAAGCACATCAGCGTCAATTCAGCAAATGAACGATGATATTCAAATTAACGATTTAATTGCGAGTTCGGTTTCCTTTGCTCGAAAGTGGCAGATAAGCCCGAAAACGACTTTTCAAAGCATCAAACAACGCGACGTGTGCCCAAAAAATTTGACGAAAATCCGGAATTTGCTACAATTTTCGATTTTGAAACATTTTATAGAAAATAATTTAAAATTGTCCTTCAAGTTTTTACAAATTGCATCCAAAAAAATTTACAAGAAAGTTTGTCAACGATCAAACCCATTCAGGAAATGTTTAGAATTCCAGCAGACAGAAATAATGTTACGATGGATTTGATAAATTCTATTGTACAAGTGAGTTACAAATTCTTTTTGACTCATGTCAAGGTTGTAAATCATTCGAAGATATTTCCACGGTAGCATTCAAGTTAAAAATTACCCCATTAGCATATAAACTGGATTCATTATATTTTGACTGCTCCTGTCACGTCAGCATCCTGTGAACGTTCCTTCAGTAAATTGAAAATAGTTTTCGACCATTTGCGCACAACAGTGGGAGATGATCGTTTAAATTCGTTGATGCTACTCTTCTCTTCAAAAGATAAAGTAGATGAAATTGACCTTTGTGAAGTTGTTCAAAAATGGTCCTTACTAAAACATCGCAGAGTAAACATTTGAATTTAATTCTTCCATTTTTCGCGAACAATTTTTCTTTGTAAAATTATTTTGATTCTTGTGAAAATGGTATCCTCTTAGTATGTATTTAATTTTGTAAAACATTGTATATGGCGAAAATAAAAAAAAGAGTAAACAATCACTGTAATTTTTAATTCCTTCGGTAACATATTGCGATTTTGTCAGAAATAGTTTCCTGTTTATTTAAGGCTTTTGTACACGATATGGTTTGTACATCTGACCTGCTGTGGCATTACCACAAGACAAGGTATTTGTATGTAAATGCAAGAATGAGTGATGAAAATCTGAGAATGAGTCTAGCTTGTAATACACAACCAAGTGAATTTCACTTTCTACCACACGCAAATAACTCATAGCGACATAGTCATAGCGGCATAGATAAGTTATATTGAACCCAGCGGGAAGCCGTATCCGTTTACGGTTGTTTAACCCGTAGTCACACTGACAAGCTCACGTATCGATCAGCATGACTGGTCGACAGCGTCGGTTTGTCAATGCGACTGCCCAAATATTATTACATAGTTAGGTAATAAGAATATTTTGCTGACTTGGTATATAGAAATATAATGTATATAATGTACATTCTTAGTGTGTAAGTATTGTATGTAAATATTGTAACAGTATTTTAAGTCATTTTACTAGAAAAGAGAAAGTATTTCTGAATAAAGAACAATCAGATTTCTGGGCTGAACATAAGCGCTCATTGAAATTACTTTGTTTTATCTTCTTCAAACATTTTATATGGCGATCCTGCCAGTCTAGATCAAAATTAGCAAAACTGCTAAAGATCTAGCTGGAGGAAGATCCTGGATAATAAACCAAGCATGATTCGCCTCTTCAAACATTTTATATGGCGATCCTGCCAGACTAGATTTAAAATTGGCAGAACTGCTAAAAATCTAGCTGGAGGAGACCCTGCAAAATTTAAACTAAAAGTAAATTCATTAAATTCTGCCAATAAGGCAAAAGGAACAAATTTTCTTTTTAAGAAATTTTGATTTCCAAGCTCAAAAATCGAGCGAAGGATCATACTTGCAGACAAGGCCAGCAAAAGGACAACAAAAAAAATTATACAGCTTAAATTAACAGAGGAAGAAGCGCGCAGGTGAAGTGGAATATACACCCCAGGATAAAAGCATTAGGCGTGAATAGCAGGTGAGTGGAATATACACCCCAGGATAAAAGCATTAGGCGCGAATAGCAGGCGAAATGAAATATATACCACAGGATCACAGCATTGGACGTGAATAACAAGCTGGAGAAGCAACAATTAAATAAAAATGTTTTAGAATAAATACATAATTTTAGAATGAATTGAGCGGCCTTATGGACGCTAACACATTAGCAAAAATTAAACTAAATAAAGTTTTAGATATTTTTGCAAAATTTTTAAAAAATATATATATATACACTAAACTATTAAATCATAAAAAAATTTTGATGTTAAAAAATGTTAACCTAAATAAAAATATTTAAAGAAATATTTTAAAATAACAATTTTTATAATACAAGAGTTATAAATAAAATAAAGTAGGTAGGTAGGTAGGTTCAACTGGCCGGTCCATGAGGACCTCACATAGACTGATTCAGTCCGTAGTGCTACCAAAAGTTTGTTTTAACGACCAAACTGAAAAACCCTATCAAAAACCAGGACCTATGTTATAAAATAACTCCGTCCTCTTCGCAAATACTTGAAGCTTCCTAGGACATAAGCCACTTGCTGCTTCTAGATCTGACAACTGTATCACTCCTAATAGCTGGAGTCTTAGCCTGGCAAGTGCAGGGCACGGAGTTCATTGAATCAGCACTACTCTCGCTCCCCGAGTCCGACGCATCGCTTAATTCGTATTTTTCGTCCTTGGATTGCGACTCAGTCCTCCTCTTTACATCGTCCTTATTACAATCAGGTAATGAGTCGTTCATCTTGGTCGTACGACCAACTGCCCGACAAGGCGGGCTCAGCGGTCCAGTATTATATACGGGGAAAGAACCGTCCGCCACAGCAGCGCCCCTTACTGTGGTAAGGCCATTAAAACTTCCCGAGGTGGCCCGGTATCGGGAAGGCTCCGTTCGAATACAGCCGAATTTATCCCCTGGCTGCAAATCGTCCAATAGGCACGGTCCGCATAACACCCTGGATTAGGGGGTTGGCAGTTCTTGGTCACCGACATCCCGACGCCCTCCTATGAGGCGAAACGGCATAGATGTCAGTCCCAAACAGATCCGCCTCATAGTCGGGCGCTATGGAGTTCGGCTAAGCCCTCACACCAACGACAAGGTGCCTACCCTAGTGAGGGAAGAAAATAAAGTACTTTTATTAAAATTGGAATTTAAACCCTTATTCACTAGTAATTACAGAAGTTTCAAAATGTCTTGGTGGACAAAAATAGCTCAAGGCATAATGATAGCGATATCTGGCTATGAATTCGGTAAGGAAAATACTGAGAAAAATCCTGCAGATAAATTAATAAAATATGAACCACCAACCGAGGTAGATACGAAAAATTTGCCAAACATTCCAGATGTTTGGTTAGCAGTGGCAATTTGCGCATTCATGCTATTGATCATCACAATAGCTATGATGCTCAAAAATTATATGAAGCACAAATACAGGCAGTTGAAACCCGTACAAGACCGTATCTAAAGCTGAGGAAGAGCAGTAGACAATTCAAAATGTCTCAATTAACAGTAAAGTCAGATTAATTAGCCCCGCCAAAGTTTAATAGCAAATCAAAATTTGCATAATCCCTCTGAATACTCCTGACAAAAATGGTCATGAAGCAATAGGAAATTCTAGGACAGTAGAAATTGGCAAAAACTAAGAACGAAAAAAATACAAAAATTTTAAAACCAGCCCATAACAACAAAAAAAAATTCGAAGAAAAAGTCACAAAGAGAACCTATAAAAATATATGTGAAGCGCTATATAAATTTGCAATAATGAGACATGTCGCGCTCCTAAAATAGTAGCGTAAATAAAAGAAGCAACCTGATTGTAGATGATAAAATTGCTTTTCATACGTAAAAAGTGACATATACATATAACAAATACATATCGTGTAAGAAGCGTTTTAGTTTTCCAAATACGCTAAAATTCTTAAGTACGCACTCACCTGAATTCAATTTTAATCCATTATTATACCTATAAAAAAGAGTCGGCAATTTTTCGAGATCAGTCGGCATACCAGTAAGATTCATCCCCTCACGATCGGAACCTTCGCACCACCCCTGGGAGCACGGGAACCGTCGACGAATTGAAGAAAGAGTTCGTCAATTTCGTGAATCAAAACCCAATCTCGCTTCGCAGAGTTGGAAGCAAAACACGCGAAACAGGCGGTTACGCTAGAGCCGCCCAACTAACAAGGTGGTAGTGTAAGTACAGGACGATCAACGACGTCCACCAACCTCAACCAGGTAGGACTAAATACAACCGAACCAAACAACCCGCTGGTGCCACAGGCTTGTATACTCGTTCAGGGAAGGAAGTGGGGCGTGAAGTATGATGGTAGAGGAGATCCATTGGCATTCATCGAGAGAGTGGAGGAGCTGGGAGAGGGGTACGAAGTAGACCAGAACCTACTACAACGAGCGTTACCCGAACTGCTTAAGATCGAGCGTTAATATGGCTCAGAAACAACAATCGGCATTGGGCACAATGGCGGATGTTCAAGAAGGATTTTCTCGGTTTCTTCTTGAGCGGTCGATACTTCTAGAGGATAGACGACGAAATACGGAAACGTCTTCAGCGACCAAAGGAAGAGCTTGCTGTGGCATGCCATTCTAACATAGGAACAGAAATTAGACCACATTTATCGTAATAGTCGTAGTTAGTATCAACTTTATGCCAAACGTATCAAGTTCATTGCGCTCGACGAGTTGGTAAGTCTAGTGGAAGATCTCGAGAATACAGGGAGAGAACAACAACGGCCACCAGTGCGGCCAGATCCACCGCTCGAGCCGAGGAGCGCTACCCCTACACTCAAAGGTATACACCTGCATACACAGGTGCAACGAGAAGAGACGTCCACTTGCGACAACTCCAAGAAACTGAACCACCAGGAACTTGGAAACATGTCGTTGATCCCAGGAATGAATGTAGGCGATGCGGCGAAACGGGTCATTTTGCATACGAATGTCGCAACGGGCAACTACAATTCTGCTGGGAGTGTTGTCGATGTGATGTACTGACACAAAATTGCTGTCGCAGATCGATGGGAAATGACCAGAGACCGTACCAGAACCGAGAGGTAGGGTCTCAAGTCGTGCAACCTCGGTAAATTTAAACATTTTGAAACAGGCAGAAGGGCGAGTTTTGGCAGAGGAAACAGTAAACGGCGAAGGTGTGATGGCAACAATAGACACGGGAGCAACCAGAAGCTTCATGAGCGAGGCTTGGGCAAAGAATATACGTACGAGCAATGTTGAATAGGTGCAAAGACATGTGGTAATGGAGGATGGCAGACCAAGGACGTTAATGCAAGCAATAGATGTAGAGGTGAGAATTGATGATAAGACACACAGAAGTGATGTACTTGTGCTCCCTGGGCTAGTTGACGACGTTATCATTGGAACCGACATACTGGCCAACGCTAACATGACCTTAAACTGTGGAGCCCACTCCCTGACACTACAGGTGAAAGGGGTGGCGCGAGAAGTGATCGCGTGCACATCAGTAATAGAGGGCAATAACTGTCGTAATGAACCAAGCAACAACGAAGGAATTGTAAGTTCAGAATATGCATCAGGTAAAGATACCAAAAGGATCAAAACTTAGACGAGGAGCTGCGTCGATTCGAGAACATGAGTGGGACATCGAATATCGCCACGCACAAGATAGTAATGTGGGATGACCGCCCTATTAAGCAAAGGTACTTTCCACGTAACCCTAAGATGCAAGAGGCAATCAATAAAGAGGTCGATGAACTATTAGAGAAGAAATGCATAGAGCCATCGCGGAGTCCCCACAGCGCCCCGATAGTACTGGTAAAGAAGAAAAATGGAAGTTGGAGATTATGGGTCGACTACCGACAGCTGAACGCACGGTCAGTCCCCGACGCGTATCCTCTTCCACGCATACATCACATACTGGATCGATTGCGAAGTGCAAAGTTCATAAGCAGTCTAGACTTGAAGAACGGCTACTGGCAAATCCCAACGAAAGAAGCGACTAAGCAGTATACCGTACCAGGGCGGGGCTTATTTCGGTGGAGAGTAATGCCTTTCGGCCTACACTCGGCACCAGCGACATTCCAAAGAGCGTTAGATCACGCTATCGGCCCAGAACTCGAGCCACATGCATTCGCCTATTTGGACGACATCATTGTCACAATCACAATGCTAAAAGATTACATCAGACATCTTACCGAAGTGTTTGACCGACTAAGACAAGCCAACCTCCGAATAAATCCCGAAAAATGCGAGTTTTTCAGAAAACGGTTGAAATATCTTGGCCACGTGGTAAGCGAAGAAGATATCCCCACTGACCCCGACAAAATTTCCTTAATTAGAGAACTTAAGGCGCCCACGATAATAAGAGAATAACGAAGATTTTTAGGCATCGCATCGTGGTACCGACGGTTCGTGCCAGACTTTTCGCGCATAGCACACCCCCTCACCACGATGTTAAACAAGGTAACAGATGGAAGTGTTCTGGACAACAACAGGAGGCGTTCGAGAACTGAAAGTGTTCGCTTACTGAAGCAACCGTGTTAGTATGCCCAGACTTCACACAAAAATTTACCCTGCAAACGGACGCACGCGCTTTCTCACTCAAGAGCTAGAGGTCGAAAAACGAGTCATTGCATAGCCGCCGTCTTAACAAGGTAGAGCAGAACTATTCACCCACAGAGAATGAGTGGTTGGCCGTCGTATGTGCCATCCGAAAGATGAGACCTTATTTGGAAGGATACAAATTCACCGTTGTTGCAGACCATCTGTCCCTGAAGTGGTTAAACCCGATCGAGAGTTCTTCTGGTCGTATAGCAAGATGGGCACTAGAGTTACAGCAAAATTCGTTTGATATTCATTATCGTAAGGGAAAACTGAATGTTGTCGCCGACGCACCTTCACGCCAACCCCAAGATGCACAACTCTGCGTGCTGGGACAAGCAAAGGAAATACCAACGTGCAAATGATTAAAACTAAAATAGAAGACGTGAAAGGGACTCAGGAGAAGTTTCCGGATTATATTATCGAGAATGGTGAGTTATATCGTCACTTAATATTTCAGGTAGACGACGATGACGGGATGCCATGGAAGTTATGTGTGGACAAACCTATGCGAGACAGAATACCCCAAGAGGTTCACGACAGTCCAACGGCTGGGCACATGGGGTTCCGGAAAACAACCATACGAGCGGCTAATCGATATTCTTGGCCTGGAATGCACCGAGATATAAAAAGGTACGTACAACAGTGCCCAACCTATCAAATATATAAACCCAGTCAACAGCAAACTGCTGCTAAGATGCTGACGCAGACAGCGGAGGAACCTTGGGCTACGGTACGCACCAATTTTGTAGGACCGCTACTAAGATAAAAGCACGGAAATACAATGGTACTCGTATTTCAAGATCGATTCTCTAAGTGGGTAGAAATTATTCCCCTCCGTAAGGCGACGGCGAACAGCCTTAACAAAGCGTTTCGAGAAGGGATATTGTAAAGATTCGGCATACCGAAGGTCATAATCACCGATAACGGAGCACAATTCACGAGCAGACAGTTCAAGAAACTCCTAGAGAATTACGGAGCAAAACATCAACTAACCGCACCTTACACGCCACAGGAAAACCCAACGGAGAGGTCCAACCGAAATATTAAGAGAATGCTATCACAACTCACAGGCAAAGATCAGCGAAATTGGGACGACTTGTTACCAGAGATTATACTATCACTCAACTCAAGCGTAAGCGAAGCAGCCGGGTACAGCCCTGCCTTCGTAATACAAGGACGAGAACCACGAATGCCGAGTACACTCTACGATGAAAAAACGTTTGGAATAGGTGAGACCGTAACAAAACCTAATGAGAGAGCTGAAAAAATTAATGAGATATTCAAGAAGGTACAAAGGAATCAACAGCGCGCATCTACGGAACAGGCGCGGCACTATAATTTACGCAGGAGAAGATGGCATCCAGCGATTGGAGATAAAGTTTTGGTGAAGGAGCACAATTTGTCCAAAGCAATAGACAACTACGCTGCCAAGCTGGCACCAAGATTCAGTGGCCCGTATCGAGCCACGGACTTCATATCACCAGTAATCGCCCAATTAGATACAACTCACAACGGCAGAAGAAGAACCGCACACGTAAGGGAAATAAAACAATTTTTTTTATGGAGATAAGGACCGATCAAGAGACCAAAGCGAGACCGGCCCTGGGCACCCCTCTGAGCCTAGTCCACCAACGAGCGGAGGATAGGTAAACTTCGGCCTGGCCCGAAGTGTGACAACTCGGAGACCGCAATATGGGAACATGCGCCAAGCAAGAAGAAGAAGAAGAGGTGGGAGATGAAACAAGAAGAACCATCGAAGAATTACGAAGGGTCACGAGGAATCAAGAGAAACATGATAAAAAACGAGAAACGAAGATGGATGAATTCATATTACTAAGAGGAACACAAAGTTTTGTGAACGAAGAAGAAGCACGAAGGGTAACAAAAAAAACTACGAAGAATTACAGCCACATGATAAGAAGACGAGAGACGAAGAAGAATAAGCACGAATCTCTACGAAGAACGCAGGAAACGCAAAATTTAAAGAGCGAAGAAGAAGAAGCATGAATAATTACGCAGAACATAATTAAGCAACCAACTACACGGATGGCGGAGAGTTAGAAATCATATGAGGAAGAAGAAGAGCGAAGTGAAGTCTGATTTCATACACGAGGTTGTAACAAAAAGCGCCATCAGCCCCAATTATAATTTTATTAATAAGCATATCCAATACAAACACTTATTTGCATATACACACACCAACACTGCTAATAAAAACTTTCATAAACCCCTTTAATAAGAATAACAACACGGCAACACCAACGCGTTATCTTCAAAAGGCAACACTACAAAACTCTTTTTCGGATAATGATCCACTCTGTTAATATTATCAGCAGGACAAGAACCACCAAGAAAGTCGAAATGCAATACAAACCAAAAAGAACAACAAGTACAAGGCGAGCAGTAACGATCAGCAACACCGCCAATAATACCGACAATAAAAAACAAGAAGGTGAAGACGAAATACGAACAAACTAATAATTTGGTAGCCAGCAACAACAACAATAGACTAAACAGCATAAACAAATAATAAAATAGAGTTGGAAACAATTCACTAAACAACACAAACAAAGCACTATACAAGTGCATCAACATGGGCAAGTGCAGTTGTCACACAAGGGAAGCTGCCATGAAATATACGCGGTGATAACATTCCTTAGTACATCGCGGTTATGGAGAGACGTCAAGAATTTGCAGCAGAAACTTCAGCCGATGGTAGTTTGCGCATACGGCTGCGCCGCGTCAAGAGTGAGGAGTTTGAGGAAAACCAAGAAGAAAGGGATACAAGCTGTGGCAGTGGTAGTGATAACGACAGCAACTCGGAATACGGGCACCTTACCACGAGCGACGCCGCCACCGAGGAGTTCGAAAACAAAACCCCTATATTTATCCAGACAGACGAAATTGACAACGAGGAGACCGAAGCAGTAATGAGAGCCACCACGCAAATTAGCGTTTTCTCTGACAAAGACCAAGAACCGAAGAGACGAGGTACTGTAGAGGTGAGGGAGGTCGAAGATACACGCGCGGACAACGGGTACATTGATTACTCTAAGCAGGTGGATGTACGCATACAAACGTACAACGATGGAGTAACCAAGGAAGACCCTCCCCCACCTAAACTACAGATATGTGATACCAGCGGACGAACCAGAGGATGGTGACACCCTAAGCTTATGTGCAGACGACAAATGGTTTAAAGGCTGGCTATACGAGGTTATCAACGCCGAGGAAGAACCAGTAAGTCCCGAAACAATCAAGGAGGTGGAAAAGTGGCTCTTCGAAGGGGTATGTCCGCCCGAACCAACACCGCCAATAAAGAACTTTAGCGGAGTCGAACCTATTCTAGAAGAGGTCATGAGGGCAATAAAAGAACAATCCGTAAATCGTCCGGGAAGGGCCAAACTTTCCAGTTACACGTAGCGGATAAGGTCTTCAGGGTGCGGATCAACAAACATTGTGCGGTAACGGTCCCGATCCGTGGAGGTAACGGGGGGATATGAAGACCCCAAAGTGCAGGCGTTTGGGAACTTCATAAACATATAATATATTTTGATTTTTAATTTTTGAATTGTATATTTGAATTTTAAACATAATATGTATATACCTGAATTTAAAACATGAAGTACAAACTTATTCATTTAAAACTATGTTTTTACATACATATATATTGTAACGAATTTACAAGCAGACTTGTACCCGTCGGCTGCCCCAATAAGCAAATGATTTGGGGTCAGGGCAATGTCATCAGTCGAATCGAGGCTTACAAAGGTAAGCGGCCGAGAATTAATGATGAATTCAGCTTCCATCAAAGCACAACGAAGACTTTCGTCGTTGAATGAGTAAGATGGACAGATGCTTTGTAACGTGGTTTTCGCTGATCGAACGAGGCGTTCCCATGCACCTCCCATATGTGGGTTGCTTGGCGGGTTAAAGTGCTACTTGATGCGATCGTATTTAATAGTCATTTCGTCGAAATTAATTTTGATAATTTGGTCACGAACAAGCCTTTCCGTTGCTCTAAATTTCGTGCCATTGTCGGAATATATTTCCAACGGAGTGCCGCGCCTTGCCATAAAATTACGTATACTCATGATGCATAAGCTAGTATCCAAACTGTATGCTATCTCAAAATGTACCGCACCTCTTCTCCTTGTGTCTGCCAACGTTCACGAGAATTGGCCCGAAATAATCTACGCCGGTATAAGTGAATGGCTTGGTGAAGCTGGCCAGTCTCGCAGTGGGTATAGGCGCCATTTGTGGTAGTATAAGTACTGCTGTGTGAATCTTGCATTTTTGACATGATTGGCGTACCGCTTTGTACAACACGCGCAAACGGGGTATATAGTATGAAGATTTGATGTTGTTAATAACCGTTTCGTGAGACATATGGTGACAATTTTCGTGAAAAGCTCGTACGATGAGGAATGTTGTATGACTCTCTCGCGGCATTACTATAGCATCCATATGGCAATCGATGGAATTGGCTCTTCCTTGTATGCGCATTACTCCATTATTGTCCAGGTAAGCGTTTAGCCAAGACAATGGACTTCCTTTGCTTAGTGGTTGCTTTGCACATAATGCACTGATCTCAAGTGAGAATGATTCAAGCTGCAATTGCTTGATGAGAAGATTGTCTGCGCTCTGGATCATCTCTGGTATAATTGTGTTCGGCTTGACGTAGTTTTGTAGAGCAGCTCTTAGCTTGGCAATGTATAAGATAAATGTGGCGACGGCCCTATAAAGCCTGGGCCAGTCGGAAAAATATTTAACGTTTATCGGTATAGATGGAACTTTGCTCACTCCATATACATGTTTCCGCAACTCGCTCATATCGACGTCATCAGTGATGGTGCGCTCGAATTCGGGCCATTCAGAGCTCGCCTTCCGTAGAAAATCGGAACCATGCAACCACTGTGTGATTGGCACTGGACTGCTGACCTTGGTTGCTGCTTCTGCCACATTAAATTTCGTTGGGACCCATTTTTTTGGAACGGCCTGCTCCGCTAAGACATCTCTACGCAGCCGTGCAAACCTGAAAATATACTTAAAAATGTCGTTATACGGGTCCCAATACATACTCAGAACCTTTTCGGCCTCTCCGAATTGTACTGGGACTTGTTCTGCTGGGTCAGTATTTGAAAGCTGTCGAAGGACTTTAGACGAGTTCGAAGCCCAGTGTCTCAGGTCAAATCCACCAGCGCGATGAACAGTGCGAACTTCGTCTGCAACCGCAAATGCGGCTTCTTTGTTTTCGGTGCTATCTATGTAATCATCAACGTAGTGTGCGTTTCGGATTGCCTCGTATGCTCTGGGATACCTCTGACGTTTCTATTCGGCATTTTTGTTTCGGATGTAGTGAGCAATGCATGGACCGCAGTTTATGCCGAATGTCATAGCTCTCATGACATATGCGCTTGTTTGACCGCTGATTGGGTCGAACCACAAAAAACGTTGTGCGTGCATGTCCTCTTCGCGGATATTTATCCTATGGAACATTTCAGCGATGTCGGCGGATATTGCCACCTTCCCCACTCTGAACCTCAGTAGAATTTCGATAACAGGTTGTAGCAGATCTGGTTCCGTGAGTAAATGATCATTCAATGACGTACCATGCGACTTCGCTGCCGCATCCCACACTAGTCTGATTTTATTAGGCTTGTTCGGATTTGTTGCTATGAAAATCGGTAGATACCAGACGTGCTTATTGTTAATAGCCATGTCGGCCTCCGAGAGTTGAAACGCGTAATTCTTTTGTATTAAATTGTGGATTTGGTTATCGATTTTTTCGTACAGTAACGGCTCGCGTTTAATTTTAGCCTTTAAATAGTTGAGACGCTGAAGTGCGTTGTTGTAGCTCTCGGGCAGGCTGTAGCCCTCGTAGCGCCATAACAGGCCGACTTCGAAATGCCCATTTACTTTAGCGCACGTTTGGTCCAGCATCTCAATAGCTCGTTTGTCGTCGCTTGACATTATATTTTGTTGTTTCACGGCGTCCAAGCTGAAGCTTTCTTTAACGACGTCGTGTAATTCTTGCCATTTGCTTTCACAATGACGCATGGTTACATGTGTTGCTGCGGTCGAAGCGCCTTGGATGCTCAACCCTAACCAACACTTAGATGCGATTGGCTCGTGACGACGACCTTCGCGTATTTTTCAAGGTACAGCGATTTTCCAATTGTCGGCTCCTATAAGCAACATTGGTTGAACATCATCGTAAGATGGTAAAGATATGTCCCGTAAATAAGGGTATGCGCGACGCAGCTCGCTTGCGTTCATCGATTGTTTCGGTAGAGATAGATTTTTTATTGTATGTACGTTATTTAACCAAAGCAGTCTGTTGTTATCTGTTGTGGATATTTGTATTGACGCTCGCACCGATGTGTTTTCGCTGCGCGTAGTTTCACTCGTCCACTGTAGACATATTGGTGCTGGTACGCCGTTCATGCCGTGCCTTTGACTCATCGATGAGTGTCACAGACGATCCTTCGTCCAGGAACGCGAACACTTCGATTGTCTTACCTGCCACATGCAGCTTTACTGGCATTATACGAAAGAATTGTCTGCTGTGTTTATCGGCACGATGTGTGCTTACAATGGCCTGGTCGTTTTCTGCCTTAATTGCATTTTCATTGCCGCCACTATGCAGAAGTGGATGATGTTTTTGTGTGCAACCGTTCGTACCACAACCCTTCTTCGAGAAACAGCCTTTGCGGTGAGTCTTCAAGCAGCGGTAACATGCCTTTTCCCTTCTTACCATAGACCACCTTTCATTTACTGGCAAGTCTTTGAATGTTGAGCAAAGCGCACCGTAGTGATCAGTAGCATTGCACGCGAAACATTCCGACATATACTGCTTTGACTTACCCTGAGCATGGTTACGCTGTGCGCCGGTTTTTGGTTGTATGTCATTGTTGCTTTTGTGTGTGTATTAACTGAGCTTGTTTTGTAAACGACGGCAGGAGATACTACGGTTGATGCTGCTTCGGCAATACGATAAAGCCATTCGCTAAATTATTGTATGTGTGGTGCACCGTCACGCGGGTGCATTGCCAAAGCCAGCTTGTGATGATTAGGTAATTTGTCAAGCAGTTCTTTCACCAGCATGGGACTGTTGAGGTGTTCGTTCAGCTTACAAGTTTGCATTGTCGTACATATATTACGGACAGCTAGTGCAAACTCTATGAGTGTTTCAAGTTTGTATTTTGGAGGAGCTATTTTCCTTGCTTTAGCGATGACTCGTTCCAAAATGTATTCTGGTCTACCGAAAAACATCTTTAGTGTGCTGAGAACATCGGGTACCATAGTTGGAAGGAGCAACTTGTCCTTCACCAACTCGCGTGCTTTATCTTTTAGGCAACGCTGCAAACGCAGCATATTTTCTACGTTCGAAAACCCTGCTATGGACGTACTGTGCTCATAGGTGCTGATGAACATCGGCCACACTTCTGGGTCGCCCCTAAAGGTAGGCAACTCTTTCGGTATGGCCCGCCTGCTGCTACTTGCGAGGGTGATGGGGTATTGGTGGCAACAAATGGTAAAGTTGTAACGGTTGTGGCACTAATATTCATTTGAGCAAGTAACTGATACTTTTGCTCTATGAAACGTTCTTCTGCAGCGCGTTTCTCTTCGAGCATAGCTAACATAAGTTGGTGTTGACGACTGCCTTCATTGGATTGACGTTGCGACTGGACACGCTCACCAACTTCTAATCCGTTGCCCTTGATTTGAGCTGGTTGCGTTTGCTGTTGTGACGAACCAGAAGAATTTGTGTCTTGCGTTGCATTTGTATGCCCTGGTCCCATATTGTTATTTTCAGTACAGGAAGCGCAACTCCAATCACGCTGCTCACCACTATCATCCACTCCAGCGCATTCGAAGTGAAACCATTCTTCACATTCGTCACACTGCACCCAGTTTTCCCCTGTAGATTTGTCCTCCTTTTTTCCGCATACCTTACAAATGCACATGTTTGCACGAGGTAACAGTGTGAACTAGGAAAAAACTCAAGTACAATTTGTTGATTTCGGAATTGATGCCGCTGATTTCGCTGGATAAATTCTTGCGAACGCTTTAGCCACTGTCGCCGGTTTATGCAAGAGCCTTTATTGCCACGTGCAAGTGCTGAACAATGATCCCGATTCCAAGTAATTAATCAAAGCAAAACACTAAAATTTTTTAAAGATTTGTTACGGGCAAAGAAGGAGAAATATTTTATGTTTAATAGCAGCTATAACTTTATTTATCAATTCAACACATTAATAAAGTATTTAATAAAAATAGCGGGAGCGCTTTAAAAAATTTTAGTTTCTTCCTTCTTTTTTTATCCCGAATTGAATGTCAAGTTGCCGGATATGTATATATGTATGCACGAGCGAGTGCAAAAAATGTACGAACGAACAGCTTGTAGCAACAGAAGAAATATTTTTGTGCGCGCGGGGTTGCCATCGTGATTGAACGATAAGGCCTGGTTTTTACGGCAACAAGCGTCTTAATCGAAACTGAATTCCTGCGCCTCTAGATTTGCTGGCTTTTATACTCTCTGATTTCAACGTTCGCATCTTCTAGGCGCTTCCAGAATCTACTAGTTGCCATCAGCTCTCAAACTTCTCAGCTGTAACTACAATTGCACGATTTTAAAGCTTCTCTCATTGCATACTTTCAGGAGTATCTCAGATATATGCATGTGTTTGTGCATTGACTCTCCGCTGCTCGTATACGTACGTGGTAAATATGTGTAGACGCAATTATTGTTTCGTTTATGTAGATACATAATGATGGAATCGTCACGATCAGACAAATCTCTTGATCTACACGCTGCTAGCATCGCCAAATATACCACTCTTCTATTTCGTGATTTCCCAATTGCTTGTATGCGGTAGATGACATCACTGATCGTCTTCACAATTCTGTACGGGCCTTCCCAACTGCACCGATATTTGGATGGAACTCCTTTCCTCCGGTGAGGGTTGTATAGCAGAAACGCATCTCCCTCCCGGAAACCTTCCGAATTATTTTCCTTGTCGTAACTGTGTTTCGTCTTACTACTCATTATCCTGGATCGTTCCCTCGCCCTCTGTTGCTTGGCCAATGAACTACTTCGTAGAGCTTGCGCTGGACGGATTGGCTTCGCATAATCAGTATCGTTCCCACGTTTCACAAGAGTAGTGCGCTCCGGCTTGAAACTACCCTCGCATTCTTTCCCGAAATTCGTTGCTTCGTTTTCCTGCGTCTTTTAGGTTTTGTCAATGTCAGTGTTTCTCTCGCAGGGACTTTTGATTTTGCGTTATTTGGCCCATTCGACCTATTAACCTTTGCCTTTGACTTCCGTGGTTTTTGTCGAGTCTTTTCCACCAGTACTCGATTACTACTGAATCCTTTCTGCAAACTGAAGTTAAGTGGTATATCCTGGTTCTTGTAACGCATCACCCTTTTCTGCATATCGATCTTGATGTCATGGTCAACCAACAAGTCCAATCCCAATATGACTTCATCAACGATCTCCGCCACACGAATTTGTGTAAAACCATGACCTTCCCAATTAAGAATTCACAGATCACTTCTTCCCGGACTTGGTTATACTCGCCAGTGACCGTACGCAACCTCGCTCCAGGTAATGACTTTACTCTCCTGTAGACCAAATCAGATCGAATCAAGGAATGAGATGCGCCCGTATCTACAGTCAGTACATGTTCTTTACCATCCACGTTCCCTCTGACGGTGAGACTGCTCGATTTTCTACCAATTTGCAATACAGATATCACAGGGCATTCAATAGCTGGATCTAGCTCTCGATCTCTACCTCTTACTCGCTCTTGCTCATCTCCTCCAGCTTTGCGTTTACGGCTTTCCACATTGTTGGAACTATTATGACCAAGATCGCAATGACGTGCAATGTGACCGGACTTCCCGCATTTGAAGCATTTGATAACTTTTTCACTCCGCTTTTGCGATCCTTTCAGCGCCTCCAATATTGCGTTTATCTACTCTGGCCTTTCTACTTCCACACGGTGTGCTTTGAAAACTGGCTTACACAGAAGCGACGCTGTTTCCTGAATCAGAGCTTGTGACACCGTTTCTGCGAATGTTGGCTTTGGGTTTGCGTATGTAGCTCGCTTTGTTTCGGTGTCCCGTATGCCATTTATAAAGCTCTGAATCTTTACCCTTTCAGTGTATACCACGGGTCCGTCCGCATTCGCTAAATGTGCTAGCCTTTCAATATCCGACGCAAACCCTTGCAATGTTTCACCGGGCCTCTGGAAGCGGTTCAGCAACTCCATTTGGTATATCTGTCTCCTATGCTTCATAACAGTTCCGTTCGCCCTCTGGAATGGTTTGTAAAATCTCAGCTGCAGGCCCTTTCAATGCCATGAACAGTGCAGCAACTTTATCTTCCGCATTCCAGTTGTTCAGTGCTGCGGTTTTCTCAAACTGTAGCTTGAAGACCTGGAAAGGAACAGAACCGTCAAAGGATGATGTTTTTACCTTTGGATTACTCGCTGAAACAGCTGGGCGTGTTAGTTGTAACTGCTCCATACGACCCTTCAAATCATCAACTTCTGCCTGAAATTGAGCGATTTTTGCATCCATCGCTTCCAGTTTTGATGATACCCTTGCTTCCTGTTCTGACAGTTGCGAAGATATGAGAGATTCTTGTACTTTAAACTGCTCAGCCATATATGTCTTCTGTTCTTCTAACCAGTTGTTTTTCCATCTTGGATGTTAAACGTGTCTCCTGTGATTCCAGTTGGGATGACATGTTGGTGGATATTTGGGATGCCAATTGCGACGACATTGATGCTACTGTCGATGTTTGTGCAGATATTGCAGCCAATATCATGTTCAAGACTGTGCTGGTAACCGTCTGCGATGTTTCGTTTTTCTCTTCAATTTTTGCTGTCTCCTCGCCATCAAGATGAAAGACATACTCTTCCACGTTAATTTCCTCTAATTCCATTGCCTCTCGTAGTCGTGCCTGAAGTTCGAGTTTACTGCCGGTTGTATTCAATCCACGGCTGTCCAACTCCTTCTTCAGTTGCTGGATCTTCAATTCACTGAACTTTGCCATATCCTTGTTGTCCTCTGGAATTTATTCAACAATTCCTCTTCTGACACCAATTGTACTGAATTTACTGCAAATCCTCTTATTTGCAATCTTCTGCTAACGTTCGTATCGCTAAACTGTTGAATAAATAACTCCAATATTGAATAATGGAAAAATGGCCTTTATTAAAGTACTTCACAATAACACTTATACTTTGCAACGAATAACTTGCTTAATAACCAAACTGATTGATAGCTCAAATGAAAACTCACCTTCAAAATAATACTGTTCTTGCTCGATAGATAGCGTCTTAATCGAAACTGAATTCCAGCGCCTCTACATTTGCTGCATTGTATACTATCTGATTGCAACGTTCGCATCTTCTAGGCGCTTCCAGAATCTACTAGTAGCCATCAGCTCTCAAACTTCTCAGCTGTAACTACAATTGCACGATTTTATAGCTTTTCTCACTGCATACTTTCAGGAGTATCTCAGATATATGCATGTGTTTGTGCATTGACTCTCCGCTGCTCGTATACGTACATGGTACATATGTGTAGACGCAATTATTGTTTCGTTTATGTAGATACATAATGATTGAATTATTGATGTGAATTCACGTCACTGCTTAGCATCGGCCTAGAGATAGCAGCACCCCTTAGTTTTGCTAATATTCGTAACAATATGTTATATATTTTATAAAATACAAAAAAGGAAATATAAGTTATATATAGTATATGCTTAATGTACATTACTTGAAGTTTTAGGCGGATACTTTTGGTGCAGCCTATGGAAAATTACGTATGCAAACACACGAATATACATATATACATAGATAAGCAATGAGAAAGAAAACTGAAGCAAGAATATTGTTATTAATTGTTGTAAATCTAATGCGAAAGAGTACCGAGGCAAGAATATTGTTATTAGTAGTGTGGGGATAAATGATTTCCACATCTAATTAAACGTTTATTCAACTTTAAACTGTACGTTTATTTGTCAATAAAATCCAACTTAAAACTAGTACAAAATTTATGCGTGTTAATTTCAGAAGTTCTAGAAATTTAATGCTTGGGAACGAAAAAGAAGTGTTCCTACTGAATACGATTGTAGTAACAAAAAGGAATAAGAAAAAGTACCAATTCCGAAATAATGCTGCCACCCGTGACAGTGGTGTGTAGAGTTCCCACACTACTCCCCCCAAATGATGGCTTGAGCTGGTTGAAAGTCGAATTTAACCTCCGGAATGGAACTACTGTGTGGCTGTTAAGCTCTGCAATGGCAGGCTTGTTGACGTGGCCGGTTCCTGAGGCGGATTTGGCTGGTTGAACACCCGTCTGTGTGGGGTATTGCCAAAGACACCGTCGCTTGCCAAATGTGCTGGTTTCAGTCGTTCGATGTTAACGTTTATTTCTCTGCCGTTGACGTCGATCGTGAAAACTCGTTCGTCAATCCTTTTTAAAATTTTATGCGGACCCGAGTATGGCTGGTCGAGTGGTCGTTTGGTTGCGTCGATTCTTAAAAAGACGTGTGTACACGTCAGCAAATCCTTGTGACAGAAAGTTTTTTGGCGGCAGTGATGTGTTGTAGGGGCCGGTCTGATTTTTCGCATATGTGTGCAGAAATCTTCAAGAAACGAATTCCGGTCGACTGGTGAATCACCATTGATGAAAAACTCGCCCGGTACACGAAGCGTCGTTCCATAGAGGTATTCCGCTGGTGACGCCTTAAGGTCTTCTTTGTAACATGTTCTTAAACCTAGCAAAACCGAAGGTAATGCTTCTGTCCATTGAGTTATCTGGTGGCACATGATGGATGCCTTCAGAGTTCGACGCCATCGTTCCACTAACCCGTTCGCCGCTGGGTGGTACGCTGTAGTTCTGATTCGCTTGCCGCCAACCAAACGTGCAAGGGCTGTGAATAGGGCACTTTCAAATTGCGTACCTTGGTCAGTTGTGAGCAGTTTGGGGCATCCGAAGCGGGCAATCCAGTGTGAGAAAAACACTTTCGCGACCGGGTTCGCCGTAATATCTTTGATTGGGACTGCCTCAGGCCATTTTGTGAACCTGTCAATCATAGTCATGCAATACTTAAAACCCTGCGACTCCGGCAAGGGCCCAACCAGGTCCAAGTGAACGTGATCAAATCTTTCGTCAGGGTCAGGGAATGACGTGGGTGCTACATGTGTGTGGCGGCCTACTTTGGAGCGTTGACATGGAAGACAATCGCGGGTCCACTGCAAAACGTCTTTGTCCATTGACGGCCATACGCATCGCTGGGCTATGATTTTGACTGTGGCTCGGCCACTAGGGTGAGCTAGATTATGTAGTGCTTCGTAGATTTTTCGGCGTAACTGAAGGGGTATGAACGGTCTGATGTTGTTAGTTGAAACGTCGCAGTATTTTATGAGCCGACCGGATCCGAAAGTGAGGGTTTGGAGCTTGAGTGAAGTTTTATTGCGAATTAGCAGCTGTTGCAGTTCGTCATCTGATTCTTGATTATTTCCGGAAGATGTATGGTTTCAACACGTGAGAACGTGTCTGCTACATGGTTGTCGGAGCCGGAGATGTGTTGAATATTAGTGGTGAACTGGCTTATAAATCCCAGCTGCCTGATCTGGCGTGGCGACGACTTGTCTGAATTTTGGCGGAAAGCGTATATCAGCGGTTTATGGTCGGTTCTTACAACGAATTCGCGTCCTTCAATCCAATGCCGGAAATTTTTTATTGCCTCGTAGATTGCTGTTAACTCCCTGTCATACGTACTGTAATTTTGTTGCGCAGGCGATAGTTTCTTGGAGAAGAAGCCGAGCGGTTCCCAGGTGTTGGTGGGTTTTTGTTCGAGAACGGCTCCTATTGCTGTGCTGGATGCATCACAAGTGATTCGAATATCAGCAGTGGGTAACGGATGCGCTAAAAGCATTGCGGTTGCAAGTTGCTCTTTGATCGCAGCGAAAGCTTTTTCGGAAGCGTCTGTCCATGGCACCGGTCTTCGGTCATTTTTCTTAGACTCTTTTAAGAACTCGTTGAGTGGCGCCAGGACGTTAGCGGCGTTTTTAATGTGGCGTCGATAAAAATTGATTGCTCCTGTGAATCTTCTCAGATCGATGATTGTCTTCGGCTTAGGGAAATCGCGTAGTGATTTGACTCGGTCTGGCAACGGTGCTGAGCCCTGTGCTGTGATACGGTATCCCAGAAAATCGACGGCGGTTGAACCCAGTATTCATTTATCTGCGTTAATGCAAAGGCCAAACTGACTCAGTCTTTGGAATACCAGGCGGAGGAGTTGCTCGTGTTGCTTCTCATTGTTTGACGCAATTAGCAGGTCATCGATGTAAGCATATACGAAGTACAATCCGGATAGTGCTTCATTTATGAAGCGTTGAAACGATTGGGCTGCGTTACGGAGACCGAATGGCATACTGACGAACTCATACAAGCCAAACGGTGTGATTACAACTGTCTTGGGGATGTCTTCTTCTGCTACTGGTATATGGTGGAACGCACGCCGGAGATCAATTGTGGAAAACAATTTTTTCCCTGCGAGGACGGTGGTATAGTCCTGCAAAAGCGAGATCGGATAACGGTCTGGTATGGTCTGCTCGTTTAGCCTTCGGTAATCTACGCAGGGTCGCCACTCTCAATTCTTTTTCCGAGCCATATGGAGGGGACTAGCCCAGGGGCTATTGGATGGTCTGGCGTGGCCTAGGTCGACCAAAATCTGAAACTCTTCTTTAGCAATTTTGAAGCGTTCGGGGCACAGCTGGCGTACACGTTGGACGCAAGGTGGTCCGGTGGTTGGTATATAATGCTTTATCGAGTGCTTGGTGGCCGTACGGTTCGATGGATCATCCAGTAATTCAGGAAATTCTCTGAGGATGTTTGTGAATTTTCTCGGTTTATTGAGGGCCGTTATCGCTGTGACTGGTGCTGTTGTGTATGCACCTGTGCTGCGAGAACCCGAGTTGGGGTCTATGATACACCCCCGTTTGAGGTCGACTATTAGGCCGTGTTCGTGAATTAGGTCTGCACCGATGATTGGGTATGGTACGTTAGCCATACAAAAAATCCAATGAATTGGTCGACGGAGCCCAATATTGAGAGTCAGCTCCTTTTGTCCGTATGTTTCGATGACAGTGCCGTTGGCAGCTTGTAGTCGAAATTGGGTTGATGTTAGTTTGCCCTGACGGGGAGGGGGAGTGACTGAAATATCCGCGCCAGTGTCGACGAGGTATTTTGTGCCTGTTGTGCGGTCGTAAATGAATAGTCGGCGGGGTGTTGGTTTGCCGCCAGTGGTCGCCGAAACTACTGGGGGCAGCTTGCGTTTCCTTGACTCTGTAAAAATGCGCATGGTTGTGTGCATCTATTGGCACGTATCCCGAACCCGCTATGATAAAAGCAGGTGGAAGGTGGTGAGCTGTTGGCGTTCGGGCTTTGAGGTATGTTGGGTGCCTTGTTGGAGGACTTGTTCTGTCTGCCTTCTTTTCCGAACGCAGTTGTCATTGTTAATTTTTCAACCTGCTTGGCTAATTTGTTGATTTGTTCTCGTAAACTGCTGCTTGTGTTATCAGCTGTATGTGCGACTGGCATAACGTAACGATTGTCGGAGTAGCGCTGAATTTCCATTAGCCGATTTGCCATCAGTGCGAGTGTGGCGTTATCAGGTTCGTTAGATGCAGCTAGTGCTAATTGTACCTGAGGTGGGAGTCGATCGAGCCAAATTGTGCGGACGAACGTAGTATCTAGTTTGTTTCCGCCCAGTCGATTGATCTCTGAAAGTAGTTCCGATGGACGTCTCTCGCCCAACTCAAGACCAGATAGAAGCATTTTGAATTTGCGTTCCTGTGAAATACTATAATGGTTGACTAGAACTTGTTTAAGTGTATTATACTTATCGGTTTGGGGAGGGTTTGTAATGACACCCTCTACGATGATAAGTGCATCTTGATCCAGACGGCTGACTACCGCGTAATATTTCGTTGGATCGGAAGCGATTCTCCTGAGCTGGAACTGCGCCTCGACCGCGGCAAACCACAGCTGCACTTGTTGCGTCCAAAATGGAGGTAAATCAAGTCGCTCGAATTTATCTATATGTGTCGCTAGTTGTTGATTACCAACTGCTTCATAAAATTCCTCGGCGCCAGCTCCAATTTGCAAACCAGCGTTATCATTCTGGCTTTCTGTTGCATTAGTGTTCATATTGAGTTTGCTGACCAATTATTGGTATATTTATTAAAATTGAAGGGGTCACCAATTATGTGGGGATAAATGATTTCCACATCTAATTAAACGTTTATTCAACTTTAAACTGTACGTTTATTTGTCAATAAAATCCAACTTAAAACTAGTACAAAATTTATGCGTGTTAATTTCCGAAGTTCTAGAAAGTTAATGCTTGGGAACGAAAAAGAAGTGTTCCTACTGAATACGATTGTAGTAACAAAAAGGAATAAGAAAAAGTACCAATTCCGAAATAATGCTGCCACCCGTGACAGTGGTGTGTAGAGTTCCCACAGTAGTTTTAAGTCGAGCATACATACATACATACATATATATATCCACAAATACCAACACAAGTGATGCGAAGAAAACCGAAGGAAGAACATTGTTATTAGTTGTTGTAAAGTTAATAGATTAGTTGATAAGAAATATTGCTAAATAGTGGTGGCCGACTGCCAAAAAAATCCTATAAAAGGAGCGGCAGCAACCAAACAAAGTTAGTTAGGGGCCGACCAGCCAAAGCATAGGTATACAGTGTGACGCGTAGCGACCACTACGAAGCAACTGGTAGTGACCACTCAGGTTGTTTAAGCTATGTATATTACGAGTCAGAAAAGTACAGGTATATAGTGGACGCGTAGCGACCACTACAAAGCAACTGGTAGTGACCACTCAGGTTGTTTAAGTTACGAGTTAGGAAAGTACAGGTATATAGTGGGACGCGTAGCGACCACTACGAAACAAGTGTTAGTGACCCCTCAGGTTTTTTAAATAACTAGAACGCTGCATATACTTCAGGAAAATCACAGGGAAAGAGAGGCCTAGGGTAAAATGTAGAGTAAAATGTACACTTAATTTAACAAACAGAAGTTCTTTTCTTTGTAAGGGAACCCATCGGCCGAGTTATAACCCTGGCTATAGACACGGAACGACCGGGGTTCTTTACAATATATATTGCCAGCCTCTGCATCAGAACCATACTAATTGACAAACTATTCATTATATACACCAACAACGTACCAGATGCCATACTAGTTAGCTTACCCAACACTGTTATTCCAATTAACACACTAGTCCGCCTTTGCGCCAGCATTATGCCAGATGGTATACTACTAGTTATTATATACAACAATATCATCCCAATTGACACACTAGTTAGTGTATTCAAAATCAACATACCAGTTGGCATACCACTCAGTCTATGCATCATTGTAATACCAGTTGACATACTAGTCGATATATGCATCAGCATCCTACTAGTTAATATACTAATAAAAATACGTACATATATATAAAAACTTAAAAAGTATAATTCAAAATGGCTAAACTAGTTCAAATGCATTTTTGATTAATTTAATTCAATTATAAAAGTATTTATGTTAAGGTGTCATTTTATATACATATATCACTTCAAAATATATAAACTTAGGAAAATTAAAATTACTTATAAATAAAAACTAAAAAATTATAATTCAAAATTTGGTATATAAACTCAAATTGATTTCAAAACATTAAACTTTAAAGTACATCATACTTATGCAACTAAATATCTACACCTTTTTTAGTTTTAGTTGAGAAAGTTGCAGGTGAAGTGCAAAAAGTTAGCAGAAGGCATCAAATGAAGAAAGCTCACATTTGAAGTTCAGAATTTTAAATTGAAGTTCAGAAAATTATAACTGGAATTTAGAAAATTACAATTGTGCTCAGAATATATATTTTTAGATACAAAAATTTTAAAGTTTCGTTCCTAAATTTTAACGACTTTGGCCGGCCACTCAAATACTTTGCGGACAATCTACTAAACCAACGGAGAAGGAACGAGCGAGTCGTAGTTGACTGTGTCAAAACAGGCCAAGCTGCATGGGCACCGTCCTATGATGAGGGTTAATGGAGTTCAGATCGGTGATAGTGATATGCACTTTACGGAAGTCATGCTGATGGCTGGATAACCGAAGAATTTCTGGGACTATTGTAATGGTAGGCTTGGCCTTTTCAATGGCTTCATATCCTCTGTTGAGGTAACGGTGTGGTGCGACTCGTCATGCTTGTATTTATGTACCCGTTGATTTGGACGGTATCTAGTATTGTCAACTGAAGTATGCATTGCAAATTGGTTGCAGAAAGCACTCACGCATTTCGTCGAGTGCGACAGACGTAATTCTAGTCGAATAAATTATTCAAATACTAACTAGTATGAATATCACAAAAAAGTTATAGTCAATAAACTACTCAAAAGCTGACTAGTATGAATAACGCCACAAAATTCTAATCAATGAACTGGAAACCTTTGCTGACTACTTTGGCTTTTGAGTGCAGGGTGCTTTTCTCTAAAGAGTCTGGCAAAGTTGACATAGCCATAATACCATTGTCATAACCATATTTTATACTTATCCATATCAATTAGCTTCGGTTATTGGTGCCTTAACTAAAATATGTGACAGTTTTATAAGAAAGACGAAAATGCAAAAAATTAGGAACAAATTCCAAAATTAATTAGTCACTCAGTCAAAACGTATCAAAAACAAGTAAAGGTGTCTAAGTTCGGGTGTAACCGAACATTTTATACTCAGCCTGAGCTCCAATTGTACATTTCATTTCAGATAAATTACTTTTCTAAATAACATGTGGTACCGCCCCTTTAAAAAAAAATTCTCCCCATTTCTTCTTACAATAAAATTTGATAAGTGAAATATCATTGATTCAAAACTATTTTTTGCTAAGTTATAGCTTACTATTCTAGTCTAAGACCCTTTTAAACTTGTTTTATATCTAAGTTGCCGTGGTCTTTAACCGATCCCGTCCATTTTACTAGAAATATTTCCTGCTATTAGGAAAATATGTGTACACCATTTCATTACGATATGTTAATTTTTTTTGGAGTTATGGCTCCCGAAACTTAGAAAATTGCTTAGTCATAAAAAGGGCGGTGCTACACCCATTTTAAAAAATTTAAGTGTTTTCCAATTTAATGTTATATTTCAATTCAGAGAGTAAAATTCTATGGAAACAAAGCTCTTTTTCGCTAAGATATAGCTTATTATTTTCGTCTACGACCCTTTCAAAAATATTTTATATAGAAGTGAGCGTGGTCTTTAACTGATCTCGTCCATTTTTCCTAGAAATATTTCCCGCTATAGGGAAAATTTGTGTACCCAATTTTATTACGATCCGTTAATTTTTCTTCGATTTATGGCTCCCGAAACATAGAAAATTGCTTAGTCATAAAAGGGGCGGTGCCACGCCCATTTTTATACTCAGTTGAGCAGAGCTCACAGAGTATATTAACTTTGATTGCATAACGGTTGGTTGTACAGGCATAAAGGAATCGAGATAGATATAGACTTCCATATATCAAAATCATCAGGATCGAACAAAAAGTTGATTGAGCCATGTCCGTCCGTCCGTCCGTCCGTTAACACGATAACTTGAGTAAATTTGGAGATATCTTTCTCATTTCAGATCGCTATATAAAATGGACTAAATCGGACCATAACCACGCCCACTTTTTCGATATCGAAAATTTCGAAAAACACAAAAAGTGCGATAATTCATTACCAAAGACAGATAAAGCGATGAAACTTGGTAGGTGAGTTGAGCTTATGACGTAGAATAGAAAATTAGTAAAATTTTGGACAATGGGTGTGGCACCGCCCACTTTTGAAAGAAGGTTATTTAAAAGTTTTGCAAGCTGTAATTTGGCAGTCGTTGAAGATATTATGATGAAATTTGGCAGGAACGTTACTCCTATTAATATATATATGCTTAATAAAAATTTGCAAAATCGGAGAACGACCACGCCCCTCTTTAAAAAAAAAAATTTTTTAAAGTCAAATTTTAACAAAAAATTCAATATATTTACAGTATATAAGTAAATTATGTCAACATTCAACTCCAGTGATAATATGGTGCAACAAAATACAAAATTAAAAGAAATTTTCAAAATGGGCGTGGCTCCGCCCTTTTTCATTTAATTTGTCTAGGAAACTTTTAATGCCATAAGTCGGAGAAAAATGCACCAATCCTTGTGAAATTTGGTAGGGGCTTAGATTCTAGGACGATAACTATTTTCTATGAAAAAAGGCAAAATCGGTTGAAGCCACGCCCAGTTTTTAAACACAGTTGGCCGTCTGTCCTTCCGCTCGGCCGTTAACACGATAAATTGAGCAAAAATCGATATATCTTTACTAAACTCAGTCCACGTACTTATCTGAACTCACTTTGTATTGGTATAAAAAATGGCAAAAATCCGACTATGACCACGCCCACTTTTTCGATATCGAAAATTACGAAGAATGGAAAAAAATGCCATAATTCTATACCAAATACTAAAAAAGGGATGAAACATGGTAATTGGATTGGTTTGTTGACGCAAAATATAACTTTAGAAAAAAACTTTGTAAAATGGGTGTGACACCTACCATATTAAGTAGAAGAAAATGAAAAAGTTCTGCAAGGCGAAATCAAAAGCCTTTGGAATCTTGGCAGGAATACTGTCCGTGGTATTACATATATAAATAAATTAGCGGTACGCGACAGATGATGTTCTGGGTCACCCTGGTCCGCATTTTGGTCGATATCTCGAAAACGCCTTCAAATATACAAATAAGGGCTACTCCCTTTTAAAACACTCATTAATACCTTTAATTTGATGCCCATATCGTACAAACAAATTCTAGAGTCACCCCTGGTCCACCTTTATGGCGATATCTCGAAAACGCGTCCACCTATAGAACTAAGGCCCACTCCGTTTTAAAATACTCATTATCACCTTTCGTTTGATACCCATATTGTACAAACGCATTCCAGAGTCAACCCTGGGGTCATGTGTCCCCACATGACACTAACCATCTCTTTAATTGTAATGTGGAACCAACGCCTCTAACACCCCTTTCCTTATGGTCCACCCCTGTTGAAACGGCAAGTTTCCTTGGACTCCCGTTAGAGGATATTGATGACAATTTGTGATCGGTCGCGGCTATTAGGTGGGGCGAGCATTGCTACAACAACAACAACAGAGTCAACCCTGGTCCACCTTTATAACGATATCTCGAAAAGGCGTCCACCTATGCAACTAAGGCCCACTCCCTTTTAAAATACTCATTAACACCTTTCATTTGATACCCATATCGTACAAACAAATTCTAGAGTCACCCCTGGTCCACCTTTATGGCGATATCTCCAAAAGGCGTCCACCTATAGAACTAAGGCCCATTCCCTTTTAAAATACTCATTAACACCTTTCATTTGAAACCCATATCGTAGAAACAAATTCTAGAGTCACCCCTGGTCCACCTTTATGGCGATATCTCGAAAAGGCGTCCACCAATAGAACTAAGGCCCACTCCGTTTTAAAATACTCATTAACACCATTCATTTGATACCCATAGAGTACAAACAAATTCTAGAGTCACCCCTGCTCCACCTTTATGGCGATATCTCGAAAAGGCGTCCACCTATAGTACTAAGGCCCACTCCTTTTAAAATACTCATTAACACCTTTCGTTTGATACCCATATCGTACAAAAAAATTTTAGAGTCACCCCTGGTCGACCATTATTGCGATATCTCGAAAAGGCGCCCACCCGTAGAACTAAGGCCCACTCCCTTTTAAAATACTCATCAACACCTTTCGTTTGATACCCATATTCTAGAGTCACCCCTGGTCAACCTTTATGGCGATATCTCGAAGAGGAATCCACCTATAGAACTAAGGCCCACTCCCTTTTAAAATACTCATTAACACCTTTCATTTGGTACCCATATCGTACAAACAAATTCTAGAGTTGCCCCTGGTCCACCTTTATGGCGATATCTCGAAAAGGCGTCCACCTATAGAACTAAGGCACACTCCCTTTTAAAATACTCATTAACGCCTTTCATTTGATACCCATATCGTAGAATCAAATTCTAGAGTCAGCCTGGTCCACCTTTATGGAGATATCCTTAAATGGCGTCCACCTATAGAACTATGGCCCACTCCCTCTTAAAATACTGTTTAATACCTTCCATTTGATACACATGTCATACAAACAAATTCCAGGGTTACCCTAGGTTCATTTTCCTACATTGGGATTTTCCTTATTTTGTCTCCTTTCCTATTTTTCCTATTTACTGTTATCAATCCATTTGGGAAATGAAATACCATTGATATAAAGCTCTTTTTTGCAAAGATATAGTTTATCTTATTCGTCCACAAGCCTTTTAAAAATATTTTATATAAAAGTGGGCGTGGTCCTTAACCGATTTCGTTAATTTTTCTCAAAGCATTCCTTATAGTAAAGGCAACCTCTCTGCCGAATTTTGTTATGATAGGTCTAACGATTTTTGATTTATGATTAATAATATTTGTAAAATTGATTTTATCACAAGTGGGCGGTGCCGCGTCCATTGTATACAAATTTTTATCAAGAGTTCCAATATCAGTCCACGTATCAAATTTCAACATTCTAGGTGTATTACTTACTAAAGTATCAGGTTTTTTGTGTTTTCCAAAATTGTATATATATATAAAAAGTGGGCGTGGTTATCATCCGATTTCGCTCTTTTTCAATACCAATCTATTCTGGGTCCAGATAAGCTATCGTACCAAATTTGGTGAAGATATCTCAATATTTACTCAATTTATCGTGCTAATGAACGGACGGACGGACATGGCTCAATCAATTTTTTTCGATACTGATGATTTTAATATATGGAAGTCTATATCTATCTCAATTCCTTTATACCTGTACAACCAACCGTTATCCAATCAAAGTTAATATACTCTGTGTGCAAAGCACGCTGAATATAACAAGAAATAAAATATCCAAAAAATGAATGAATTCACCAAATGAAATATTTATAGGTTATGGATACGGCGAAAAACCAAAATCCATGTGCCGTTGACGAACTACATTGATTTCCATAAGGTTGGTTGGATCAGCCGTTTTATGCGGATATGGATTTGTCAACTTTGTCAGGGCTCTAGGTCAATAAATAAAGTAGTAATAGCACTTTTACAGCTGATATCAGTAAGCCGTCCGTAGTCACTATTAGAGGAAAATAGTGAGGTGAAAATCAGTTTTAAGACAATTTGTGAGCATGAAAATCTTAGAAAAAGGGTGAAATATATTTGCCAAAAACGTTTTAAACATTATAGTTTCAACAATTTTTGTTGTTAAAATGGCCTACTGATTTGTAAGATCGGGGGTTCGAATCGAGCTCAAGGCCTGACAATAATTATTTTATCATTATTATTGTTATGATAAATTTTTTCTTAAATAATTTTTTTTTTAATTAGAATAGAAGAAACATAAAATTTAGACAACTGGCAAAGCTCGTGTATAGATCCCTTTCGGGAACTGCTAAATTCCTTCATCGGCAACGTTTAGGTGCCGCTGCTATAACCATTCAGCTATCACAGCGGTTGTTTGTTTGTTTTTATTAAATTTAGATTTTCGTTGCGCGCGGAGGTGTTTTTTGTTTTTTTTTAATCGCTCTCGTAGTTTTCGTCTTACGTCTCTATTCTACAGTGGTAACAACTTTATTTTTACCGGTTATGAAATCATCTGGCAACTTTTACATCTTTTTGGTATTCTGATGGCAAAAGTTTCCGGATAACACCGTAACCAGTAAAATAGGTGGTAACATCGACGTAACCACATAAAACAGCTGAAGTTTACTCTGAAAAATAAATAAAGCGAAAGTGAAAATTAAATTCATGCATGCTTTGTTATGCCAAGTACAAATTTCAACAACTAATAACTTATAAATAAGAATTTTAGTATTTAATTACACAGGTGCGCTATTCTATGTTACTGGACTTTAAAATTTGTACTTTACACAGAAATCCTGCAGATTGCATTACTCCGGCTACGTGTTTCAACGCACAACTAGCCGGAGCTGGTTCGGCGGGAGTAAATTTTTTGCACGCAAAACAACAAAAAACTTTGATAATTTTGTTTGCCGATAATAATTTTACCGGTTACGCGCAGCATAGGGCCGTTAATGTTTGTTTCAATTTCTTACAATGGACGACTTTTGTGGAAAGCGTAACAGACGGTTTTCGAGATCTCTCGATAGTGATATAATACCGTGCAATGGTTCTGCAAAAAAACATTCCATAGAGCCTGTAGTAGAGGCATCTCTGATTATGACGTCAGATTAATTAAAAACAATCGCCACTTGCTGTATTTTTGTGAAGAGTGCGTGGACATGCCGGATAAGCTCGGTAGAGCTTTAGACGCGATTCTTGTGGGCCAAAAGCAAGGGTTTGAAATAGTGTCTAGCGCTTTTGACAACAAACTCAATAATCTGTCTAAACAGCTCGACGAACTAAAAAACCAATTAATGGCATCCTTGCAGTCATCCAACAACAAAGTTCTTACTGCTGGATATTGTTATTGCGCCAGAAATAGCGTGTGTGGTGCCAGAAATAGCGCATTATTTATCTCTCCTATTTCTATGCCATCCAACAATAATACTAATAACGCTTTGTCATACAATCTTATGGAATTTCCCGCTACCACTCAAGGCACGGAATTCTCTCAATCTCCTTTTGAATGTATGCCGACTAACCCGCATACCGTTGGCACTCAAACAAATTCATCGTCTCTCTCTACCAACATCGGCATTGATTCAACTTTATCTTCTTCGTCTTCCATTTCTACTTCTACTGTTAATGCGCTTCCAACATCTATATCTAAAACAGCATTAACACCTGCTACCTAACAATACTACATCAAAAAATTGTCTCTCAACCGCCTCTACATCTAAGTCATCTACACATACAACGTCACCTGCTATATCTTCACATAAATCTAACACAACGTCTACTTCTATATCTACACCTCCAACTAAAAATAATAATAAAAACCCAAAGGCATCTACGTCTACATCTACACCTCCTGCGAAAAACAATAATATTGCAAAAGCAGCAAATAAATATGAATCAATTGCAGCTGCGCAATCTACAGTCAAAGTTAGTCGTGGTAATGTTATCAACTCTAATTTCACAGTTGTTGCTAACATTACAACTAATACTGCGACATCGTGCTCTGCTACTTCCCATTCTTTTGCTCATGTCGCTGCTAGCGCTGCTAACAACGCAGCTGAGCCGTCGAATAATACTTCGGCACACAAACAAGTAACGAATGTAGGAAAAGAGTTAAATCGTAATTCGCGTGCTTTTGTTAGTGGCATTAATGACAATGCTGATTTGGATGTGTTTGTGAAATATAAGCGGATCCATGTCTCATATTTTAGGCCGTCAATTACTGAAGAGAGTATTGCTAAATACTAGTGGTGGGATTATTTTCGAATTATATTCGCATAAACGTTATTCGAATAAACGAATAAATTTATTCGTTTCAAATAATTCGAATAATATTTCTTCGAACTTTTTATTCGTTTATTCGAATTCCTTTCCATATTATTCGAATAGTACTAAAATATATAGTACTATTCGAATAATACTATTCAAATAATACTGTTAGAATAGTAAAATAAAAATAAATCTGTATATCTTACGCTCATCGCTTGTACATATGAGCATGCACATGTATGTATACATACATATATTTATGTGTTTATAGATGCATATGTTCATATATTTTTGTTTGTTTGGGGTTGCTTTGTTAATATTCATTTATTTAGTTATACTAGCGGCCCGGTACGTGCTTCGCTACGTATAAAGTGATATATTAAATCAAACTCATTTATTTCAAAAAAAAAAGATATTTTATTATTTGCTAGCTATTTGAAAACTTAATCCAAAACATTTGGATAAACAATATTTTTTGTTTTTCCATTTTGAGCATGAATAAACATACGGCTGGGGGTACCGACTCTGGAACAAGCAACATAAAGTTGGCCATGTGAAAAACATGATTCCTCCATTTTCACACCACAAACGTTAAGTGTTTGCCCTTGTGCTTTGTTGATGGACATCGCAAATGATAAACGCACAGGATATTGTAATCGTTTGAATTCAAATTGCATATCAGTTGGAATCATAGTGATACGCGATATTAAACAAACTTCTCCTTTTGATTTACCAGTTAAGATCGTAGCTTCAATCAAATTTGGCAATAAATTTTTCACTGCCAATCTGGTGCCATTACACGGTTTTGGTGTATTCATATTTCGCAATAATATAATCAAAGAACCCATTTTCAGATTCAAACAATGCGGTGGCATACCAGCCGGTTCAAATGAATTTAAAAATTCAATTGGATAATTCATTGCCTCATCTTGATTCATAGCACTGTCAATTGATTTATATGTCGTGACTACACCTGGAAGTTTTGCTTAAATTTGAAAATTAATGGGATTGATATGGATGTTCTTCCGATCGAATAGTCGCTAAACTCAGTGATATAACGAACGTTTTGCCTATGCCACCAGGTGCATCCAAGAAATATAATCCACCTGCATTATTGGAAATGGTTTGCATGATTGTGTCATATACATGTTTTTGCTGAATATTCATCTTGGTTACATTCGATTGTACAAATAAACGCAAATCATTAGAATTGAATTCCTGCTCATGCTACAATTCATGATCAAACAGTTAATGCATCTCACGATTTGGTGCGATCATACCCAATTTTACTAATATTTTATTTGCAATCGTTAGACACATATCTTCAATTATTATTAAAGCTTCGTTGTACATTTCCAAAGTTATCAAAAAATCAGGATTTCTTGCATGATGACGCATACGAATTTAAATATCTTCTGCAATATAATGTTTATATTTGTTCCATAATTCAAGTGGATTCGATGGCATACATGTTGATAATATAATGGCAAATAGCATTCGTATGTTGAGGATGAGCCGAAATAGATGCATCATCATCCAACAAATGCAAAAGTTGGCATGCTTCACGGTATGTTTGACATGAATGACCGTTGACTGTTCTCAATTCTTGAAATGATTTTGGGCCATTCACGTTAAATAATAACAATATCAAATAAAAACACTCAACATTGTTTGGATGTACTGTATACATTCTCCCAATCGCTTCCGTTTGGAAAATGCCAGGATTTCCATTAACTGCTGTTCCTTGCTTACGTCTTTGAAATTTTTTCGAAGACACATTCCATGTCTAATACTGAGGCACTTCAGAATATAACAAAGTTATATCAAATGTATCAGTTTCGCATAATTTGAACAAAGCTGTTAACGTAGTTGCTGGTGGTTGTGCTGCTCTTTCCAATATATTTGCTACATTAAAATAAACACGTTGGTCATGCTGAAGATGCACAGCCGAGTGAACAACCGCAGGATGTCTTTCGTGCATTGGAAGCGACATAATCTTCCAGACAGCTTCATTGCTACTAATATAGCGCCGCATTTAATACTGAGTAATTTCATCATTTGTATTATCACCAGCAACACCGAAAATTGCCATATCGCTCCCTTTATTTACATACTTGCAAATATATTTAATGGATTTGCAGAATTACAATATTCCACATTTATATGAGCATTGAATATTTTCGATAATAATGGACAATACGGAACCACCCAACGATTATCAATTTCAACTTCCTGGTTATGCATTCTGCTATTATCATTAGGTGATCTAAGTCGATACAACGGATACCCGTCATTGCCCGTTATTGTGTCTGAAGTAATTTGCCTTGGGTATCGCTCCGAACATTTTTCATAAATCATACATGTTGAATTCACATTTAGTTCACCGCACGGTGCATGTATCTTGTTTTTAACGACAACTTGAAATAACTCAGGATCAGCAGTGTGATCAGGAAATTCAGCTGATATAAAGTTATCGATTTGATCCGGAGTTACTTTATGTACCAGCCAAATTAGTATATGTGCGTGCGGCAATCCGCTTTTCTGCCATTCGATGCAGTACATATGACAACGCACCTCCCCAAATACATATAATTTCACAATTAAATCCATAAGTGCTTTACATTTTTGCCGAAAAACACGCGCAGTAATGTCATGACGATCGGTTGTCGACTGTCCTGCAAATAAATTGTTTTTGATGTCATCCCACTGCGGATTACATGTAAATGTAATAAACAGATCCGGTCGACCATATTTTCGTACATAACACATAGCGTCTTGTGCATATTCGTTCATATTCCATGGGCTACCAATATACGAAGATGGCAATATATTTAAACGTCCGATGTCATTAATATTAGCATCATTCGCTATCGCATCTTGCAAATGAATATATTGTTCAGATCTTAATTTTACTTGGTTGAAACGAATAAAATTAAGACGTTCTGTTTCTATTTTGGCATACATATCAACGATGTGCTGATTATATAGTTTACCACATCTCAATATATAACTTTGTTCTTGTGGACGAACCATCAATCGATACGAATAAAAATTCATGACACTATCTTTTTTCTGTACATGTAGACCTGAAAAGGAGTGCAAAATGTGACTTAAGAAATTTATACAAATGGATCAATCATTGGTATATTGATATGGTAACCATCGTCAACTTTCCAATGCAATATTGGGTATTGTAATGCGTCGTAACTACGATGAAGTTCCGAAACACGTTGCAATTGCTCATTTCTGCGATGAAGTATAATATTACGGGATCGAAACTTATCACAAGAATTACAATTGCAACCTAATCAATTGTCGGTGCATTGAATCGCCTTTCATGCTCTCCAAAAGGTGTTTTATCAGCCCTTATTACGATTTTGTGATTATCAGATGGCATACGGTCGAGAGCAATTTTGAACAATTGAACTTATGCGTTATGCTGATGGAAAAACCTTTGTAGCTCACAAATAAATTCTCGTCTTATATTCAAAGCAATTGCACAACGTTGCTCCAATTCACGATTTTCATCACCAATAAAATAAATTTGCAAAAATTTATAATCAGCGTCGGGGTATGGCAATAACGAACCAGCTTGATGATAAATTTGGCCCTGAATCTGCAACATGTATATTTTAGGTATATGTTGCATAATAATTTTTAAAACTATAGACTATTTTATGATTCAGATTGATTGGGACAATCCTGTTTAAGTATTTAACTTAAGCGTCGGCATAAAATTATCTCTAATAATGTTAGTAGTACTAAAAGAAGTCATTTGAAATGCCGAATTATATTGTTGAATATGATTCAAAATGTGCTTTGAATTTACAGAAGCCCCAAAAATTAATGAAGACAATGGTTCGGGTGGAGTTTCTAATGCTGGCAATCTCACTTTGCATTAGCACAACACATGCCGGGCGTTTCACCTGGAATTTTAGCCGTATCACAATGTGGACATATTGCGTCCATTATTCCAATATATCCTTACATACTGTAATCAATCTGACTACTGTAATTAAAAGCAGTACGCATAATTTCAGGTAAAACAGATCTATTTCGTGCATTACGTTCACGCTGCGATGCATTAGCTTGTGCTCGTTCATCTGGAGTCTGTCATCGCCTTTGTAATGCCGCAGCATTTGCATGACGCGTTCGGCGACCTATATTTCCTCGTGTGGGTCGTGGCATTTTTTTTTTTTTTTCAATTAAAAAAGAATAAATTAAATTTAAAAAAATGTCTACATTAATAGTGGTACAACATATGTTTTTTCAAATAAGGAAACACACATGCATTCGTGCAATTCACTTCAACAATTCAAAACTTACGGTTTTTTGCACGGAAATTCGCTTTGCGCTATATTTCTTCTTTTCACAAATTTACACAAACTTCAATAATTACTAAAAAAAATACATTATTGGCATTTTTATGTAATAACTTGCACCGCGGTAATTTCGGACACTATTTAATGTATTGCGCTGCTTCGTTTATTCTGCTAACGAATGGTGTTCAGGCCAAAGAAACGCTCCAGCGATGTTTACACTCCAATGTCATTTATTCCCCTAATATGAATTTTCGTAATGCTAAGAGCCAAAGCTCTATATACCTATCTATACAAAATATCCATGTATTTCTCTATGCAAAAAAAAAGCACCGTAATATTGTTCGATGTCTTTTCGAAGCCTGCTTTGTTTGTCGATCTGCCTGCTACATACATACATGTTGATATAAATATAATGCAGGTAAGTTTATAAGTGGGAATAATAAATACGCTTAGGTTTTTCCGGTCAATTTTTTAAGATTTATAATATTATGCAAGATTACTTGACATATTGCGTTGTCAGTGCAAATAAAACAAGTTTATTCACTGTTACAGCCCGAGAAACAGAAAACAAAACAAAGCAATTTTACAGCGTTACATATATACCTAAACTCACCGAAAGCTTTAGGAAAAATGTTATTAACGAGAAGAATAGCATAGCTCTCGCACACAAATCAAACTACACGTTAAATAATATATTTACACAAACAAAGAGCCCTATCGAACCCCTACAACAAAACAACGTGGTGTACGAAATCACATGTAAAGGAAAAGAAAATGAGGACTGCAACAAATTGTACATAGGAACTACGAAACGAGCATTGGGCGTTCGACTAACAGAACACGAAGCGGACATAAAGAACCACAGAAACAATACTGCCTTACCACAGCATATCACATCGAGTGGATATAAAGCTGATCTGGCGAATACGAAAATTTTAGACAAAAACAAGCGCGGGAGAGCCAGATACACGTTAGAAAGCTTCAGAATAATGCAGCAGAGAGAAAACACAATAAACAAAAAAGAGGACACGGCAGACATCGCCGCAACTTACCTTTTGTGTTTATAACAAATTTAGTATGACAATTATACCCAACATGTGTGGTACCGATAACCCTAACTTAGTTTTTAAAGTTTTATAATACATATAATTAAAGTAAGTGATGATTTTGTTTTTACTCAAATACATGTTTGTTTATATATGTGCCTTCTGTGTGCTTAAAACATTTGTTGACTCTTTAACTCTATACATATATATATATACTAGCTATTAACTTTTATTTAAAATTTTTTAATAATATAAAAAAATTTTTTTTTTGTTGTTGAAAATAAATTCCGCCCTTGAAAATGCCAGGATGACTAGCAAAACGTCGGGCTGTAACAGTGAATAAACTTGTTTTATTTGCACTGACAACGCAATAGGTCAAGTAGCCTTGCATAATATTATAAATAAATAAGCTAGTTAAGACGAAAGTACATACATTTTGAAAGTGAAAGAGCGTAGCTAAGTAGGTAACAAATCGTTTAGTAAGTGACTAAACTATTATTGATGTATGTATGTATGTTAATATGAAAACGTATAATCTGCTGGCTAAGTGGGATGAATCCGACCAAACAAATGGGTTTTTGGTGTGTTTTTCAAAATAAATTCACCATACATTGAGCGCTTTTCAGCACCTTCAGGTAAAAAGATTATATTGTTATGTGATTGAATATACCATTTTAACTGGTTGTAGTACATAAGATTGCAATCTCTTAACCTGAAGGCGAGTTCCCAATTGGTCTATATCTCGAGTCCTTAGTTACACAGCGAAAAGAAAAACCCTCTTTTCATTAGCATTTATCAACAACTTACAATGGATACTCATGTGGTTCAAACACATCCTAGGGTTATCCGGGTCCACGTTTTGGTCTATATCTCGAGACCCTAGTCACGGAGGGGCATGAAAAATAATCTATACTATAGCAATCATCAACGCTCCCATTTGCTACCCATATTTTACAAACACATCCTAAAGTTATCCGGGTCCACGTTTTGGTCTATATCTCGAGTCCCTAGTCCCGGAGGGGCATGAAAAAAATTTATACTGTAGCAATCATCAACAGCTCCCATTTGCTACCCATATTGTACAAACACAGCCTAAAGTTATCCGGGTCCACGTTTTGGTCTATATCTCGAGACCCTAGTCACGGAGCGGCATGAAAAATACTCTATACTATAGCATTCATCAACAGCTTCCATTTGATACCCATATTGTACAAACACATCCTAGGGTTACCCGGGTCCACGTTTTGGCCTATATCTGGAGACCCTGGTATCCGATTCTTAAAATTTGAAAACAAAAACCATCTACGGAATAGTCAGAACAAAGCACCAAAATTTGGTTTGGATAGGTGAGCCCGTTCTTGAGTTATAAAATCACAACGAAAAATGGCATTCATTTTTATATATATAGATATACGTAACCAAAGTTGTGCTTGAGTCTTAAGCTAGAAATATCGGGGTCGTTATCCACTGTACTGATTATAGAACTTTGTTTATTACTAAACAAGTGCGTAAATGTAGATGTATTTTTATATGATTAATATGGTAGGAATTTTTGTTTCCCATATACATACATACATATGTATGTAAGTTGTATGGAAAAATTTCTTATGATATCTTTTGGTCACCATTAAAAAAATATTTTTACATGTCATTGTCAACATTTTGTGCGAAGTCTGATGGTTCAAAAATTATTTAAGGTTAATGTTAACTTAATTGAAAACTTTGGAAAAAAATGTCATAAAATAAAGTTTGAAGCAATCCATTTTAAACGTAACAAAATTCTAGTGGAACTAGTGACTAGTTTCAAAAACGAATTCCTGTCTGTTTTTGCCGCTCCTTAAAATTTTGATTGTCCTTGAACGCGTTAAACGCTGTAATTAAATACCCAAATGTGCATATAAGCATATTCTTACATATGTACATGTTGTATTCTTGCAGATTCCTTCGAAATTAGATTCATATACAAGTGCATGTTGGTATCTCTATATATACATTAGTAGATATGTAAATTCAAGAAACTGCGCAAAGGGTGATATGAAATAAAATCCCACCTACTTACAACATATGTACCTACCATATTATTTTTAATAAAATACATGTACATTTTTATGAACATTTACACACTTATTTACTAATAAAAAAAATTTCTATGATCAGTACATTGGATAACGACCCCGATATTTCTAACTTAAGAGTCAAGCACAACTTTGGTTACGTATATATAACTAAATAAATGAATATTAACAAAGCAACCCCAAACAAACAAAAATATATGCACATATGCATCTATACACACATAAATATATGTATGTATACATACATGTGCATGCTCATATGTACAAGCGATGAGCGCAAGATAAACAGATTTTTTTTATTTTACTATTCGAATAGTATTATTCGAATAATAAGGAAAGGAATTCGAATAAATGAATAAAAAGTTCGAATAAATATTATTCGAATTATGAATACCTGGCGAATAAATGAAATTATTATTCGAATAATTTTTTTCGAATAGTCCCACCCCTACTAAATACATTTCTTTTCACTTTGGCATTGCTTCCTCCAAATTAGCTTGCTTCAAGTTGACTAAGAGAGATGTCGATGTAAACTCTCTTGTGCGAGTCTCAATTTAAATTCGGGTGTTTGCATCTGACTACAGCAAACTTTTTAACGCTGCGCTGTGGCCAACCAACGTAGTTATTAAACCCTTTCGTTTTTTTCCCGAAGCCCTGTAGTGTCGTAGACTAAACTAATTCCCTAAACAATTGTCTTAACGAGCAATTGCCTCTAAATTTGTCAGACAATACCACTCTCTGTATTTATTATCAGAATGTTAGGGGTCTTAATACTAAATTAGTGGATCTTTTTGTACAAAGTTATGACTTCAGTTACGAAGTTCTGATTCTTACATAATTCGAAAATTATATCGGATTCTTATGAAATCTGTAGGAAAGATTGTCTAAACAGAGTTGGTGGTGGCGTGTTGATTGCCGCGCATACCAGGTTCTCTGCGGAGGAAATGTATTTCGCAGACTAATGATGTTGAGTTCCTTTGCGTGAGAGTAAAACTCTCTTGTATTTACAAATATTTTGTAGCATTATATATTCCGCCCCAGTCAGATATTTCCATATATATAAAACATGTTTCCCTGGTGAGTTTGCTATTTTCTTTGACTAGGCCTGTTGATTCTGTCATCGTGGCTGGTGATTTTAATTTGCCTTGTGTGTCTTGGAATCTTATTGATGGTTTATTAGTTCCCACATCATCTCATGATATATTCTACGAATTTCTAAATGCCTCTACAGATATTAGCCTCTATCAACTGAATAGGATTGATAATGAATTTGGTAAATGCTTAGACTTAATTTTTTCAGATGTATACCATCCGGCTTTGGCTTTGTACTTGGATTATCTCTATGCACCGGAGCGTAGAACTATTAGGAATGTGTCTTCTGGCTGGTTTCTTTTCAGGAAGGCTAATCTGTCTGCACTAATCTGTCCGCTTACGATGGAGAAGTCGAAAGGAGTTGTACACACTTTAACAATGCTTTGTATGCGATATTTCACAAATGCGTACCTATATCTAACACCTCTTCAGCAATTCCAACTTCTGCTTGGAGCTCTAAAGAACTCAAATATATTAATAATCGAAAAACGCCTTCTTTTGATAGTTTCAAATTATCCGGATCAAGAAGTGACTATGCGGCATACTATATTCTGCGCCACAGGTACAATAGGCTTCAGAGAAGATGTTATGCGGATTTTTTAAAAAAGATTAAGCATAAAATTTCCTCTAATCCAAAGTCGTTTTATTCGTTCGTCAACTCTAAATGAAAAACCAAGAGGTTTCCAACCGTAATGAAGTTTAACGATCTAAGTTCTAATGATGACAATGAAATTGCCAGTATGTTTGCCACCTTCTTTAAATCTAACTACTCCACTGCCTTGAACTATCCATTCAAACTGTCCTTGCTTAATTCAACATTTGTTCCGTATATTCATACGGAAGACGTACTAAGACAACTAGAAGGCCTAAAAAATTCCTATTCTAGCGGACCTGATGAAATTCCGTCTCTTGTGCTAAAAACGTGTGCTGAATTCCTGTATAAACGTCTTACATTTCTTTTAACGCATCCCTAAAACAAGGGATATTTCCCACTATGGAATTATTGTCATAAAACAAGTCCAATTTTCACATCTTTTTTGCAAAAGATGTCGCACACTGTGAAAATCGAATAACAACAAAAATAGTTTATACATCCCAGAGCATGGGGAAAAAGTGTCAATAAATGACACTATGGGATCTTTGCCATAAAACAAGCCATTTTTCACATCGTTTCTGCAACAGATGTCGCAGCGCTGTTAAAATCGAATAACAACAAACATTTTTAGAGAACGATAAATATTGAAGACAAACAAACAACCGCTGTTGTAAACAAACAACAAAAACTTTAGCATTCGCAGGCCTTATACCTTCACAAGCATTTTTATATATGGATGATTTAGTAGTATTAGGTAGTTCCGAAAATCACATGATGAATAATTTAAGAGACCTATTCTCAACTTGTAGAAAATTTAATTTAAAACTGCATCCCGAAAAATGCTTATTTTTTAATCAAGAAGTAACCTATCTAGGACATCAGTGCACAAGTAAAGGTATTTTACCAGATCCAAGTAAATTCGAAATTGTTCAAATTTATCCAACTCCCAAAACAGCCGACGAAGTCAAACGATTTGTACCATTCTGTACCAAATTTCGAAATTTTAACTAGACTTTGTAAAAAGAATGTTTCCTTCGATTGGACTGAAGAATGTCAAAAAGTATTTGTATACTTTAAAAGGCATTAATTAGACCAAATATTTTACAATATCCAGATTTTAATAAAGAATTTGCATAACAACAGATGCAAGCGGCTATGCCTGTGGCGCAGTTCTTAGTCATAAATATGAAGGCAAACAATTACCAATTGGCTACGCGTCAAGATCGTTCACAAAACGCAAATTAATAAAGCAACAATAGAAAAAGAAACGGCAGCAATTCATTGGGCCATAACTTTCTTTAGACCATATGTTTATGGCGGAAAGCTCCTAATTAAAACTGACCATCTACCTTTAACATGCCTTTTTTCAATGAAGAGCGCTTCATCAAAATTAGCTAGAGTGAGATTTGATTTGGAAGAATATGACTTTGAAGTGGAGTACATAGCTGGAAAAGAAAATTACGTAGCAGACGCACTATCTTGAATTGATATTAAAAACCTCTAGGAAATGACAATGGAAGCAGGTAAAATAATGAAGGTTACGAAAAGATCGGAAACTAGACAGTCAACCAGTAATAAAACAAAGAACAAAATAAAAGTCACAATGAAGCGCTTACTAAATATGAAGTTAGAAGACATGTCGAGCTCCTTTCGATCCTCCGATTTCATAAAAGAGAAGAAAATGTGTAGCACAATAGATACACGCAAGTTGAGGCGATGATTGTTCTAGGACAATTATCTAACCGGCTTATGAAAGAAGCCGGCAATTAAGTCTTCAAAAAATACAGTTGTCCTTAGGAAACAAATTGTTTAAAAATAATTATACTGGATTATATAAATTTAAAGAAATAGGTACCAAAGTTCTCAAAAATTTAATCATTGCATTAACTCCAGAGGTGATGCATGTGACAAACATAGAAAAAATAATAGAAATTCTTAATAAATATAACGACGATCCTGTTTTTGGCGGTCACCCAGGAATAAATCGTAGAACAAACAAAATAAAAAAAAAATACTCTGAAAAAATTTGAAAAACGATATAAGAAAATATATAAAAATTGCATTAATTGCAATAAAAGTAAAATTAACAAACACCTGAAAGAACCAATGACTATAACGGAAACACCTCCAAAAGCTTTCGATATAATACAAATCGATACAATCGAACTATTACCAAAATCGATACATGGAAAGGAGTAAGCGATTACTATTATATACGATCTAACTAAATACTTAGTTGCAGTGCCCGTTCAGAGCAAGCATGCAGTAACAATTGCTAAGGCTGTATTTGAACATTTCATTCTGGTTTATGGTTGTATGAAAAAATTATAATAAATGTGAGAACCGAATACAATAATAGTTTATTTGAAGAATTGTGCAAACTTCTCAAAATTGGGCATAAAACCTTAACACCTTACTATCATCAAAATTTAGGCACTGTTGAACGCAGTCATTGAAAATTCAATGAATATGTGCGTTCCCACAAAGCCGATTGGGATCAATATAAATCCTCGGGAGATACAAGTGAGTCGCGACCGATGTACTTTCTACTAGTTATGGCAAAAGCTGGGCAATCAAGCATAAGGTGATTTGGTCATTCCACCTCATCATCCTCCATACAGCTGCAGCAGGGTGGATATTCCGGTATATTGAGACGTGCCGCCTGGATATCCATGGGACAGTGCCCTGTCAAAACCCCAATGACCATTGATAGTGAACCCATTTAATTCGGCAGACCTCCTGCCATACACTTTCGGCCAGAAAGGTCTTGCTACCCTGCAATAGGTGGTGTCCGCCTAACGTTTGATGAGCTGCCTCGGGATCCAGCTATGGAGGAGCATACCACAGGTGGCCAGCGGAATCCGGAAACACTACATCCATCTTCATCCGGTTCAGTTGTACCGGGCTAAGAGATCCGCTTGGCAATTACCCGGGACCCAGATAACCTTAATTATAAAACAGCTCGATGCATTCGCAAGCGAGGTCAGGCACTCCCAGACCACCCTCGATCGCACTGTAGTTGAACTCAAGGCCTTGATAGCCGCTTGGCTATCAGAGTAGATGTTAAATTCGCTAACTGTAGCAGCACTGGATAGCATTTCAACCACCGCATCCTTAATCGCAGCAATTTCCGCCCGAAATACACTGCACTGATCAGTCAACTTAAACTTGCGGCTTACATTTAGATCTTGACAAAAGAACCTCCACCAACCTTTCTGTCCAATTTCGAAACATCCGTGAACAAGTTAACCTGTCCCCTGCCCCAGATAATTCCTCTTCCCCACTCCTCTCTCGGAGGAATCACTGGGATGAAGGTTGTATAGGGAGCAGTTATCGACATACAAAGTCCGTCCTGTACGGGATATAGTCGAAACTGGTAAGAGGGCTAGAGTGTCCGAAGTTAGAAAGTCCATAACCTATATCACGAAGCCTGACTAACGACCGGACCGCGGCCACCTTTCCCGCAATATCTACTGGATATATGTTCAACATAACATTCAGTGCCAAGGTATGTGTTGTTCTGAGTGCGCCACTGATATCAATCAGAGCCATTGCTGCGCAAGTATGCGGCCGCACACCTTTTTTATACCTTCCAGCAGAATTTGTGGAAGTATGTCGCTGCCTATGACCTGGTATATGTCAACTGGGATAAGCAAGCTGTAGTAGTTTGAACTGCTCCCAGATTTTGCGACTGATCGTGGATATTGACAGACTTTTGGCAAGCTGCGGCAACATAATTTCATGAGCCTTTATCCTTTTCATGGCCTTGGATGCAACCAGTGTCAAAGGACAAAGCTTGGAGGACTTTTGGACGACTTGTTCACCCATGCAAGGGATTTCGAACTTTAAATTTTCCAATTGTAGTTTCAACCGTTCTTAAACTTTCGAGAAAATGAAATTTCTTTCTGATCCCCGATCGATTAGCGCTTTCAGTTGAAATAATTCACTTCGTGTTCGACTGCGATCATAGCACTAGGAATGAGAATTTGGTTTTTATTGGCTGAATGCAATGCTGCGTATTTTGAACAGCACAGTATCTCGCTAGAATCGGAGTTATTTAGCGTGTGTCGAACGGAAGATGTCGACTCAGCAGTTGTGTGCTGCACGTTTGATGCATTGTGCATATGGAATAGTGGCCAGAGTCAGTAAGGATTTGATTTGGTTGTCATATCTGTTGTATTAATGTACATACAGAAATATTTATATATATCTACCTAATTACGTATACTATACCACTGTGCACATAACCAGTTCTACTCTTATACAATGAACCCTCTCTATTGTTATCAACTCATTAACTGTATATTTTATATACCTATGTTAAGCTATACTAAATACTTAATGCTATTGTTAATTTAATATTGAAGTACAGTAATAAAGAAGACATTGAAACGTAACATGGTGTCAAGTCCTCTAGTCAGTCAAATTTAAAAATAAGTACTTTTTAATACCGTGTGTTGAATTAAAAAAAAAAAAGACTGGAACTCGTGAAGTAAAGCCAAGTACCAGTACTCAAATTATGGCGAATCAACAAGTTTTGTCGGTGGCCACGTCGATTCCACCAATCAATACAAAAACATCTAATTTGTCGTTAGAGTAGAAAAATTGGTATACCCAATTTAAAATTTTTCTCCGTGCATCTAATTTGGAGAAGGAGCAAGACACAAGAAAGGTAGCCCTACTATTGCATCATATTGGAGCAGAAACTATGCACATAGTCAATTCTTTCAACGTAGACATTGATTCAATTAAATACGATGAGTTAGTTAACAAATTACAACTTTATTTCGAGCCAAAGAAGAACATTGCTATGGAGCGCCGTAAATTTTTCACTCGTCGTCAACTGGCTGGAGAATCAATCGATGCGTATTTCACAATTCTAAAAAATTTAAGTTTATCATGTGAATTTAATAATTTGGCAGATAAATTGGTTCGAGACATTTTTGTTTGCGGTTTATCAGTGCAATGTGGACACATCAAAGATAGGTTACTAGCGAAGGCAATATAACTCTTCAAAAAGCACTTGATATGGCAAAAAATATTGAAGCAGCTAAGGAAAATGCTCACCAACTACAACTGCTGAAGATGCAACAATTGCAGCATTAAACAAGCAGGCCCGGAAGCTAACGCAAGGTTACAAAACCTTTACAAAGAACAATAGACCAAATACCACTGGTACCATCAAACCATCACAACCAACGCGAGAAAATACTATAAAAACAAAGTCGTCGTCATGCAATCGATGTGGGAAGAAATGCCCTGCCATTGGAGTAACTTGTCATAAATGCAACAGAAAAAATCATTTCTCAAAAATGTGCTTTCTTAAGCAGAATCCAACACAAAAATATGTGAAAAATATATGCACAGCAGAGGAAGATTTATTTGTGGGAATTTTGGAGGCTCATTCGAACACCAAAAATCGTACAAAAATCGGCAGCAAAACCAACAACGCCTACAGATCGAGGGAGCAGCCGTCATACAATTCAGAGCAGCTGTCATACAATTCGTGTAAGGATCCAGCAGTATCATCACGTGAATGGAATATAGAGGTAAAAATGTGCAATACCAAAGTTGTATTTCAAGTCGATATGGGTGCTCAAGCAAATATAATTTCGTCCGACACTGTTAAATTTCTTAAATTACACAACTCCATACAGAAGCCAAATAATGCTATAAACATATTGACTTTTAGTGCCGAAAAGTTACCTCTGTCAGGCATAATAAATACATATGTTCATTTTAATGACTTAAGCGTAAATACAATTTTTTATGTACTTGAATGCAATGCAAAAACATAATTGGTCTTGAAACAGCAGAGAAATTGAACTTAATTAAAATTGTAAAGTTATTAAATTACGAAAACATTTTTGAGAAGCATGCTGATCTTTTTGATGGCTTAGGTCAGTTAAAAGAAAGATGTAGCTTAAAGTTGAGGCCCGATGCTGTTCCTGTAATTTGCTTTAAATAATTAGTTAAAGGAAGAGTTGAATAGACTAGTTGGCATGCAAGTTATTACTCCAGTCTCAGATCCCAATGAGTGGGTAAACTCAATTGTTTTAGTCAAGAAGTCCAATGGAAAATTACATCTTTGTTTGGATCCAAGAAATCTTGATCGGGCAATCCTAAGGCCTCATTATCCATTCCCAAACATTGACGATTGTAAATCGAAATTAAGTGGATCTAAAATCTTCAGTACATTAGACGCTAATTGTGGATTCTGGATGATTTCACTTGACTATTCTTCCAAGCTCTGTACGTTTAATACGCCTTTTGGGCGTTACCGTTTCTTGCGTTTGTCATTTGGCATCAAATTTTTCATGCAACAATGGCTAAACTTTTTTCAGAATAAAAGGCTTAATATTAATATTATTTATTTTTTCTTTTATATATATATAGAAGAGCACAGGGCTATTTCAGCTCAAGTGCTTCAAAGACCTAAATCGGTCGGTTTAAAATTCAACAAAAGTAAGTCAAATTAATTTAAAAGCGAAATTAAATTCATAGGGAATGTATTCAACAAAGATGGAGTTAGACCAGATCCGGAAAAAATTAAGGCTATTGGAGATATGCCTAGACCAAATTCAGTCGAAGATTTGCAAAGGTTTTTAGGTATGGTAAATTGTCTAGGATCCTTTATTCAAAATTTATCATCACTTAATAAAAACTTAAGAAGCCTTTTAAAGTCAAATGTAGTGCAATGGCAATGGGATCCAATCCATGACTAAGAATTTAACAAATTGAAAAAGTTATTAACACAATCGCCTGTGTTAACATGCTTCGACACAAATAAAACGTTGAAACTTTCGGTAGATGTATCAAAATTTGCAGTTGGAGCTACCATACTGCATGATAAAAACCCAATTACATACGCATCTGCTTCATTAACCGAATGTAAAATGAATTATGTCCAAATTGAAAAAGAATTATTTGTCATTTTATTTGGCTGTACGAAATTTCATCAGTATATCTATGGAAAAATACCTGCGAGATTACAATGCTTTATGCTTCGTTTGCAAGGATATAGTTTAACGGTGCAATACAAACATGGGAAATACCTTTACATTGCAGATACCCTGTCTAGAGCACCTCTAAAAGCTAAGGCGTTGTCAGACATTGACGAAGAACTATCCCTCCATTGCAATTTAATTATTTCTAATATTTCATTACCTGAATGCTGTATAAAGGAAATTCAGAGTTGTACTCAATCAGACGACGTCCTTCAAAAAATCATACACTACGTTAAAAATGGTTGGCCAATTTCGAAAAAAGCTGTCGATAAAAAAGTTATGCCTTACTATAACATAAAAGATGATATTTCGATAATAGACAATATGCTTTTAAAAAACGACCAAATCGTTATCCCATCCAGTCTTAGACGAAAAATTTTAAGTCTATTGCATGAAGGTCACATGGGCATTCAACGTTGTCAAGCATTAGCTCGGCAATCTGTGTACTGGCCAAACATAAATAATGATATATTTAATATTGTCTCTAGTTGCGAAATCTGCATGAAATATAGGAACTCAAATCCGAAACAAGAAATGTTGCGACATGAAATTATAAAAATTCCTTGGTTTAAAGTAGGCTGCGATATATTCGAATTTAACAAGAAATCATATTTACTAGTAGTTGATTACTATTCCAAATTTATAGAGATAGAATTGCTAAATTGCGGATATTCCGGGTTGCAAGTTTTTTTTTTTTTTATTTTAAGTGATAACGAAGTTGAAATCACTAATTGCTAGACATGGAATTCCAAACATTTTTGTATCCGATAATGGACCTCCTTTTAATTCGAAAGAGTTCAAGTCATTTTGTTAAGATTGGCAAATAGAACACACGACTTCTAGTCCATATCTTCCCCGCTCGAACGGCTTATCCGAGCGTTCAATACAAACTATTAAAAAACTATTACAGAAGTCTAAAGAGAGTCAGTCTGATCCATACGTAGCACTTCTTCATTATAGATCCACGGCAAAGGGATTATTGCCTAGTCCAGCTGAACTTCCCATGTCCAGAAAGCTTAGAACTAAAATACCATCTCTCAACAAAATGTTAGAACCCAAAATCACTAATGAACAGGAATATAAAAAATATATGGAGGAATCAAGGCCTTACAAAAAATCGCCTAGAAGCTTGCCGCAAATTAATGCTGGTGAAAATGTTTTGTTTAAGAGGAATCCTACATCAGTTTGGTTTCCTGGAACTGTCGTCCAGAATTGCAAAGAGCCAAGGTCTCACATTATACAAGATGAAAAGGGTACATTATACAGAAGAAACCGTGAGCATATTTTAAAGAAACGTGTAGAAATAAATAACGAAAAACAGCAAATGTTGAATTCGAAACCGACATAACTGAGTCAAATAAAGAAAAACAACTAATATAGAAATAGAAGACACAGAAACGGATTTGGGAGAAAAACCTAACAATGAAAAAATTTATATTACTAAAAAAGGAAGAAAAGTTATTCCGCCAACAAGGCTCAATTATGATAGCCCTAGTAAATAAAAAAAAAATGTAAGGCGCGATAACTTCTGAAGAGATCTAAGGCCGAGCTTATCTTCCAATATGCGTCGTGCTCCTCTTGATTTTCCCTACAAATTGGCCGGACGGGACCTACATGTTTTATGCCGACTCCGAACGGCATCTGCAAGACAGATGAGTTTTCACTGAGAGATTTTCATGGCAGAAATACACCCGGAGCGCTTGCCAAACACTGCCGAGGGGCGACCCCGCTTAGAAAAATTGTCTTCTAATTGAAAAACCTTATTTCTAAAATTTTGATGTTGCTTTGCCCGGGGTGCGAACCCAGGGCATACGGTGTGATAGGCGGAACACGCTACCATCACACCACGGTGGCCGCCATATTTTTTTTTAGTAAATAAGTTAAAACAAAAAATTGCTACATACCTATGTACATGGAAAATGCTATGTAATTAAAATAAAACCTAACTGAATTCATGAACTAAAAAAAAGGAAGATGTTGTATTAATGTACATACACAAATATTTATATATATCTACCTATTTACGTATACATAACACTGTGCACATAACCAGTTCTACTCTTATACAATTAACCCTCTCTCTTATGTTATCAACTCATTAACTGTATATTTTATATACCTATGTTAAGCTATACTAAATACTTAATGCTATTGTTAATTTAATATTGAAGTACAGTAATAAAGAAGACATTGAAACGTAACAATATCGTGACCGTAAAGCTTCCCAGGCAAGGTCAAAGTTATCATCACTCAACTGATATTTTTTGACGATGGAGTCGGCTTTGCCTTGCGTTTTGTACCGGAGATGGTACAATTTCTGAGCACTTGGGTGGTTAATATACGCAGCTGTGAACATATCACGAAAAGCGGGCCATTCTTCATAGCCACGATAAAAGGTCTCCGTGCGCATGCTGGGACTTTGAGGTAAATATTTGCCTCAACCGAGGGTTGTTCTACGCGGAGTGGTGGTTTCGGTGCCATCACTTGTATCAACGAAAGTCGATCAGCAATCTTTGCTTTGGGGACCTCAATTGTATCAAGGCAAGTGCAATATTTGCCTTGTGCTGAACTCCTAAAGCCTTCAGGGAAAGGTTCGCCTGGTTTCGAAAACGCCACATCGTAAACCAATTGAAGCCGTACCCGAAAATCTAGTGATTTGCCTTTGATCATGTGATTTGCCTTTACTTACTTACATAATTGGGGCTTAACCGTCTAAAGGATTATAGCCGTCCAACAAGGCGCGCCAGTCGCTCCTTCGCTCCGCCAACCGGCGCCAATTGGTCACACCAAGGGAGTTTAAATCATTTTCCACCTGGTCCTTCCAACGGAGTGGGGGCCGCCCTCTACCTCTGCTTCCATAGGCGGGTTCCGATAGAAACACTTTCTTGGCCGGAGCATCATCTTTCATTCTGGCCTAGCCAGCGCAGCCGCTGCGTTTTAATTCGCTGGACTATGATGATGTCTGCGTATAGCTCACACAGCTCATCATTAAATCTTCTTCGGTACTCGCCATCGCCAACGCGTAGAGGTCCATAAGTCTTTCGAAGAACTTTTATCTCGAACACTCCCAGAGCCGCTTCATCTGCTGTTGTCATGGTACATGCTTCTGCACCATATAGCAGGACGGGTACGATAAGTGACTTATAGAGTATGATTTTTGTTCGCGGGGATAGATCCCCCCCCCCCCCCCCCCTTCGTGGCTCATGTTCTAATTTTACTTCGTGATTTATATTAAAATTACCAATTTTATTTCTCATTTAGCAAAAAAATACAAGAGGAAATACAAATCTCTATATAAGTACGTACATGGCAAGGTAATATTAATGTTTAATTTTGTCATGGAGTATACAGTGCTCATGAAATTACATATCGTCGGTCCCAACGAAGACTATCTCAGTTCGTTGTTTGCGTCGAAGACTGGCTCAGTTCGTTTATTTGCGTCAAAGACTATCTCAGACTGTCTAAAAACTTGTTCAAAAATTGTGAAAAGTGTGAAATGACATAGGTATAGAAACAAAAAGAAGCGATTGAAATCTAACCAAGTTCCGCAAAATCTACCTGATTATTTCAAAGTATCGGTCTTTTACCCATTTATTGACCATATAATAATGGAAATTAATACCGGATTCAATGAACATAAAACAATCTTCAACGGATTTGCTTCAATTTTTTCGGCTAACCGTACTGATGTTAATGACGCGAAATTATTGAAACTAGGTCAGTTTTATGAGCCGTACATTGAAAGTAAAAATATTGTAGCAGAAACCAATGTATGGAGGGCGTTTTTAAAGCGACAAAATCTTTCACCACAAACTGCACTGGACGCACTTCAAAGCAGCGACAAAACGTCATTTAATAACTTATTTCAATTGCTTAAATTAAATTTTTGCAACACTCCCCGTTTCCACTCCCTCATCAGAGCATACATTATCAACCCTTAAAATATTAAAGACTTATCCTCGCAATTCTACGGGACAGGTATTTGAAATATCACTGCATTGCTTTATATAGATTAATATCTTAGTTTTTTTTTCATTTCCAAGTAAGGAGCGGCTGAATGGTTTGACAATGTTGGCGATTCATCGCGATGTACCACTAACACCGGAACAAATCATTGAGAGATTGAGTGTTAAGTAGCGAAGACTAAATTTCGTTTTATAACAAACATAATTAAAGTTTTAAATAAAGCTTTTCAATTTAATTGACATAAATGAATAATAACACAATTTAATTGAAATAATGCAAGTATTTCCTTTGAAGTAAACGATTTTGCATATAAGTATTTGATGGTAAGTATTGCTCATTTATAAAGAAATACACACATGGTAAACCTAGTTACTGTGTGTCTTAATTTCTTATTTCTATTTAACTTAAAACAAAAATTACTCAGGCTAGAGAGTTTAAGAGATTTGATCAACACCACCAACTCTCGTAGCTAATGTAGCTATACGTGCCTTGATAATGTCGGTAAACGAGCGAATTGAAAGTGTGAATATGAAGGCTGGAAAAGTAACTTGAAATTATTTGTACATGTATCTAGGTATGTACGTATGAACATTATAATATTTGCTATGCTACCAAACAAAAAAAAATGACTTGGAAGTACGTTCAACAGTCTCGCAAAGTTCAACGATCCGTGGGAACAACGGGATAAATTCAGATGAAGAAGAAATTTTGCTGATGTTTTTCTTGCACATTGGGTTTGACTAGGGAAGAAAAGTGCAATTCTTGTTGGCTATATAGCACTTAAAATTGGTACATATATAAATATATACTAGCCTTTACCCGCGGCCCCGTCCGCAAACAGAAATTTAAATATATGCGCTATTCGCGTTAGCCTGCTTATCAAGTTATCTGTTTAAAATTTTGTTTTCTGTTTAATGCATTTTATTTTTCTAATTGAGTAAAAAAAAGAACTAAATGAGCTGATAACCTGATAGGATCCCAAATGATCCCGAAATTATCCAGAAAAAGCTACGAAATGACCCCCACGTTATCGCGGACGGATCCCGAAAACCATCCAGAAATGCCCCGAAAGGGTCTCCAAAAGTTCCCGGAATAGTCCCAAAAACCAGAAATGACAACGACACGATTCTAGACGTATCCAGAGAACCACACAGAAATGATCCCTGAAGGTGTTCCAAACTGATCCCGAAAAGGTTCCGAAATGACCATGACTGGCTCCCGGGCGGATCTCAAAAACCATCCAGAAAATATCCAGAAAGGGTCCCTAAATTATCCCGACATACTCCAGAAAAAGTTCCGAAATGACTCCGAGGGGTTCCATGACGGATCGCGAAAACCATACAGAAATGAACCCGGAAGGGTCCCAAAATAATCCCGAAATAGTCCGGATATTACCCAAATGCGATAATGGGCACAGATCCAGAAATGATCCCGGAAGGGTCCAAAAGCTATCCCGGAAAAGTAACAAAAAATCCCGAAATGGCTCCTACGGCATCCCGGACGGATCCAGAAATGATCTCGGAAGGGTCCCCAAATGATCCCAAAATGGTCCCGAAATTACCCTGATGGATCCGGCAAACCATCAAGAAATTATGCCGGAAGGGTCCCCAAATGATCCCGAAATAATACAGAAAAAGTCACGAAACTACCCCTAGAGGATCCCCAAATGATCCCGTATTAGCCCCGAAATAACCCCGACGGGATCCAGGACAAATCACGAAAACCATCCAGAAATAATGCCGGAAGGGATCCCAAATGATTCCGACAAAGTCCGCATTGATTCCGACGGGATCCCGAACGGATACCGAAAATCATCCAGAAGTGATGCCGGAAAGGTCCTCAAATGATCACCTAATAGTCCCGAAATTGCACTTAAGGGGCCCTGGACGGATCCCGTAAACCATCCATAAACGATCCCGATATAGTCCCGAAGAAGTCCCGAAATGACCCTGACGGGATCTCGAACGCATCCCTAAATGACCCTGACGGGATCCCGGACAGATCCCGAAATCCATCCAGAAATGATCTTGGGAGGGACCCCAAATGATCCCGAAAAAGTCCCGCAAGGAAAACCATCCAGAAGTGATGCCGGAAAGGTCCTCAAATGATCACCTAATAGTCCCAAAATGACCCTGACGGCATCCCGGACAGATCCCGAAATCCAACCAGAAATGATCTTGGGAGGGTCCTAAAATGATCCCGAAATAGTCTCGGAAAAGTCCAGAAATTACCCTGACGGGATCCCGGACGAATCCTGAAAAACAATCGTAAATTATGCCGATAAAGTCCCGAAATGATGCCGGAAAAGTCCTCAAATGATCTCCTAATAGTTCCGAAAAGACCCTGACGGGATCCCGAACGGATCCCGACAACTATCCAGAAATTATGCCGAAAGGGCCCGCAAATGATCCCGTATTAGTCGAGAAAAAGTCCCGAAATGACCCCGACAGGATGCCGGACGAATCCCAAATACCATCCAGAAATGATGCCGGAAGGGACCCCAAATGATCCCGAAAAAGTCCCGCAATTATTCCGACGGGACCCTGAACGGATACCGAAAACCATCCAGAAGTGATGCCGGCAAGGTCCTCAAATGATCACCTAATAGTCCCAAAATGACCCTGACGGCATCCCGGACAAATCCCGAAATCCTTCCGAAAATGATCTTGGGAAGGTCCCAAAATGATCCCGAAATAGTCTCGAAAAGTCCAGAAATTACCCTGACGGGTTCCCGGACGAATCCTGAAAGCCATCCTTAAATGATCCCGAAAAAGTCCCGAAATGACCCTGACGGGATCCCGAAAGGATTCCGAAAACTATCCAGAAATGATGCCGAAAGGGTCCGCAAATGATCCCGTATTAGTCGAGAAAAAGTCCCGAAATGACCCCGACGGGATCCCTGACGAATCCCAAAAACCATCCAGAAATGATGCCGGTAGGTATCCCAAATGATCCCGAAATAGTCCCGAAATGACCTCATCGGCATCCCGGACGGATCCCGAAAATTATCCAGAAATGATGCCGGAAAGGTCCCTAAATGATCCCCTAATAGTCCCGATATTACCCTGATGGGATCCCGGCCGGATCCCGAAAGCCATCCAGAAATGATGCCGAAAGGGTTCCCCAATGATCCCGTATTAGTCGCGAAAAAGTCCCGAAATGAACCCGACGGGATCATGAAAACCATCCAGAAATGATGCCGGAAGAGCCCCCAAATCATCCCGAAAAGGTCCCCAAATGACTCCGACGAGATCCCGGACGAATACCGAAAACCATCCAGAAATGATGCCGGTAGGTACCCCAAATTATCCCGAAATAGTCCCGAAATGACCCCATCCGGATCCCGGACGGATCCCGAAAACTATCCAGAAATGATGTCGAAAGGGTCCCCAAATAATCCCGTATTAGACGAGAAAAAGTCCCGAAATGACCCCGACGAGATCCCGTACGAATCCCGAAAACCATCCAGAAATGATGCCGGCAGAGCCCCCAAATGATCCCGAAAAAGTCCTCAAAAGACCCCGACATACTCCAGAAAAAGTTCCGAAATGGCTCCGAGGGTATCCACGGCGGATCGCGAAAACCATACAGAAATGATTCCGGAAGGATCCCAAAATGATCCCGAAATAGTGCGGAATTGACCCAGATGGGATCCCGCACAGATCCAGAAATGATCCCGGAAGGGTCCAAAAACTATCCCGGAAAAGTTACAAAAAATCCCGAAATGGCTCCTACGGCATCCCGGACGGATCCAGAAATGATCTCGGAAGGGTCCCCAAATGATCCCGAAATAAAACAGAAAAAGTCACGAAACGACCCATAGAGGATCCCCAAATGATCCCGTATTAGCCCCGAAAAGGTCCCGAAATAACCCCGACGTGATCCCGGATAAATCCCGAAAACCATCCAGAAATGATGCCGGAAGGGATCCCAAATGATTCCGAAAAAGTCCCGCAATGATTCCGACGGGATCCCGAACGGATACCGAAAATCATCCAGAAGTGATGCCGAAAGGTTCTCAAATGATCACCTAATAGGCCCGAAATGACCCTTAAGGGATCCTGGACGGATCCCGTAAACCATCCAGAAATGATCGCGATATAGTCCCGAAGAAGTCCCGAAAGGACCCTGACGGGATCTCGAACGCAACCCTAAATGACCCTGACGGGATCCCGGACAGATCCCGAAATCTATCCAGAAATGATCTTGGGAGGGACCCCAAATGATCCCGAAAAAGTCTCGGAAAAGTCCAGAAATTACCCTGACGGGTTCCCGGATGAATCCTGAAAGCCATCCTTAAATGATCCAGAAAAAGTCCCGAAATGACCCTGACGGGACCCCGAAAGGATCCCGAAAACTATCCACAAATGATGTCGGAAAGGTCCTCAAATGATCTCCTAATAGTTCCGAAAAGACACTGACGGGATCCCGAACGGATCCCGACAACTATCTAGAAATGATGCCGAAAGGGTCCGCAAATGATCCCGTATTAGTCGAGAAAAAGTCCCGAAATGACCCCGACGGGATGCCGGATGAATTCCAAAAACCATCCAGAAATGATGCCGGAAGGGACCCCAAATGATCCCGAAATAGACCCGAAATGACCGTGACGAGACCCCGAAAGGATCCCGAAAACTATCCAGAAATGATTTCGGAAAGGTCCTCAAATGATCTCCTAATAGTTCCGAAAAGACACTGACGGGATCCCGAACGGATCCCGACAACTATCTAGAAATGATGCCGAAAGGGCCCGCAAATTATCCCTTATTAGTCGAGAAAAAGTCCCGAAATGACCCCGACGGGATGCCGGATGAATCCCAAAAACCATCCAGAAATGATGCCGGTTGGTATCTCAAATGATCCCGACAAAGTCCCGCAATTATTCCGACGGGATCCTGAACGGATACCGAAAACCATCCAGAAGTGATGCCGGAAAGGTCCTCAAATGATCACCTAATAGTCCCAAAATGACCCTGACGGCATCCCGGACAGATCCCGAAATCCATCCAGAAATGATCTTGGGAAGGTCCCAAAATGATCCCGAAATAGTCCCGAAATGACCGTGACGGGATCCCGAAAGGATTCCGAAAACTATCCAGAGATGATGCCGGAAAGGCCCTCAAAGGATCCCCTAAAAGTCCCGAAATGACCGTGACGGGATCCCGAACGGATCCCGACAACTATCCAGAAATGATGCCGAAAGGGTCCGCAAATGATCCGGTATTAGTCGAGAAAAAGTCCCGAAATGACCTCGACGGGATCCCGGACGACTCCCAAAAACCATCCAGAAATGATGCCGGTTGGTATCTCAAATAATCCCGAAATAGTCCCGAAATGACCTCGTCGGCATCCCGGACGGATCCCGAAAATTATCCAGAAATGATGCCGGAAAGGTCCCCAAATGATCCCCTATAGTCCCGATATTACCCTGATGGGATCCCGGACGGATCCCGAAAACCATGCCGAAAGGGTTCCCAAATGATCCCGTATTAGTCGCGAAAAAGTCCCGAAATGACCCCGACGGGATCCCGGACGGACCCCGAAAACCATCCAAAAATGATGCCGAAAGGGTTCCCAAATGATCCCGTATTAGTCGCGAAAAAGTCCCAAAATGACCCCGACGGGATGCCGGACGAATCCCGAAGACCATCCAGAAATGATGCCTAAAGGGACCCAAATTAACCCCGAAAAAGTCCCTTAATGATCCCGGCAACCATCAAGAATTTATCTCTCGAAGGTACGCAAATGATCCCGAAAGTACCCCGACGGGATCCCAAAAACCATCCAGAAATGACGCCGGAAGGGTCCCCAAATGATCGTGAAATAATCCCGAAATGATTCCGGAATAGTCCCGAAAATATCCCAAAATAACCCGACGGGATCCCGGACGGATCCCGAAAACTATACAGAAATGATCCCGGAAGGGTCCTAAAATGATCCCGAAATAGTCCCGAAAAAGTCCCGAAATTACCCCGGCGGGATCCCGGACCTATCCCGAAAACTATCCAAAAATGATCCCGGAAGGGTCTCCATATGAGGTGAAGCTAATTATAAAACCATGTTAATAAGGCAGCAGGCGCAGGAGCGAATGAAAAGTTACGTAGAAACGTACAGGTAAAGTTAGTAAAAGCGTGCTAATAAAAACAATTGAAGGAGGGCGAATGGCGGGGGTAAAAGGAGGGGACCACTGATCGCTCCTCAAAAATTGTCTAGATCTCGATCTGTATGTGCCAGATACCAAAAACTATTGATTTAGGAGAAAATTTATATTGAGTTATAACAATTTATAGATTTTACACCAGAGTGGGAGATAAAGGGGGGAAGGGGCGGAGGGTGTCACTGCTTACTTTGTAAGCCCTCGACTTATTTGATCCCTTGAGTCTGTGATATTGGTGAAGGTCAGTATACGTAAAGTTATAATGTGTAAAAATTATTAAAAAGTAATTGCTCGAAGAGGTCGTGGGATCCCCACCCCTCTCCATGTGCGAAACAAATTTCGCTAGTAGACTACTGTGTCCCATATTTCATATGATTCAGTCGCAAAGACGAAAAAATATAATAATTAAATTATAACTGTTCCTAGGGGGCGGGGACCACGCCCCTTTTCAAAAATATATAGCTAGTAGATCCTTCTAGACTATTGGCTATATGTGTGCAAAATTTCATCCAAATCGGTCCAGCCGTTCTTGCGTGATTGAGTCACAAAGACAAACGTCTGGACAAACATCCAAACATCCAAACATCTAAACATCCAAACATCCATACTTTCCCATTTATAATATATGTATATTAGATATATATATTTGCCTATTGGTATGCGGAATATTTTGGTTGCAGTAAACCCAACGGTAAGAAAAATTCCCAATATTCGTATATTTATGCAACGGAAAATAGGGTTACACCCATCGACACCAACACCGAAAAACTGGACCGTTTAATGGCAATGATGGCGTTGCAAGGAGATTTCATGGCTCAGTGAAAAAAACGAGCTCGGAAATATAAATCGGATCACAGCTCCACTCAAGCATCGACACCGAACAACAGGGGTCAAACAACTGCAAATGGAGGAACGGGCAGCAATACCAATGGCGAGGAACGACGCTTGGACCTAGGAGGCCAAATCATGCAGCAGCCACAGCGTTGGAAGAAGATGGACCTCGAGAAGTGGCACATACAGCTTACGGGGCAGGGATAAAGGGATTTCGGTCGAAAGTTTTCTGTTCCGCATAGAGAAGATGAGGGTCCAACCATATCACTCATCATAAGCTGTTTACGGCTTTTAATTTCCTCGTATCGGCCGCGGTTTTGAAATGGTACTGGAAGGTATTAGAAGACCAAACCGAAGATCAGAATTTCGGATACATTCATCTGAAGGCAGAACTGCTAGCCCATTTGAAAACCGTAGAGTCGACAACAAAGTGATAGTGGAGCGCAAACAATCGGTGCATGAGGGATTTGATGAGTTCTATGGGGACGTACACAATTTGCCTTTTAGGCTGCGAAAAAGATAACCGACAAAGAACTGGTAGGGATCATCAAAGGGAGTCTGAAACCATACTTGACTAACCTCACCTTTTAGTCAAAAATGGACACAGGGCAGAGCTAAAGGCTTAAAGTAGGCGGGCTGAAAAGTCATAAGGGAAGAAGAACTAAAGGGGGCGTAAGTGAGCTGGTCTACCCTGATGCGCAGTTCCTTGAAGAAGGGGGTAGTTCCAAGCCACTAGAAGCGATAGGGAAGACATATAAAATTAGGTCGAACAGGGCCAACTTCCTGATAACAAGTCACAAAATACGGTGCCGCGTAGTGCACCTGCCACAATATCTGCAACCGGTACCGAACTAACTATTAACTCTTTCTGTTCCTCGCCTTTTCACTTAATGTTGGGCATCACCTCGTGTGAAATTCCGGTTGACAACTTTGTTAAAAATCCTTTAGAAGCTAATAAGGAGACGCGATGTAACTCTAGCTTCCACAATATGATCTGCTTTTCGTGTGGGGAACGCCCCTTTTTGTGTCTACAAGCCACCGATGGCAATCTGGCAGATATTACCGGGGTACTCATCCAGGACAAGGAACGCCCGGACAACAACCAATAACATTTTTGAGGAGAGAAGTTAATAGTGAAGTTCAAAATAATAAAGGGGTAAGGAAAAAAGTGAATTAAAGAGTTTACATGTTAGAAAATTAGAGTATGAGGAAGTCCGGAGGAGAATATTTTGTGAGGCGATTTTAGGGAAAAGAAGAGGCAGGAATTTTAAAAAAATTAAAAAGATGAAAGAGGAAAAAGTTTAAAAGAATCCATAGTAAAATTATATCGACAATAGTTACTTTGAAAGGCGAAAGTCGGTTTTTTGCCACGCAAAGATAGGAGGGAAACACGCATTAGCTTTATTGGACTCGGTAGAAGGAGCATGTGGTCTGTGCAAAAATAAAGGAAAATTTTTAGAAGGTTATTAAGACGGCAAACGGAGAAGAAACACCAGTGACAGGTGTGATTACTCTACCAGTGAGGTGGGAGGGAATGTGTAGAGACTTAAGATTTTTAATAGTGCAAGAGGTATACTTCGGAATTGATTTTTGGAAACCCTTCAATTTGAATGCAGTAAGTAGAGACCCAATGGTTCGTTCAACCCACACGACTGTAGCAGAGCTCGTTCACGCCGAGGGTGACTTGTCCTTCGATACTGTACAACATCTGTTACCTCCGGATCAGGCCTTGGCCTTAAAGAGGGTGAAGGTACAATTCCCGTCGTTCGCTGTCTTAGGATAAGGCTGTACCGGATGTGAAGAGCACGTCATAGAAGTGCGTGATGAGAACCTTCCAGTTAAACAACGCCTTTACTCCATATCGCGAGCGATTCAAAAATTAGTTTACGCGGAACTAGATCGAATGATTAGTATGGGGGTAATATAAGAATCCAACAGTATTTGGAACTCGCCAGTTTCATTAGTAATAAAGGGGACTAAGAATCGGCCGTGTCTTGATGCACGAAAAGTTAATGAGCGAACAGTTAAGGACGCCTATCCGCTCCCCCATATCGAGGAATACTTAGCTGGCTGCAAATAGTAGGTATGTATCGACCATAGACTCAAAGGACGCCTTCTGGCAGGTCCAGGACGAAGACAGCGTTCACTGTGCCAGGGAGACCCCTCTACCAGTTTACAGTAATGCCCTTCAGACTGTGCAACGCGGATCAAAGAATGTGGATTACGTGAATGTGTGTTTGTGTACCTTGATGAGTTTTAAGTTTGTTCTGAAGATTTTTCGTCCCATATATGTCTGTTAGAAAGGTCGCTCGGATTTTGCGCGAAGCAAGCTTAACGATAAATGTAGAGTGTTTACGGGGCAAGCGACCACACGTCCCAACAAAATATTTAATTTCACTCTCGTTTCCACATTTTCATACATATACAGTTTAGAGCATTGTAAATTATCGCATTGTCACTTTTTCATACACATATGCATATATCTGTACATCATAACTTTTCGTACTTCAACTTTTAAATTGGATATAGCATGAAGTATAACTTGTCCGACGTAACGTAACGTGAAAAAGACGTGTGGTCACCGCAACGCGCAAATCCCCCAACTACGAATTCGCCATAGCGCAAAAAACAACAATTGGGCATGCACAACCATAATCAGCTACCACTGAACAATAATGGTTTTACCGTTTGGTTTTGTAATTTTGTAAATGTAGCAGTTTTCTCTGTACAAACAAAAATTCATCGTCGTGTTTTCTACAAAATATCAACGTATTTCTTTGCTGTGCAGCACTCAATATTTCCTTTAATTACAATAATATAATCGCTAAAGTGAAGTTTTTTACTTAAACTGTTTGAATCGGAAGAGATAAATGGTTGTTGAATAAATATAAATATACAATGTCGCACAAGTGTGTCATAAGTAAACTGTTCTGGTTTCATCGATTGGCTTTCCAAATTGGTAGAAAAAATATACCTATAAAAAGAGTTTACGACGATCGTCTTCTTAGTAATTCCATTGGGGAAAAATCACTTTGCAAGTAACTTACAACCCAGCGCTGCACCCGCTGCGCTGTACTTGGTTTGCAGTCGATTGTGTGTAACGAACATCTGGCTTTTATGCAATTATAAGCTGTAGTAATTGGTAAGTTGCAGGAGAAAACCAGCTGAAGGAAGTTTGCGTACACCCTCTGAATCAATCCAATTGAGTTCCGCAAAATCGGAGTTGTAATAAGGGACGCTTTCAACGCCACGCGACCGAAATCGCCATCCAAAAGCGAATCCACCATCAGTCGGCCAACCAGCCCAATGAATACAGTACCGGTAGGTCCCATTCTCTTACTTAACTAATGGTCCTTCTTCGCCATCGAAGAAACCAGCGATTTTAATAATAATAAATACATATACATACATTAAGTATGTTCCCCCATAAAAATTTGGCGGCTCCCGCCAAATTCTCTCTTTCCCACCAAAAGTAATCTTTTTCCCGCCAAAATTGTATGACATCGCAATAAATATATATACATATATATATTCCCACCCCCATATACGCGTATACATAAAAGCGGTGCATTAAAAAATTAAAACCAAATCCCACGCATAATTGCACAAAATTAGCTCATTGCCCTTTTATACTTGTGTCCCTTGCGGTATAATTTTAAATATATATCCCCACGTTTATATTGTTGCGATACCCAGCAGTAAACTCTGCCACATTTACATTGTTTGAAATACCCAGCAGTAAATTCTGCCCCTCAGCCCAACTGCATCCCAGACTACCCCCAAGTCATTCGAACTGGTCCTAGCCTAGGACAACTTATTTTGTTGGTATTATCTCATAAAAAAACACCGGGCAGTCCCCAAAATTCCCAAACTAGCCAAAGTAAAATTAAGCAAGTCCCTATTTAGAACGGCTATCGTGGTTCGACCCTAAACATAACCGAAACGACATAAATTTATATCCGAAACGGATCTCTGTACAGATTACTGTGCTCGGTTCGGTACAACACAGATCCAGGAAAATACCGAGGCATCCCTGAAATTAAAAGATAAAAATATCGATGCCTTCTGGGAAAGGGTAGAGAGCGCATATGACGCCGTTGTAGAGTCAGCTGACAACGGCCTTCCCGAAAACTTTAAGGCCTCAGCTTTGGGTAAATACCGAGCCTGCCTTATAGCGTATGAGGACACAAAGGCAAGAATAGGTGATCAACTCCAGCTCAGGGTAATATATAGTCCCGTCCCCGCTACAACCACCACTCTCCAAGAAAGTTCCGGGATGCACTTCAAAGTACCCGCCTGACACTGCGGTCTATATCAACCACCCAAAACTCTCAAGCACCCAAAAACTGTACCACCTCAGGTACAAGACCCAAGGAAAAGCCGGCCAGATAGTAAAACAATTCCCACTTAATGATGACAACTTTGCTCTGGCGTGGGAAGCCCTGAAATCCCGATATCAAAATAAAAGGGTCTTGGTTGATAATCAAATAAAAGTCCTCAAGAACCTCAAGGCCATTCAGGCTGAAAACAGCGAAGATATTCAGCGCTTGCAATCTTCTGTCAACAACTGCCTCCAGATTCTAGCCACCCAACAAGTTTTAACAGATAGTTGGGATCCCATATTAATATATCTGGTAATCTCAAAACTCACAGAAAACACTGTTGCGCTTTCGGAACAATCGTTAAGCTTGCGAAGATACCTCCCAAACTGGCCCCAAATGGTACAGTTTCTGACCACTCGCTACGAGATAGTGGAAAGGGTGGATCAATTGCGACCAGCCAAACCCCGATATTATCCACCCTCCACCAATTTCTCAAGGCCTCCCCCAAGTCAGAACAACCCCCAATTCAGACAGGCTTAAACCTAAAACCAAAGCCGCCACCCCCCGCACAATAGCAACTCCCTCACGTACACAAATTCTCACACGACAGAACATCAAAAGATTTGTGCTTGCAAACAGACTTCGCACACGCTACAGAGTTGTTTGCGCTACAAAAAACTATCGATCCCAGAGCGTAGAAAATGTGTAAAAGAGAGCAATCTGTGCGAAAATTGTTTATCCCAGACGCACCTTCTCAGGGATTGTTCAAGCACAAGAACGTGCCTTCATTGCTAAGGGCGACACAATTCCACCCTTCATGACAACTCAACCCTTATCATACCACTGGACCGCGAAGATCGACATCCCAGTTAACAACCATAGGATCTAGCAGTACCAGGCAACAAAGCGTCAATGAAGCAGCAGCTACGGAGGAACTTCCCTCTACTTCAAACGCAGCCCATATCCAGTCATTCCACTCCGACAATGATAGAAAAATCATTCTCCCCACAGCGATAGTGTCCATAGAACAACGAGGTGACTGCTTCAGACTCAGAGCCTTATGGGATCAAGGGTCAGAATGTAGCTTCATTTCCGCAAAAGCTCAGATCAAGCTAGGCCTTCCATATACCCACTCCCTATTTGAAATATCGGGCATGGGAGGCGGAGTAGTACAAACCTCCAACAAGTTATGTTCACTGACCCTAGTCTCAAATGACCACAAGGTAAAAATAAAGGCCCAGGAAATAGTGCTACCTTGTCTCACTAGGAAACTCCTAACACTCAGGCTAAATAACGACCAAATGCGTAAATCGTCCCACCTCAAGCTAGCAGAACAGAATTCTCAGAAGCTCTCCCAAATCGATCTGGTATTAGGCAGCGATCTCATCCCTCAAATCATGCTAAATGGCATCGAAAAAATCTCTCCCACACTTCTAGCCAAAAACACAATATTTGGCTGGATAATAAGTGGCCAAACTCCCGATAAGGTGGGAGCACACTCCTCTCAAGCATGGGAAGTGACGAATGTCCAGCTGAGTGAACAGCTACGGCAATTCTGGGAAATTGAAGAGATACCCAGAACGCGAGGGGAAACCCCAGAATATAAAATGTGCGAAGACTTTTATCAAAGTACCACCACTCGCATGGGTGACGGTCGATATTTGGTCCGGCTCCCCTCTAAACCAACATTCCCGAACGATATCGACCTAGGTCAATCCCGTACTGCAGCCCAACGACAGTTCCACGGTATCAAACGTACCATCTCAAAAGGGTGATCTCAAGCAGCAATACGACCAGGTACTCGAAGAATATCTGTCCCTGGGCCACATGGAAGAATGCGTACCCAACGAAGTAGAATCTCTGGGTAAATAATGTTCGTTCTATCTCCCTCACCATGCGGTCTGAAGGCCAAAGAAGAAGACAACAAAAGTCAGAGGTGTATTCAACGCCTCTAAAAAGTCGGGTTTCGGTCATTTCCTTAACGATGTTTTATGTACCGGACCAACCCTCCAACCCGATCTCCGACTTATGTTGTTGAAATGCCGAACATATATATATATATATGTGTTTAATGGCGATGTCGAGAAAATGTACCGCCAAATTCTCTTACACCCCGACGACCGAGACTACCAACGGATAATATTCCGAACCCCCGAACACAGTCCAATAAAGGGCTACAAGCTAAAAACGGTCACCTTCGGGGTTAACTGCGCGCCTTTTCTGGCTATTCGCACTCTACACGAGCTGCCGGAAAATATAGCCGACTCCCATCCACGCGCAGCACCAATACTAAAGTCCGAAACGTATGTTGACGATATTTTATTTGGCAGTCATGATCTGCAATCAGCCGGGCAATCTCTAACAGAGACGATGAACGCTCTTAATTCAGCCGGATTTCCCCTAAAAAAGATCACTGCAAACCATCCCGACATTTTTAAACATGTACCCAAGGTGGACTTGCTAGAGTCCGACCTTCTCGAATTTGAGAAAAGTAGCACCGCCAAGACTCAGGGAATTCAGTGGAATACACTTTCAGATACGTTCTCGTACACAGTGGACTCAGCGCCTGCCTGCACAGCAGCCAGCAAGCGACAGATTCTCAGGATTCAATATGTTGAGCTCCACGGATTTTGCGACGCCTCAGAAAAAGCTTATTGCGCAAATCTGTACCTAAGAAGTACCGTCGGTACTCAGGACCACTCTCACCTTATAGTGTTCAAAGGCACAGTGGCTCCTCTCAAAATTATTAGTCTGCCACGCTTGGAGCTATGCGGAGCGCTCCTATTAGCAAAATTAGTCGCAGTAGTCCAACCCCATCTCGGCCTAAGTCAAAAAAAAATTAATTATATGGTCCGATTAGGAAATCGTGCTAGCCTGGCTGGAAAACCCACCCCACTTGGAAAAAATATGTTTCCAATCGAACTGCGCAGATCATCAACCTCGTCGGCAATGCCACTTGGCGAAATGTGCGCACCAAGGATAATCCCGCAGATATGGGTACCAGAGAATGCACCCCCCCTTGACCTAGCGAATTCATCCCTATGGTGGAACGGCCCTGAGTTGATTTCTAGGCCCCGAGGACTGGCCAATACCAACGGCCAGAAATATTGCACCCCCGAACTCCGCCGAGTAGAGGCATTGCACGCAACGGAAGGGTCAGAAGATTTCTTAGAACGGTTTCCCTCCTACCCCCGCGCCTTACGCGTAACAGCGTATATATTGAAAGTTATAACACGGTTTAGGACCGCTGTGGGAGGCAATCTTATCACAAACGAACCCGTCCTATCTCACGCCGACCTCACGCACGCGAAACCCCGTCTGATGATCCTGACTCTGTCGAGATTTTTCGCTTCCGAAAGATCTTCCCTGGAAAATTCAAAACCAATCGGAAGGCGAAGTCCCCTACTGGTGCTGAACCTTTCCCTGGACACAAGCGGGATTCTCCGTGTCAAAGGGCGATTGGCAGACGCCACCATGCCCTACAATGAGCGTCATCCCATCATTCTCCCCGAAAAGGCGCGATTTCCTACCCTCTATATAAGGTTTCTGCACGAAACCTTCCTCCATGCGGACATCCGCATCATGCAACAAAGCCGTAAGACAAGAATTCTTCATAACACGGCTTAAACCACTGAAAAAAAAAGTGCATTTTCCAATGTAAAGCATGCACCTTTCACAAGCAACAAACTCACCCCCAAATAATGGCAGTTTTACCCCCCGAACGATGTACTTAGCGCCCCCTACGCTGATACTGGTGTAGACTTCGCCGGCCGGTTTCAAATTAAAGCTTCTCTGCTCCGGTCTCCCAAGATAATGAAGGGCTATGTGGCCGTCTTTGTCTGCTTCGCCACCAAAGCCGTCCACTTTGAATTATGTTCCGATCTCACCAGCCAAGCATTTCTCGCCACCTTTGCCCGCTTCGTGGGACGCCGAGGATACCTCAGCAAAATGATGAGCGACAATGCCACCACCTTCGTGGGAGCTAAGCGTGCCACGGAAAAGGAATTCATATCATTTCTCAGGGAAGTCTCGTCTAACGTCATCCAGAAGTATGCACTGCAAGCCATCAACTGGCAATACATCCCCCCTGGCGCTCCCCACATGGGCGGCATATGGGGATTCGCGGTCAAAAGTTTTAAAATCCACTTTAAAAAGGTCGCCGGCACCCACACCTTCACGTTCGAAGAGTTCTCTTCTTTATTAGTTAGAATAGAGGCGGTTTTAACTTCTCGCCCCATCTTCCAGCTGTCTTAAGAATCCAACGACCTCACCGCCATCACCCCGGGTCATTTTATACAAGGTGCGCCCCTGCTCTCCATCCCCGAACCGAATTATGAACACCTCTCTATGATTAACCATTGGGAACGGTTGAACGTTTTACATCAACAGTTCAGCAAACGCTGGAAGAATGATTATCTCTTGGAGCTGCACAACCGATATCGATGGAAGACAGCCCAACATCCGCCTCAAAAAGGCGACCTCGTAGTTATCAAAGAAGATAACCTACCCCTACCGAATGGCGTCTAGGACGCGTGAAAGACACCCATCTAGGAAGAGACGGCCATATTCGGGTATTCAACGTACGCAACCAGAATGGCGTACTCACAAGGCCCATCACAAAATTGTGTTTTCTATTCTATTCTATTCTGTGCTATCGCAAAATCTACAAGAAACTTCATAACCCCTACCAACACTCTACTCCCAGCATCATGAGTGACTAAAATGTATTTTATCCTATCTTCCTCAGATGGATCGTCAGCGCCCTTCTGTGCCCGCACCACGCAATTTGCTGAAATCGCGAGTCCTAGTGCCCGCAGCCCCGTCACGACGCATCAACCCCGCGGTGGCCGATTATCGCAAGTGCCGGCTGTGCCTACAGCATCACGCTCTGTTTGTGTGCCCTCTTTTCAAGGCAATGCCAACTCAACAACGTATGACCATCGCCAAGGCACACAAATTCTGTGGAAATTGCCTAGCACTATCGCATCGCACGAAAGATGCCGGGACTGCGGGGGCTTCTACCACACTCTGCTACATCGCGACACCGGAGGCCACCAAGCACCACTAGTAGAGGAATCCAAAGCACAACCACGCCGCCGCATCTCTGCACCTCGCCGCCGTCGTCATCAGCAGCAGTCTGTGAGGAGTAATGATCGCGCGCCAAGCGCCATCCAACACCGCGACACAGCGTCGGAGACCGTACAATCCGGTGCACCGCGACCGGCTTGCGCATCGCCGCCTACAAAAGGAAGGTGGGGAAAATATTGATCCATGAAGCAATACGCATCTTGCAGGAGCTGGAACACACATTAGGCGCTTAGTACGCCTAGGCGGGCCAGGATGTTTACGCGGCAGGCGACCACCCGTCCCAATAAAATATTTAATTTCATTCTCATTTACACATTTTCATACATATACAGTTTAGAGCATTGTAAATTATCGCATTGTCACTTTTTCATACACATATGTATATATATATATATAAATCTGTACATCATAATTTTTCGTACTTCAACTTTTAAATTGAATATTGCATGAAATATAACTTGTACGACGCAATGTAACGTGAAAATGACGTGTGGTCACCGGAACGCGCAAATCCCCCAACTAAACATTCGCCACAGCGCAAAAAAACAACAATCTGGAATGCACAATCATATTTTCAGCTACCACTGTAAAATAATGGTTTTGCCGTTCTTATTGGATTTATAATTTTGTAAATGCAGCAGTTTTCTCTGTAAAAGCAAAAATTCATCGTCGTGTTTCGTACAAAATATCAACGTATTTCTTTGCTGTGCGGCACTCAATATTTCCTTAAATAACAATAATATAATCGCTAAAGTGAAGTTTTTTACTTAAACTGTTTGAATAGGAAGTGATAAACGTTTGCTGAATAAATATAAATATATAATTTCGCACAAGTGTGTCGCAAGTAAACTGTTCTAGTTTCATCGATTGGCTTTCCAAATTGGTGGACAAAATATAGCTATAAAAAGGGTTTACGACGAACGTCTTCGTAGTAATTCCATTGGGAAAAAATCACTTTGCAAGTAACTTACAACCCAACGCTGCACCCGCTGTGCTCTACTTGGTTTGCATTCGATTGTTTGCAACGAACATCAATCAGGCTTTTATACAATTATAAGCTGTCGTAATTGGTAAGTTGCAGGAGAAAACTAGCTGAAGGAAGTTTGCGCACACCCTCCGAACCAATCAAACTGAGTTGCGCAAAATCGGAGTTGTAATAAGGGACGCATTCAACGCCATGCCACCGAAATCGCCATCCAATAGCGAAGCCGTCCTCAGTCGGCCAACCAGCCATATTAATACAGTACCGACGAGTCCCATCCTCTTATTTATCTATAGGGAAAAGCAAATTTTCTTATAAAGAAGTTCGATATCTTGGTTATGTGGTAGTTGACAGCTGTATTAGAACTGATGTGAATAAGGTAGCAGCTGTGAGGGTTTTTCCCGAGTTTAAACTCCAAAGCAGTTACGAAGGTCCTTAGGCATGTCAGGTTGGTACCGACGCTTCATACAAGCTCCACTGCACGACTGCCTCACCAAGCAAAATATAAAAAAATGTACAATGACCGATGACGCCAGGCGGTTGTTTGACCAGCTGAACCAAAGCTCGGGATCCGTTCTTATGCATCCCAGCTTCAACAGCCGTTTTTATATCCAATGCCACGCATTGACGGACGAAGTGGGCGGGCTTCTTTTCCAACTCGACGAAGACAATAACGAAATACCAATTGCAAACATGTCAGCGAAGCTTAACAAAGCCTAGAAAAACTGTAGTTTGACAGATCTGGAATGTTACACCGCAGTGCTGAGCGTGAAAAAATTTAGACCTTACGTGGAGGGCTTTCCTTTTACAATATTAACAGACCATGCGTGCTTAAAATGGCTTATGAACCAAAGCTATATTGCTGGACGACTAGCTAGGTGGGGTTTAAAGCTACAAAGTTTCAATCTTGATATAGAACACAGAAAAGGCTCACAAAACGTTGTACCTTTCACCCTTTCCAGAATGGACATAGAAGAGATAATACCCACTGACAGAGTGATGGAAGTATGCCTAGACTCGCCATATTGTGATTCGGATGAATATCGTGGGCGAAAAACAGTGACAGATCTATGCATATCAGATGGATACGTATATAAACGAACACAATTTGACCGTGGAGATGCACTTCAAGCAAACCACGCCTAGAAGCTTTGGGTTCCATCGGAAATACGCCCGGGGCTAGTAGACTCTGCGCATAGCTCACCTTTAGCCGGTCACGGGGAATCCATAAGACTTTGTCCCGTTTACGTGAAATCTATTGCTGGCCAGGAGTGATGGCAGAAGTATGTACTTTTGTAAAACGATGTGAAATTTGCTCATCAAGCAAGACACATGTAACCGAGCGACCTTTTCGGCGTTTGATTTCGTGGGTCCTTGTCCTCTTACATGTAATGGTTATATTTATGTGTTTACGTTTAGACCACTTAACGAAATTAGTGTTTTCGAAACCAATGTGGAAGGCAATTTCAGCCGAAGTGGTGAAGTTCCTGGAACGAGAATTCTTCCATATATTCGGGGTACCCAAGTACATCAATTCGGACAATTGAAGACAATTCGTTTCAGGAATTTTCAGCAACCTCTTGAAAAAATACGGTACTACGCATATTAAGACAGCATTCTATTCTTCTCAAGGCAACGCCGCAGACAAAGTCAATCGGTCGGTTCTTCAGATCGTAAGATCATTTATAACCGAAAATCAAAAATCTTTGGACCGACACATTAGCGATTCGGCGTTTGCGATGAAGTTCCGTTCACTCCGCAATCAACATGTCGCCTTATCATGCCACTTTCGGTATGCCTATGATACTGCATGCAGCACGAGCTATACCGGAAGTTGGGTTCACTTAAGGATCTTGATCACAAAGTGGTGGCCCACGGTGATAGATTGCAATTGGTGAGGGATACAGTTAAGAAAGAGCTGAAGTTAGTACACAAGCGTATTAGGAAATTTTATGACACAAGAAGTAGGGATATTAGGTTTCAAATTGGATAAGTGGTATACCGCCGAAACCTTAAGCAGAGCTCTCAGTTTGATAACTATAATGCCAAATCTGCCTCCTAATCAAGTTAAATGCATATTACTTAAGGCATTGGGATATTCAATGTATAAGCTAGGAGATTCAAGTGAGAAAAAGATCGGGGTATACACCGCTAAGAACATATTTGCTAAGTAATTGAATTGTTGCATTTTATATGTTGTATGTTGAATTTTGAATATTGAATGTTAAACATGTATCTTTTCTGACTACAAACGTATGCGGTTTTGCATGACAATATATTTGTAAGGCTACATACACACTTGACTATACTATATTAACCTATTTATTTATTTATTTATATTTTTATTTTATTATTTTTTTTTTTTTTCGTTACACCCAGTGATATTCAGATACCTTCTTGACTGTTTTTTACATTTAGTATCTATTATCTGGCGGTCGCCGTGGTGTGATGGTAACGTGCTCCGCCTACCACACCGGAGATCCTGGGTTCACGCTCCGGGAAAAGCTACATCAAAAATTTTAGAAACACGTTTTTTCAATTAGAAGAAAATTTTCTAAAAGGATTCGCCCCTCGGCAGTGTTTGGCAAGCACTCCGAGTGTATTTCTGCCATGAAAAGCTCTTAGTGAAAACTCATCTGCCGTGCAGATGCCGCTCGGAGTCGGCATAAAACAAGTAGGTCCCATCCAGCCAATTTTTAGGTAAAAATAAGAGGAGCACGACGCAAATTGGAAGAGAAGCTCGGCCTTAAATCTCTTCGGAGGTTATCGCGCCTTACATTTATTTTTTTTTAATCTATTATTTATTTATTATTTTTTGATCAACTACATATTTCGACCTTAAAGACACTCTATGATATTTTTTTATTCCTTTCATATGACCTTAATCCTATTTTTGAAATGTTTTTAAACAAGCATTGACTATATTCAACAAACATTTAGGTTAGAAAACGATTAGAAGACGAATCGAATTCTAATGTATTTCTCTAAGATAGAAGGTTAGAGGACGATTTGCGAAACTGTCGCGAATTATAGCATTCTCGACAAAAAGGGGACTTCGTTCTCGATATCGAGGAAATGGTTAGAGTTCTAATCGAATTCTAACGTCAATTTCTAATGGGTTTGTAATGAGAATTTTGAAGTGATGCGGAATTAAGTTCAATTATTTAAAATCAGCGAAATTTTCATTGTTTCATTATATCAAATACTTTTATTTAGTTATAAGCTTATGTATTAAGAAAGAACATATTTCAAAGGCTTTTTCTATTATAATAAATTAAAACCGCACTTAAATATTGAGCACAGTATTTCTAGTGTTATTCGAATCGTTTTACAGTCGAATTCTAACCTAGTTTTCGATTCGAAATGCATTAGAGAACTACATTAGAATTCAAATGTAAAATTACATTTCTATAACGTTAGAAACTGTGTTTGCTGGGTTGTTGTGTTTTCTTTCTTCATTAGTCACACTGGCTTGTTCACATTATGAAGTTCACGGCCACTCTACGATTAGCGACTGTGTGAAATGCATCACCTCAACAAAAATATAACATCCCAACAAACATTTAGGTTAGAAAACGATTAGAAGACGAATCGAATTCTAATGTATTTCTCTAAGGTTGAAGGTTAGAGGACGATTTGCGAAACTGTCGCGAATTATAGCATTCTCGACAAAAAGGGGACTTCGCTCTCGATATCGAGGAAATGGTTAGAATTCTAATCGAATTCTAACGTAAATTTCTAATGGGTTTCTAAAGAGAATTTTGAAGTGATGCGCAATTAAGTTCAATTATTTAAAATCAGCGAAATTTTCATTGTTTCATTAGAAGTTTACCCTCTTATCCCCATCACAGTTGTTCCACGGCTATATTAAAAATTTTAGGGGATCCTTCGACTTTTTGAAAGCGTTTGACTCGGTGAATTATGTTTTGCTTTGTATGAAGCTGAACAAATACTTTTGTTTTAAGGATTACGCAACGCGTCTCATGCGGAGCTATCTGACGGGAAGATCCCAGCGTGTCAAAATAGGCTCCGAAGCTTCTGGTCTACAACCGTTACTCAGTGGGGTACCGCAAGGATCTACTTTTTATTAACGATATTTTCTTTGTATGCCAGCATGCACACATGCATGGTTATGTTGACGATATCCAGCTATATCTATCCGGGAATCATGAGAGCACAGGTGATATATGCTCGAAGTTGGATAGGGACCTAACATCAATTTCTCAATGGGCGGTTAAAAATGAAGTATGCCTAAATGGTGATAAATCGTATGTGCTGCCTATAGCTAAAAAGCGAATAGATTTTGAAACTATACCACTTGTGTACATTGCCGAAAAAAGTCTAAAACTAGTACCCAAAGTAACCAATCTTGGTTTCATTATCAATACAACTTTGACTTGCAACGACCTGATGTTAGTAAGGTGTATAATGTTCTGAGGAACCTGAGAATGTCTGCAACCTTTACTCCCGCTAAAGTTAGGAGAAAGCTTGCCACACAATTAATTAAGCCAATAATTTGATACTCTGAGCTAGGGTACAGCAAGTTGAGTTCCCAGTCTGCACACAAAATTGATGTAGCTTTCAATCGTGTCACCCGTTATGTGTTCGGATTAAGTAAGTTTGACCATATATCTGGTTGGAGATGGCGTTTGTTGAGCTGTGAAATTTCTAATTACCTGAAAGCCAGAAACTGTATTTTTCTCTATCGAATAAATATGAAGGGACTAGAACCAAAAGGATCTAAGTAACATCGACGTTGAATTGAGATAATTAAGGTTAATGTAAATTACTTGTTGTAAATTCTGGTTTGAAATGATTCCTGTCTAAATGAATGCAGGTTAGTCAACTAATTCAAAGGATGTTTACTGCAGATGGAAAATAACTGTAAATTCCCAAAAATTATTGCAATAAAATTTTGAACGTTGATTGCTCGGCCAAAAGAACATGCAGAATTTTTTCAAGTATGCAGCTTTGTAGCCCGTTTAATTTTAGTACAATGAAGTGCTAAACTTAAGTTCGTAGGAAGTCTCGCTGATTTTTGGCAATTTTTTTTCTGGATCCAAGCCCACTTATACCCTTTTGGCTCCAAAAATTGTTGCAATAAAATTTCGAACGTTGATTGCTCGGCCAAAAGAACATGCAGAATTTTTTCAAGTATGCAGTTTTGTAGCCCGTTTAATTTTAGTACAATAAAGTGCTAAACTTAAGTTCGTAGGATGTCTCGCTGATTTTTGGCAATTTTTTTTCTGGATCCAAGCGCACTTAGACCCTTTTGACTACAAAAATTGTTGCAATAAAATTTCGAACGTTGATTGCTCGGCCAAAATAATAAATTTTCGCGAATTTGGCATACATTAGGCATAGTGACATCATATTAAGTATTTACAGAAAATATACAACATAAAATACAACATACATGTAAGCCTGCTTTTACATTAGTCAAGTATTGAACCCAAGTCTGCGGCACAGGCGAGAGAGGGGTGAGGCTTCTTCACCTCTTTCAATTCAGCGAGACTTCCTATGAACTTAAGTTTAACACTTTATTATACTAAAATTAAACGGGCTACAAAACTGCATACTTGAAAAAATTCTGCATTTTCTTTTGGCCGTGCAATTAAATTTTATTGCTTGGTGGAGCGCACCTAGATCCTTTTGGCTCCAATCATCTATCTATCTATAAATCTTATAAAATAAAATCGCTAAATGCCATGTTTAGACGGTTAAGCGCCAATTAAGTAAGTAAGTAAATGCCATGTATGCACATACCTTCACACAGAATGCTCCGATTTTAAAACGGTTTTTTGCATTTGAAAGCTTAGCTACGTGAGATGGTACAGTTAATATAATTTGATGGTATATATTATAGGGGCGTCGCAAATTGCCAAAATGTAGTAAAAAATCATAAAATTTTTGTTTACACAGCTATAACTCAACGGAAGGATGGATTTAAAAAATTCGACTTTTCAGTAAAACTTTGAAATATTTACCTTCGATCTGCATCAAAAAAAAATACTTGATTCATTTCTTATATCAGCCAAATTGTTTAAACAAAAGTAACATTTTTATCAAAAAATGCGTATGTGTGTTTGTTCGCTGTGAACTGTCCGCGCTAATTGCTTTTGAGTGAGGCTTGATGCGACACATACATACGTACATATATAGCATTCGCTGCGTTATTTAACTTCGGGCGTAGGTTTATAAGTATATATGGATGTACATCACTACATACTATAAAACAAAGTCGCTTTTTCTGTCCCTATGTCCCTTTGAATGCTTAAACCTTTAAAAATACGCAACGGATTTTGATGCGCTTTTTTTTTATAGATAAAGAGTGATTGAATAGGAAGTAACGGATGAACATATTTGGCTGAAAATTGGTGGAGGGGTAGCTTAGAACCAGGAGACAGACATAGGCTAATTTTATCCCGTTCTGGATAGGGTCTTCAGATCAAAACGTGGACCTGGGTAGTCTTGGGATATGTTTGTACAATATGGGTATCGAATGTAAGCTGTTTATGAGTACTTTGATACGGGGTATTTTTCGTACCCGCGTGTAACTAGGGTCTCGAGATATAAGCGAAAACGTGGACGCCGGTACCCCTAGAATGTGTTTATAGAATATTGATAACGAATGAAAGCTGTTGATGAGTGCTTTATTACAGGGTAGTTTTTATACCTATTGGTGACTAGGGTCTCGAGATTGAGGCCAAAACGTGGACCCGGGTACCCCTAGAAAGTGTTTATACAATGTGGATAAAAAATGAAAGCTGTTGATGAGTGCTTTAGTACAGGGTAGTTTTCATACCTATTGGTGACTAGGATCTCGAGATATAGGCCAGAACGTGGACCCGGGCACCCCTAGAATGTGTTTATACAATATGGATATCAAATGAAAGCTGTTGATGAGTGCTTTAGTACAGAGTAATTTTTATACCGCTGGGTGACTAGGGTCTCAAGATATGGGCAAAACCTGGACCCGGATACCCCTACAATGTGTGTGTAATACGGATATCAAATGAAAGCTGTTGATGAGTGCTTTAGTACAGAGTAATTTTTATACCGCTGGGTGACTAGGGTCTCAAGATATGGGCAAAACCTGGACCCGGATACCCCTAGAATGTGTGTGTAATACGGATATCAAATGAAAGTTTTTGCCGAGAGCTTTAAAGTAATTTTCATTGTGATATTCGATTTAGTTGCATTAACCTAGCAAAACTGATAAATGTGCATGCGAAGCCGAAATAAAGACATGAATTAATAATACCCACATAACTATTACATACGTCCTATTCGATTTGCCTGGTAATAAGGGATGAAGAAGAATGGGAAAAACTTTAGAGAAGAGAAAAGACGGAAGGAGAAGGAGACTGAGAAAGAGATAGAGTGAGACGAAAATAGAGATAGATGAAGCGAGAAGACGGAGGGAGGAGAGAATAAAAGGATTAAGAAAAAGTGAGGAGGGGGAGGGGGGCAGAGTTAGACGGAAAACGTTTATTAAAATGTATGGAGATAGACCAAATTTAGGGCAGAACAACGCCTGACGGGTCTGCTAGTAAATCTTATAAAATAAAGTCGCTAAATGCCATGTATGCACATAACTTTTAAAACGGTTTTTTGCATTTGAAAGCTTAGCTACGTGAGATGGTACCGTTAATATAAATTGAAGGTATGTATTATAGGGGCGTGGCAAATTTCCAAAATGTAGTAAAAAATCATAAAATTTTTGTTTACACAGCTATAACTCATAAACGGATGTATGGATTTAAAAAATTCTACTTTTCAGTAAAACTTTGAAATATTTACCTTCGATCTGCATCAAAAAAAAATACTTGATTCCTTTCTTATATCAGCCAAATTGTTTAAGCAAAAGTAACATTTTTATCAAAAAATGCGTATGTGTGTTTGTTCGCTGTGAACTGTCCGCGCTAATTGCTTTTGAGTGAGGCTTGATGCGACACATACATACATATATAGCATTCGCTGCGTTATTTAACTACGGGCGTAGGTTTATAGGTATGTGTGGATGTACATATGTATATATTTTCATATCATATCAGCTTGACATAGGTATGTACATACATATTTATGTAACATAAATGGTTAATTGTTAATGCAACATAAATGGTTACGAATGCATACATCTATTGAAAAATAATCTTTCGCTAAAAATATTAAACATTTCCTTAAAATTCTTCAAAAAAGTTTTATTTTTTGGTATTTTTGCATGTATCACTATCACTACATATTATAAAACAAAGTCGCTTTTTCTGTCCTATGTCCCTTTGAGTGCTTAAACCTTTAAAACTACGCAACGGATTTTCATGCGCTTTTTTTTAATAGATGATTGAAGTTTGTAGATTGTATAATAACATCCATTAAACAGTGGAGAAATACTGTTATTTTGGAAGTTTCTAATGTGATGTATATATGTACATATATAAGAGAAAGTGGTGTTAGTTACACTATTTATAACTCAAGAACGGATGAACAGATTTGGCTGAAAATTGGTGGAGGGTTAGCTTAGAACCAGGAGACAGACATAGGCTAATTTTATCCCGTTCTAGATAGGGTCTTCAGATCAAAACGTGGACCTGGGTAATCCTGGGATATGTTTGTAAAATGTGGGCATCAAATGGAAGCTGTTTATGGGTACTTTGATACGGGGTTTTTCGTACCCGTGGGTGACTAGGGTCTCGAGATATAGGCTAAAATGTGGACCCGGGTACCCCTAGAATGTGTTTATAGAATATGGATAACAAATGAAAGCTGCTGATGAGTGCTTTAGTACAGGGTAGTATTCATACCAATTGGTGACTAAGGTCTCGAGATTAAGGCCAAAACGTGGACCCTGATACCCCTAGAAAGTGTTTATACAAGAAGGATAACAATTGAAAGCTGTTGATGAGTGCTTTAGTACAGGGTAATTTTCATATCTGTTTGTGACTAGGGTCTTGAGATATAGGCCAAAACGTGGACCAGGGTAACACTAGGATGTGTTTTTACATTATGGGTATCAAATTGAAGCTGTTGATGAGTGATTTAGTGCAGGGTAGTTTTCATACCTATAGGTGACTAGGGTCTCGAGATATAGGCCAAAACGTGCACCAGGGTAACACTAGGATGTGTTTTTACATTATGGGTATCAAATTGAAGCTGTAGATGTGTGCTTTAGTACAGAGTAATTTATACCGCTGGGTGACTAGGGTCTCGGGATATAGGCCAAAACGTGGACCCGGATATCCCTAGAAAGTGTGTGTAATGTGGATATCAAATGAAAGCTGTTGCTAAGAGCTTTAAAGTAATTTTCATTGTGATTTAGTGGCACAAACCTGGCAAAACTGATAAATATGCACGCGAAGCCGAAAAAAAGCATGAATTGATAATACCCACATACCTATTTAAGTACGTCCTATTCGATTTGTCTGAAATATGGTATATAAATTTGCTTATATTAGTATTTTCGACCCTTTTTTCGGGAAAGTAGACCAGAGACGGGCTGGGAATGCAATTAGGACTAGGATTGGGACTGAGACTCGGAGTGGGACTGGAACTCGGAATGGGACTGGAACAAAATACATACCACCCTCTGGGACTGGCAATAAGGGATGAAGAAGAATGGGAAAAACTTGAGAGAAGAGAAAAGAGGGAAAGATAAGGAGACTGAGAAAGAGATATAGTGAGACGAAAATAGAGATAGATGAAGCGAAAAAGACGGAGGGAGGAGTGAATAAAATGATTAAGAAGAAGTGAAGAGGGGAGGGCAGATTTAGATAGAAAAAGCTTATTAAAATGTATGCAGGTAGACCAAATTTAGGGCAGAACAACGTCTGACGGGTCTGCTAGTTAATGCAATAAAATTTAGTACGTTTTTGGCCTGGCAAATATATGGGCACTAAAATGTTCAAAATGGCTTGGATCGCATTGTCAATAAATATACACTATATTAAATATACAAATATGGTTATAACTCAGTTTAAAAAAAAAATGTCACTTAGATCCTTTTGGTTCTGAGCCCTTCATATGTATATCTTAGTTTTCGTTATCTACAATTACTAGTCAATGTAAACGAGCCTTCCCTCTGTGTTATTCTCAAAGAATAATAATTTATTTATTTATATATTGACTATAGATGCTAGTTTTAAATACTATTTTTCTATTACATTCTTATTTAAAAATTTGAGTTGGTTATTAAGTTTGACATAGATTAGTTCGACTTATTTTATTATTATAAGAGTTATTCATCTTGGTTGTACTATAAAAGATGTTGATCTTATTGTACTAATATCTTGTCAATAAGTAAATGAAATGAAAGGAAGTATAGAAATAATTTTCCTACAATACTAATATAAAACATTTTTCAACACTGGCTAACCAATTACCGGTTCAAGTGAATATGCAGAAATAAACAGTCCATTCATTCACTTACTCCAAGAAACAGTCAGAAACTGTCAGCACTAACCTATTTCTTGTATGAAACCCGTCAGCTTTTGTAAGTTTTGTTGACCGATTCTGGCTGTTTCTGACTATATGGGAACAGGCTTTAAGATGAATACATCTTATACTATGTCTCCGCGGTACCAAAATCAAGTTGATTTCGGAAGATTCTTAATTTCAGCCGAAATTAGCTAATTTCGTTATGTGAAAACTGTCAAACGAAATTAGAAATTCTTCTTATTTTCATCGAAATTGAACCCAAATTATGTGCAATTTATTGTGCGACTCTGTGATCGATTACAATTTACACAAAATAATCGATGGTCTACCCGCATTAGCTGTCAAATTCCAAAAACATATGTTTATCTTGAACGTTTTAATTCGGCTGTGGGAAAAAAGAAGAAGCATAATCGTGTGGACAGGAATGTAGTTTACGAAATCATACTACTGAAGTCGTGTACCGTGTAGACATAGTAATAGCTTCAAATAATAACGACTGTGTTGTTTCGATAACACAAATATAAATAAGCACTCTCATCACTAGCGACGAGTTTTTTCAATTGAATTTGTGCGAGAAAAATGTAAAAAATTTGGCCGGGCAAATGGATAAGTAAGTTATATTTTGCAAATTATCATAATTACTTACTTATATAAACATTTTATTAGATTCGTTGTTCGACAGAAAAAAGCAGAAAGTAATAGCTGGGGGAAAGGTGATTGTGTCAAAAAAGAAGACCCGGTCCCAAATCAAAGATTTGTATTGTAGTATCACAGTAGGAAGACATGTACGTACATATGTGTTTAAATAGCTTAACCAACTATTATATTCTATTAGTTGTAATTTCAAACAAGTGCAACAAAAAATCATATTTTAATAAAGACTTATCAAGTTTATTTCAGCTTTTTAGCGAGAAAACTACACTGCGGCGTAAATTTCGTGTAGAGTGGGCTGACAAGTTTTCCTGGATCGAGAAAAAAGAGCAAAAGTCATATTGCAAAATATATGAAAAATTGATAAAACATTTAGCTATTTGACAAAACACAGAAAAAAGCAGTAACATATTCAACTGGAGCAGCAAAAAAAAAAGAACCAGTTAAAAATAGATTTGTATAAAGGTAGTGAGCAAGTAAATCTTTTTAGATAAGTAGGCAATGCCAAGCAAATTTTAGATATTTTTATTGTTAAGCACAACCTTCCATTTTTGCTGATGGATTCATTACCAAATTTATTAAGGGCATGTTGTCCAGATTCCAGAATAGCCAATCTTTGAAATGCGGACGGACAAAAACCACTCAAATATTTGAAAAATTAAGTAGTGTACAATTTCGTGGTGGCAACGGCGCGCACCCACGGAATTGTAGAATATATTTAGGCGGGAAAAAGAAGGGAAAATAAATAAACCAAAAATTTCGTATTAGTAAACAGAAATACAATGGTTTTTATTAAATGGATTGAAATACAACACGTGTTAAGGAAGATTTAACAAATGTTGTGAATATATATGTGCTTTGAAAATATTGAAAAGTAATTGAGAATATGAACACTTACGTGACGTGAGACAACGTGTACCTTCGCTGGCTGCTGTATTCAAAGAGGGCGAGCCTCTTTTCAGCATAAGCCGATGAACCCACGATACAGCTCCATCGTTGGGTTTCCCGGCAACAAAGTTGCTATACCGCGGGCTCACAGCGGTAAAATCTAATATGCATATGTACTACCACTCACAGATGCCTGTGTGTATTAGTGACCACAAGCATATGTGGGTGGTAGTAAACTAAAGAAAAGAAATAAAAGGAAATTATGTTACGAGGGGGTGGGGGAGATATATTTAGGCCTGCGGCCTAAACATGCTGGCCCCTTGCCGTAAACAACAAAAGAAAAAATTAAAAAGAAATGCGACTTCATCGCACGTCCAGTAAGGCGCTGTATCAGAATAAGGGAGTGCAGATGCGGACTGCAAGCACTGCACGCCATATGGTTGACCTCACGTTTCGCTCTCCTGTAAAAAAAGAAAAGAAGTTATTAAATATATGTACGTGGTTTTGAATTCCGTGCATATTTACTTAAGTATATATAAGGTTGCGCATGGTCGAGGCGTGAAAATCGGATATTTGTTTTTGGCAGGCTCCCGAGAACATCAACCCGAGCACGATCGGTTGGGTTAGGAGACCGCCAACTGTCGATTCCGGTGTACCGCTCACCATCATTTTGGCGTATATGTCAGTGCCGAGTGTAAGCCGTATTGGTGATGAGAGGTTGAAAAGAAAAAAGAGTTTGAGCTGTCGCCAGGAGGGGACGTGTTTTTGCAATGTGTGTGGGGTGCGCGCATTTGAACATTTCAACTCGTTAACTGCTTGAAGTTTGCTTATATAATTTTTAAATTTTGTGCAAATAAATAAATTAAGTATGAACTGCCAAGTTTGCGAACAAAAAGTTGACCGCTCGGATGTCGGAAAAATAACCTGTGGCGATTGTAAATCTATTTTCCATTGTGTGTGCGTAAATTTAACGAAATCCGACGCTGATTATATGAAAACTAAAAATGTGAAATATAGATGTGATGGATGCAGCACCCTCGGCGCAAGTCGATGCTTGTACAGACGCTTGCAGTGGACGCTACTTCCAAGCCGCCCTCTCCCTCTATAAGTGATATGTTGGATGTTAACTCGGAGTCAACAGGTACAGTGCAAGAGCAACAACAATATTCAAACACAAACAATACAGTCGACATGCAAAAAAAAATTAGAAACCAAAAGAATTAACAAATGCCTACTCCTTCGGGTCAGCAACCTTGCGGTAATTCAGTTAGCAGCAATAAAACAATTACTCTTCAACTATTATACGAAGAGCTTGTAGCTCTGAGAAGTGTAAACACCGAGATGCTTAACACACTAAGTATGCTGACAGAGGAAAATAGAACATTAAACGAAAAGGTAAATAACTTAGAAAGCAAGTTGTATTGGAGAGAGCAGAGAGAGTGCGGTAATGCTGTAGAAATTACTGGCATTCCACAACAAAACTGCAGCAATGCAGAAGCTTGCGTGCAAAAAATTATCGTTGATGCTCTGGGAGTCTCAATTTCACCAACTGATATTGATCACTGTGTAGTGAAAAGCATAACAAACAAAAATGACTCATCGCGCAATCGTGATATTATATGCGTGCAGTTCTCTTCTAATGAAATCAAGAAAAGAGTAATGGCAGCTAGAAAAACCAAAGCACGTAGCTGACTTCGGGCCTCTTCGACCATTCTACAAACAACAGAATATATATAAATCATGCTCTCACACGTTATACTCGAGCTCTGTTTACTGCTGCGTATAAGATAAAGAAAGAGAAACGCTACAAATTCTTATGGTTAGGGAAATCTAGTTTTCTGTTAAAAAAAAAGCTGAAAATGAGAGGGTTTTCAACATCAGAACATTCGATGACTTAAAGTTAGTTGCTGATTAGCTACTTTGTAGCTCTTTTATTTTATTTTTAAATCTTTACTCTTAAGAGTCGTATCTAATATTCGATGACGTTCTGATAAATGATAACCCAATCATCGCTAGTAAAAATATTCAGCATAGCTCGACCTCAGCAGGTAATAACGATTTATTATTTATCCATCAGAATATACGCAGCCTTAGGCAAAACTTTGACGTATTTGTTAGTTATCTAGATGTTTTGAGTGTCCAACCAGATGTAATTTTTCTGAGTGAAATCTGGATTTATTCGTATGAAATAGGTGATTATAGTATCCCCCATTATAGGTTCTATGCGAATGCAAATTATAACTACAGTGCAGGAGGTGTTGGAGCATTTGTATGCGAAAATTATGATTGTACTTCAGTAAGTATTAGCTTAAATAGTGCTGATTTATTAAAACTTAGGTTAAACCTTAAAGGCGAACAATTTGTCCTATTGGGAGTATATAGGCTTCAGTCTGTACCTACTTCTGCTTTTCTTGACGAATATTCACCAATCGTCAGCAATGAAAAAGCTAGCAATTTTTTTGTTTTAGGCGAATTTAATTTAGACCTTCTACATCATTGCATACTACCTGATGACTATTTGGCATTAATGGCTGAAAACGGTTTAACATCATATATTAATGAACCAACACGAATAAACTCAGGTACTTGTATTGATCACGTTTTTTGTCGCTTTAACGCTTTTCAGTGCAGAGACTGTTCTAGTTTTAATATGGACTTACAAGTGACCGATCACATGATTACCGGTTTACAGATAAAAAGAATTGCGTTAAGCAAACCAAATCTTAAGGGTACTCGTAAATCCCTAACTAAAGTTAACTTTACCAAGTTGAACTTAAAGCTACGTTTTGAAAGTTGGGCTACCGTATACGCTGAAAATGATATATCGCTAGCTTATGACGTTTTCATAAAAACGTTAAAAGCTTATATTAACAGTTGCACTTATACTTTAAGCCTTTCAAAGAAAAATATTATATTTAAACCTTGGTAATGCAAGGCTTCGGTGCCGATACAATAAAATTAGTAAACAGACCAACAAGGAAATAAATTCGATACGCGATAACTTTTTTCGTAAAAAACTTGAAACAGTACTTGGCAAATCAAGAAAAGAATGGGGCGTGGTCAACACTATTCTAAATAAAAACTGCATTAAGGGTGATGAGCCAGTTGTATTGCGTACGGAAAATCAGCTAATTTCAGACAGTGTAGAAGTAGCTGAGAAATTAAACCAACACTTTACCACGATTGCTAATCTAAGTTCACGCAGCTGTGATTGTCAGTCTCCTCCCTCGTATAGTTGTGCTCAAAATAGCTTCTTTTTTAAAATAATTTCAAGCTTTGAAATTACTAAAATTATTAGCACACTGCAAAACCCGAGTTCGTGTGGTGAGGATGGTATTTCAAATATACTACTCAAGAGAATATCTCTTAATATAGTTGATATATTTAAATACTTATTCAATGCCAGTATTACTCAAGGGATTTTTCCTGATATCCTTAAAAGCGCTGTTGTTATTCCGATTTTCTAAAAGGGGGACAAGAGGGATGCAAACAACTATAGACCCATATCGCTACTCTCAGCTTTATCGAAAGTATTTGAAAAAGCAGTCAAAAAAAGAATTTTAAACTTTCTAGACAATTCAAACTTTTTATGTCCTATGCAGTTTGGATTTCGTTCCGGCTTATCAACAGAAGACGCTCTGCTGAGTTTCTGCACAAATATTTACAGAGCTCTAGACGGTAAAAGAAACTGCGCCGGCCTATTTGTTGATATAACAAAAGCCTTTGACATGGTCGATAGAGATATTCTCTTAGATAAAATACACCATTCAGGTTTCCGAGGCTTTATTCATAACAGGTTTAAATCCAATCTTTCTAACAGAATACAAAGAGTAAAAGTAGATAGCAGTTACAGTAGCCCACTGTTTGTAAATCTGGGAGTGCCCCAAGGTTCTGTTCTTGGTCCAATATTGTTCCTAATATACATCAATTCAATATTTTCCCTGCCATTTAAGGGCAAAACCACTGCGTTTGCAGATGATCTGGCCATTGCGTACAGTACAACTAGTGAACTTGAATTAATATGTGACATTAACTTTGATTTGCACTTGCTGAGAGCTTGGTTTGCTTCACAGAAACTACTTGTTAGTAATAAAACGAAACTTATGTATTTTAGCCATGTTGCCAAAGAACTACCTAGCTGTGATATTATATTTCATGCCGAAGAATACCTCCGTTTTAATTTACACCATATGGAGTGCACTCAGAATGTTGCGATAAGTTCTTTCGATTGCAATATTCAATGCAGCGACAACTGTTTCAGAGTTGATGTTGATGAGAATTTTAAATATCTTGGTATAATAATTGACAATCGTGTGAATTGGTCTGCGCACATCCATACATTGAAACAGTATTTTCTCTATACTACCAGGTAGTTCTATCGTCTCAAAAAGTGTTGCACTGTATCTACTTTAAAAACTGTTTACTATGGCATATTCCAATCTAAACTTCAATATGGTATCAGCTGCTGGGGTGGCGCCTCGGCAAATAAACTGTCACCACTTGTAACGATTCAAAAGGGAATTATTAGACGTATCTGTAGTGCAAAATATAGATCTCACTCTATGCCGCTTTTTAGAGACTGCATATACTACCGTGCCGTCATTTGTATTTATATAAAGTCAAGAGTATTTTCTTTATTCGTTCAGGTTACTTGGAAAGCTTTCCCTCAGAAGTCTATAACTTACGTAGGAATATACTTTCAACTGTACAAATTCCGTATTCTAGAACGTCACACTTTAGAAGCTTTTATATTTACACGTCGCACAAGTTCTTCAACTCCCTTCCTAACACTGTACAGGTTATTAGAAATTTTAACTTCTTTCAAAAACCAGTTAAACTGTATATGCTTGGACATAATCATTATGAACTGGAATCGCTGCTGAGGGCGATATTATAAAAAATTAAAAATATAAAAATAATTTTACCTGAAGTTCTTTTTTAATAAAATTTTTTAGTATTAGTAAATATTTAATGTACACCCCACACAAAAACAAAAACAGTATATAATTATTGAAAATGGCATTAGTACTATTTTAATTCTTAAAATAATAATTGCCATCTACCTTGCTTAAGTTATGCTATAGTTAATGTGTTGAATACAATATGGAAATTTAAAATATATACATAGCATTAATAAAATGATTAATAAATGAAATGAAATTAAATGAAAAATGAAATGAATGGGCGCGGCAATCTTCGGGTCCACATTGGACGGTGGACGCAAGCGGTAATGGCTTTCGACGACGGCTGCTTGAGTTGTTATGTGCGTCGATGACCCGAATTTGCCACGCAGTACGAGTGTGCATTGCCCATGTCCTTGACGCTCCAATTGTAAGTCGCGTACTAGCTCTGAATCGACGATCGTGCTGGTGGCGCAGGGATCAATAATGGCACGAACCAGGTGTAAATGCCCACGCGATTCGATGCGTACGATGGCCGTCGGCGCAATGGGCACGAAAGGCCGCATGATGGGCGATGGAGTAGCCTGGAGCAGCCGCCCTGTCCGGAAGCCTTCCGGCGTGTCCGGTATGCCGTCGATTTATTTCGCCGCTGCTGTCTTTCGCGTTTGGATGACTTGGTGGGGCCTCGTTGGAGTCCGATGTCGCGGTGCCGCCAATTGTCTCATTCCTTTTGAGGTTTCTTTATTTTCTCCGCGGTTCGTTCGTGCGGAAACTGCGCATTCCATTTCGGCTCGTTGACGGCCTTACCTTCGCTCGCTCTTCCTCCGCTTTCCCTTCTTCCATCTTCGCTCTCTCTTCCTCCAGTTCTTCTTCTTCCACCTGCTGCGCCAAGGACTTTTGTCGGTCCCGCGAGGTTAATGGACAACGCATCGTCGGACTGGTTGTCGTCGCCACTTACGGTTGCGTCGTCGCGTTCCGACCGACGTTCATCTAAATGGGGCGTGGTGTGGTGCTTTTTGGCACCTTTTGCAGCGATACTTGCTGTTACATTTGTCCGCGCGGTGAAAGGGCGACAGACAGTTTGGACAGTACTTATGTAGAAGCACTGCCCGCAACCTCTCCTCTAGGGATTTTTTTCGGTATTCTGCACAGATGCTAAGTCTATGATCCCTGCCGCAGAGCTGGCAAGCTACGTTAAAGCGCTTTGCGCCTCCCTCTGTTTTGCCCAACAAGGTTTGGCAACGGGTCATGATCTGAAAGAATAATGGTATCATCGATCATGCCCAAATTGAGGTTGGCGGAGTGTTGTTTGGGTGGCGTAAACAAAAAAATTATATCTAATATATTTTCGCGAAAGAAAGAGAAAAAAAATTTTAAAATAAAATTTAATTGAAATAAAGGATTAAAGGCCATAAGTAAATACTTATGTGCACAAGAAGACGAAGCAAAAACGGATTTAGCACTCGGCCATGCAATGTGGCTGATGCTTTAGCACATTTAGTACATTTTATAATTCGATTTGTGTCGGTAGATGTCACCGACATATTTCTAAACTTTATTCTAGATTTATGGTGAACTTTTTTTTCACAACAAGTGGCCTGCCACCATATGGAACGGTTCGAAACCTGGCTGGAAAAGTATTACAAAGTTGCACTTCCACCAGTCAACATTATTTTCGACGTGTATTGTCGATAAAGTTGAGATTCGTGGAGTAAAGTATTTTTTTAAAATCTCGACCAAATGAATGATTGATCGAGATATGCAGTGCGCGACCTGTCATGTGGCATGTTGTGCGCGATATGTCGTGCGGCCTGTAGTGCGCGAGATGATTGCGAATGGGGCCTAACGTTTGTATTGCAATAATCATTGTGAATTCACAATCATTGTGAATGATAACTAAGTGTGATATCTTATCTGTCAAATGCCTGACAGGATGCTCAATATGGCTACTTTTTAGCGTTTTGACAGGGTGTTCAATATGGCGGCGCTTATCTTCAGCGGGTGATAGAAAGAGATACAGAATGAGACAGTGATAGTCAAATACAAATCAGGTGATCCAATCACTTTGGAATTTTGACGTATATGCAGAAGATATCACACTTAGTTATCACTCACAATGTTCACAATGATAGCAATGCCTTGACTGTCAAAAGTGGGTGTAGAGACTCTGACGTTTTCTACAATTTTTGACTTCCTGAATTAAAAAAGTCATTGATTTAAACACGCGGTGGACGGCGACAGAACGCAGAGCGGTAACTATATTAAATTCATTTGTAATTTCTCCTCACTCTAATTTTCCTTATATATTTCAGGACAAAATATCGTTTCATTGTATGGACTCTGCCGTCCATATATTTAAAATTGGGTAAACCATATTGCCGGCAGTATTCATCTGATTCACTTGCAATGCGGAAGGCATCATTCAATTAATGCAAAATTGTGAACCAACAAATGCTATGTTGGTACATGGCGAAGCTGAAAAGATGCCACTTTCACGCATTAAAATTCTGGAAGAATACAACATTGGTATATATATGCCAGCTAATGGCGAAAATTGCGTTATTTCAACACCGGTGCGAAGAAATGCGCTTCACATCAACGGTAAAAATGGATGATCCTGGTCCACGTAAGCATAGAGGTGAAAAATTATATGCTTTACTACAGGATAAATTGGTTGGTTGCACAGTGAGTAAGCAGGAAAATTGTACGATTTTTGTGGAAAGTGTTGAAGTTAATCACTACTATTACTTGGACAAACCAAGATGGAGATATAGGCACATATAATGAGTTTGTTGCAGACTATGTGCTGATTACTTTCAGTTGTTCAAACATTTGTAATAAAATTTATTTGAGAGAACCTATCATTTCTCAAAACTACTACAGCGACTAGAACCAATTGAAGGGTATCAATGGTAAGTTGCCACAATTTGTCATCGTTTTTTAAACGTGTTAAATGTAATAGGATTTTGCAATGCAGATGATGCTCATGCAACTTTAATAGCTTCTTCAACTATAGGATTCGGGCCAGATCTTTCTGCTTTCAATTTCTTTAATTGTTGTGTTACATCAAATTGTATCGCATTGATATCGATGTGCGGTGTAGTTCGAACATTAACAGACTGTCGACTTTGGTAAAGCTTGGTGCACTATTTACAACAACTGGTGTTGCTGTAATGGTAGCCGGCGATCCTATTTGTATTAAGTTAATGGCGCCATTTGTTTGTGTTGGCACAAAGTTGGCGTAAAGCTGGCGGCGGTATTGGTGGTGGAGGAATTGGTGCACGTTGAGCTGGTTCTGCTGTTGTGGCCGAGTTTGTTGTAGAACTGGCGCTTAACGTAGTCGTATTTGGCTGTTGCAATTATTAAATGGATTGAAATACAACAAGTGTTAAGGAAGATTTAACAAATGTTGTGAAAATATATGTATTTTGAAAATATTGAAAAGCATTTGAAAATATGAACACTTACGTGACGTGAGATAACGTGTACTTTCGCTGGCTGCTGTATTCAAAGAGGGCGAGCGTCTTTTCAGCATAAGCCGATGAACCAAAGATACAGCTCCTTCATTGGGTTTCCCGGCAACAAAGTTCCTATACCGCGGGCTCACAGCGGTAAAATCTAATATGCATACGTACTACCACTCACAGATGTCTGTGGGTATTAGTGACCACAAGCATATGTGGGTGGTAGTAAACTAAAGAAAAAAATAAAAGGGCATTATGTTACAAGGGGGGGGGGATATATTTAGGCCTGTGGCCTAAACATGCCGGCCCCCTTGCCGTAAGCAACAAAAGAAAAAAATAAACAAGTAAGGAAGGCTAAGTTCGGGTCAAACCGAACATTACATACTCAGTTGAGAGCTATGGAGACAAAATAAGGAAAATCGCCATGTAGGAAAATGAACCTAGGGTAACCCTGGTATGTTGTTGTATGACATGTGTATCAAATGGAAGGTATTAAAGAGTATTTTAAGAGAGAGTAGGCCATAGTTCTATGGATGGACGCCATTTAGGGATATCGCCATAAAGGTGGACCAGGGCTGACTCTAGAATTTGTTTGTACGATATGGGTATCAAACGAAAGGTGTTACTGAGCATTTTAGGAGGAAGTCGGCATTAGGAGGAAGACGCCATTTAGGGATATCGCCATAAAGGTGGACCAGGGCTGACTCTAGAATTTGTTTGTACGATATGGGTATCAAAAGAAAGGTGTTACTGAGCATTTTAAGAGGGAGTGGGGGCATTAGGTCTATAGGTGGACGCCTTTTCGAGATATCGCCATAATGGTGGGCCAGGGGTGACTCTAGAATGTGTTTGTACGATATGGATACTGAATTAAAGGTATTAATGAGGGTTTTAAAAGCGAGTGGCCCTTAGATGTACATGTGAAGGCGTTTTCGCGATATCGACCAAAATTTAGACAAGGTGATCCAGAAAATCATCTGTCGGGTACTGCTAATTTATTTATATATGCAATACCACTAACAGTATTCCTGCCAAGATTCCAAACGCTGTTGATTCCGCCTTGTAGAACTTTTTCACTTTCTTCTACTTAATATGGTAGGTGTCACACCCATTTTACAAAGTTTTTTCCAAAGTTATATTTTGCGTCAATAAACCAATCCAATTACCAATATTTCATCCCTTTTTTGGTATTTGGTATAGAATTATGGCATTTTTTTCATTTTTCGGAATTTTCGATATCGATAAAGTGGGCTTGGTTATGGTCGGATTTCGGCCATTTTTTATACCAAGATAAAGTGAGATCAGATAAGTACGTGGACTAAGTTTAGAAAAGATACATCGGTTTTTTCTCAAGTTATTGCGTTAAGGGCCGAGCGGAAGGCCAGACGGTGGACTGTGTATAAAAACTGGGCGTGGCTTCCACCGATTTCGCCCATTTTCACAGAAAACAGTTACCGTAATAGAATCTATGCCCTTTAATAGATCCATTTACGGATCTATATAAAAATTCCGCACGCACCCAAATATGTGAATACTCGCACTCACTCACTTGGCTGTAATTTTAATTTTTCAAACAAATAAACTGAATTTCTTTTTTATTACAATCAAAACGTGTTTTTATTTATAAATGTTTAGTTCAACACTCAGTTTTCGTTTTGTTCTTTGTACAATTGTGTTTTGTGTAAACCTTATAAATTTATTTAGTTTCTAGTTAACTTTACAAACTGTTCAATTCTAAGTTAACTGTATAAAAATACTATCACTTTAGTTTTTCCGTCAGCGTGCGCACTTTTACTTTTCGCCTCATTACAAGTTGCCGGTTTTCTTTATACTCGAAACTGCCGCTAACGCAACTCTGTAGCTCGGCAGTTTTTCTTTACGTTGCTTAGCAACGAAATTAATGATGGCGTCGAAAATAAATCATGGCGTCGAGCAACGGCAGTTTCGGCCAATCAGAAACTCTCCGAGTTGCTCGACTCTAACATTTTTAGTGATGCCAAGTGCATCTGATGTATGGTTGCATCTTGCACTTTTCTAAAGAGGGTTGCCATCTACACTTTATTTTAATGCAATTTACTATGGCACTACATCATCCCCCTTTAGAAAAGAAGAATTTGGTAAGGTTAGTAATTAATCTTGCCACATTCTTCTTTAGGCTTTAATATGTTGTTGTAATGTTATGAACGAAGGAGTTTGCTAGCATTAGGGTGCTCTAACCAGGGACTCATTCGTTCATCGCAGTGCAACTTCTAAAAAGATGATTAAAAATGAAAAGAAAATTTTGAGTAAAGTGAAATATATAAAAGTAAGTTTGAAAATTGAATTTAATGTTTGAAGTAAACCGGTTTTTTTTTTCTTCTTAGTGTAAAATCTAACTAATTAAATGTATATTTATTTGTTACATTTTTTAGCCTTCATTGGCAGGTTTTTAAAATATATTTATATCTAAAGATTATTAGTAATATACTATCAGTTTAATTAATTTTTTGTACTCGATTTTTATGTACAATTTTTTCGTTTTCTTTACTTATCTCACAAATTGTTACATTTGGCCCATCAATATTCTTTACTATGTAGGGACCGTGATATACATATATTTTTATGTTTATTCCTAGGTTCTGTTTCTACTAACACTTTATCATTAATTTTAATTTCTAAAGGCTTAGCTGTTTTATCGTATAAATCTTTATTTCTAATCTTATGCTTATTAATCAAATTTTTTGCCATTTTATGCGATGTTTGCATTCTAAACTTAAGCTTTTTTGCGTAATTTTCTACGTTATAGATCGGATCAATTTGCTCTTTTTGCAATTCATGTGGCATTGTAGTTTTTCTGCCAAATATTAATTCAAAGGGAGTAAATTTATTATCAAAAACCGAACTACTTGTAGTATTGTGTAAAAATGTAAAGTATTTTAAATATGTATCCCAATCTGAATACGTTTCATTTAGGTATGCACGCAAGTATTCGTTAAAGACTCTAAGATTTCTTTCAACAGAACCAACAGTTTCGTGATGGTAAGCTGTTGAGAAATCATGATCAATCTTTAAAAGTTTTGTCAATTCAGAGAATAATTCGTTTTTATATTCCGTTCCTAAATCGGATCTAATAGCTTTCATTGTACCATATGTTAATATAAACGTTTCAAAAATAGCGCAAGCAATAGTTTTTGCTGATTTATCTGGTACAGCTACTGTTACCTGGTATTTAGAAAAGTCACAAATCATAGTAACAGCGAACTTGTTACCATATTTGGATTCCGGAAGTGGACCTATTGTATCGACAAATACTATGTCAAAGGGTTTGCAGGGTGTTGGAGTCAACACGAGATTTTCCTTTGTTTTTGGTTTTACTTTATTCAAAAGTCATTTTTGCAATTTTGGACAAACTTAGCTATGTCACGAGTCATATTTTTCCAATAGTATTTTGTCCTTAATTTGGAATATAATCGTTTTGTACCGCAATGGTCGCCTAACAAAGGGTCCTCATGATAAATTGTCATAAGTTTTTGTTTCTGCTCTGTTTCTGTTACAGTTTCTACGGGGTCTGTTAATATTATTTGTAATGATTTTAAAATTTTATTACCGCTGATTTTAAAATTTGTAATTGAAAATTCTTTGAAAAACATATCATTCTTTGGCCATCCCAACTGCTCAATATTGTGACTGCCGGCTGCTTTTTCAAGCCTCGAAAATAACTCATCTAAATTTGTTTTTCCGTTAGCATTCACAAAATTAAGTAAATTTATTTTTTTATGTTTTAAATGCGCATAAATTTCTATATTAGAAATCTCATTATTCTTATTAAATTGTATAGTCGACTTTATTCGCTGTATCTTTTTTGAAAAATTGTATGAAAATTTGTCATAAATTTGTACTTTAGGCGTTTCGCAAAAAGTATCAGTAAAATTATGGTCTTTATTTTGTAATTCCTTTTGTTTGGTTTGTGATCGCGTTTGGACTGCTAAAACATGCTTTGTAGATTCTTTTATTTCGTCTATACTAATGCGTGAAAGAGCATCAGCCACAACGTTAGATTTTCCTTTTATATATTCAATCGTAAATTTATATTCTGATAGTTCTAATCGAATTCTGGAAAGTTTAGACGAAGGGCCTTTCATGTTAAAAAGATAAACTAGTGGTCTATGATCGGATTTAACTGTGAAATTTGTACCGTAAACATATGGACGAAAATGCTTTATAGCGAAATATATTGCTAGAAGTTCTAATTCGATAATTGCTTTTTTCTGTTCTGCTTTATTAAAAGATTTTGACGCGAAACAAATTGGTAAATCGTTATCACCATGCTTTTGGCTTAATATAGCACCACACCCACTCTTAGAAGCATCTACTGTAATTATGAATTCTTTTGTGAAGTCAGGGTATTATAGTAGTTGAGGAGACATTAATGCTAGTTTTAGTTTTTCGAAAGCGTTTTCGCACGCTTCGTCCCAGACAAATTCAACTTTTTTCCTATTTAAACGATTTAAAGGCGCTGCCAGTGACGCAAAATTCGGTATAAAGCGCCTGTAATATTTTGCAAATGCGACAAATCGCCTAACCGCATCTTTGTCTTTTGGCTTAGTATACCTTTTAATAGCGTCTATCTTTGAATCGTCTGGCAGCAAACCTTTTGACGTACATTTATGGCCTAGAAAAGTTACTTCGGAACGAAGGAAATTGCATTTGTTCGGATTCAGCTTTAAATTAAACTTTCTACAGGTTTCGAAAACTTTTTCTAAATTTTTAAGGTGGTGTGTCTCACTACAACCAATGACGATAATGTCGTCAATATACATAAAAGCCTGATTTGGCGAAATGCCTGAAAATGCTATTGACATCATACGAGAAAAAGAGTTTGGTGCTATATTTAACCCGAAAGGTAAAACTTTCCAACGAAAAGCTCCTCCATCTGTACTGAAAGAAGTTACATCTCTAGATTTAGGGTGAAGGGGTATTTGGTGAAAACCAGAAAAAAGGTCTAAAGTTGAAAAGTATTTGGCTCTGCCAAGATTGTCGAGTACGTCATCGGCGCGTGCTAGTGGAAATTTGTCGGCTATAAGCTTTTTATTGACTGCTCTGAAATCTACGCACATACAATACGACTTTTTGCCTGTTGGATCTTTTTTCGGCACCAAAATTAAAGGACTGTTTTAATTTGAAAAACTAGGTTCGATTTAATCATTCGACTTGTTTATTGATTTTGTCAGTTAATCTAAGTTTTTGTTCGTAGAACTTATTAAGCGTCATTAAGTCGGTTTTTAACGCAAAAATATCAGAATATTTCAAACATAAATCAAGTAATTTCTTTTTAGCGTAAGAAGGCATTTGTTTTGCCAAAATTGATTTAAGCTCTTCTATACGTTTTGAATCGATAGGTGTATCATTTATTCGATAGACATTGAAGTTTTTAATGTCTTCAGTTTGAATATTGAAATCTTTTACGCACTTGACTTCGTCGGTGGTGTTGATAACTTTTATTATTGGGGTTTTTGTATCAACTATACATTTTGCTGTGAAAACACCGTTACAAAGTTCCTGAGAATCAACAAAAACTGGACTTGTCGAATTTTTCAAACTAAAAACACGAAAAAAAAAATGCAAAATTGAAATATTTACCTTTTCTGTCCCTTGTCCGAATGTAATTGTGTCATTAGCATAATTGATTATGCATTTGTTCGTTTTTAGAAAATCTTTCCCTATTATACCGTCCGAAGGAATATTAAAGTTGTCATTGAAATGTCTGCCTGTAAATCTACTAGAAAAGAACATATTTTATGTGAATCACCACAAGCGACTTCGACGAAATCGGAAAAATTTAAATTTAGACAATATATTGACTGAGAAGTATTTAGTCGAATTGCTCCTGCTCCCTCAGTGTTCGCGCCTGAGGGGCTTCGGCATTTAAATAACGAACATTGGCTGAATTTCTTGAATTTGAACCCTGATTATTGGAATTTCTGTTATTTCCGGACCGATTATTATTGTTATTGTTGGAATTGCTATTGCCTCTATAAAAATTGCGATTATTGCCTCTGTTAAAATTGTTATTTCGGAAAATTGTATTATTGTGTTGCCTATTTGCGTTATTGTTAAATCGAAAATTACTATTGTTGTTGTATCTGAAATTGCTGTTGCCTCTGGAATTTCCTCGGAAATTATTATATCTTATCGGACGTGACCGAAACGCTAACACTTTCCGCTCTTTAACTTCCTGTTCTCGCTCTATAATCATTTTCGCTACTACGTCCTTTGAATCTTTGAAGGTTGTTGACGCAAGGATTGATTTCACCATATCTGACCTACTATTTAATCTACAAACGCTAATGGTTTGTTCAACTGCCATCTCATGGGCTTTTGCCTTCGTCATACCTTCAATGATTAGACAGCGCTCTAGCGAGTCAGAAAGCTCTTCTACCTGCTTTGAAAATTCTGAAAAATTGTTATTGGTTACTCTTAAGGCTGCAATTTTTCCCGCGACAACTTTCGAGTTGTCTGGCCTAATTTCACTACATAGCGCTTCTTTAATTTGGTTGACTGATTCTATATGCGTTGGTAGGGCTTCGCGAGCTTTGCCTTCGAGCTTGGATTTTAAAAATGCAATAAAAGTAGGAGTTAAATTTTCGTTAGAGAATACTTCCATTAATTCAACTTTATTTATAAACGAGCCAAGTGCTAACGGGTCTCCACTGTAGTTGTCTCGCATAATCGAGGCACAAGTATTAATAAACGATTTTTTCTCCTCGATTGTGGCCATGGTTGTAACGTTAAGAACCGGAGTTAGAATAGAAAAACTAGAATTTGGAATTACAGGTTTATCAGCAAATCCTAAAAGTCTGCACTCAGGTATAATTTATAATTATGTTCACTTGTTAAGGTATCAGTTGACGATGCACTTGAAGGTGAATCAGAATCTGAATTATTGGAATCTATATCTTGCTCTGAGTTTTCGGAATCCAAATTTTGCTCTGAATTTTTGGAACTTGAACTCGGATGGGAATCTTTAGAAAAAACCTTCCCGCTTCTTAGGTCCATACGCGTTGAAACGAATAGACAAAATATTAAAATTTTTGTTGCAAGATATGTGGAATTTGTTTATGAAGATTGAATAGAAATTGAATTTAAAGGAAATTAAATTGGAACGGGTTGAGTTGAGCTCAAAAGAAAATTATGAAAGTATTCTTAAAGGGAATTTATGAAAATATTTTAAAAGAAATTTGTGAAAGTATGTATTTTTGAAAGCTTTTAGATTTTAGTTATAATTATACAATTGGTTAGCGAATACTTATAGCAAAAAAACTTTAGTTAGTGAATTTTATTGAAATACTAAAGTTAATGATTAGTTAGTGAAAAGAAAGATTAAAAATATTTACTTTACGCTTTTGTTGTCCGCAAATCCAAACCCAATGATTGGAATTAGCTGAAAATTTTTCATGCAAAAAGGAAGTTGTAATTGGAATTCACATGCAATTTAAAAGATGTTGGATATTGTTTACGAATATGTTTATTGAAATGTAAGAATTTTTAATTGTACAGAATATGAAGAAAAAAAAATTTTTGAATATGAAATGTATGGCAAAATTATAATTTTTTTGAATTTAAATGCAAAGACTATAGAATGGCAAATATTTTGTACAGGCTTTAAACGGACGCAGCGCTTTTATCAAAATTGTATGGTTTTATTTTTATAGATACGGGCGCACCGCATCTTTCCAAAATTGTACAATAAATGTCCTCGGACGCACCGGGGTTTAAAAAAAATGTATATCATATTTTTACGCGGACGCACCGCTTACGAAAAGTAACCAAAATTTTTTGTATTTTTGTGTTGATGGAGCCCACTGTAGGGCAGAGTGGGACTAAAACTAGAAGCAATTAATGAAAAATTTTTTTTTTGTTTTTGTCCGGCCCTGTCCCACAGTGCCTACCTGTTAGGTTACACATATACCTATATGTATGTGCAGTTTGAATGTAATGTAATTAAAAAAATATAACTTTTTTGAAAAGTAACTTTTACAGAATTGCAGAGAATGAATATAATATAAAATATATTTACATTATTTAATTATGTTTGTACCGTGAATGTCGCAAAGTGATAACGTTTATATTTATTTATTTATTGTATTTTCATTTTAATAAGCAAGAAATATAAATGTTGAAAAGTGAAAAAAGTTAATAATATTTAAAATGTATGTATTATACCGACTGCGGCTACTGTACCACCGTATAATTGTTCGCTGCTCTGCTGCTGATGTACAATTTCCGCTATCTTCTCTTCTTTTTGTGATCCCGTTATGGAAGCGGCGTGGCAAGTGCCGTTGTTTTCCAGATGAAGTATTTTGTTGTAGTTTTATGTATCGATAATGATGCCGTTATGGAAGTGGCATTTCCATAAAAATTTTTATTTTCCATGATTTTTCGTAAATTTTAGCGTATTTTAATGTAATTTTGTAATTCTTGCATGTAATTTTTCTTGTTGTTTTTTTTTTTTATAAATTTTGTATGTTTCAGTAGTTCAATTTTTTTTAAATGTTTTGCACTGCCATGATAATATACTTTTAATTAAACGTTTGGTGTGTTTTTTGATATTTTTCAGTTTTGAATATTTTTCTAAATTTTTTGATTAAAGTTTTTCTTCAAATTTGTTTTTAGGAATTTTAAACTTTTTTTGTAGGAATTTTAAACTTTTTGTGTTTTTTTTTTTTTTGTAGATTTTTTTTTTATATTTTTATATTTTTCAGATTTTTGTATTTTTTTTTGTAATAGTTTTTAATGTTTTATACATTTTTTGTAATTTTTTTTTTGATTTTTTAAACTTTTTTTTGTAACATTTTTTTGATTTCATAAATTTTGTAGAAAATGTATATACATATATTTTTGGCTTTTTTTTTGTTAAATGTTCATTTTAGGAACTGCCCTCCAGTTTCCATGCCTGTTGGGAGGCTTGCCTACTCGCCACTCTCCGATTTTGTAGGGCTTCGGCCCACGGTCGCTATTTAATAGATCCATTTACGGATCTATATAAAAATTCCGCACGCACCCAAATATGCGAAAACTTGCACTCACTCACTTGGCTGTAATTTTAATTTTTCAAACAAATAAACTGAATTTCTTTTTTATTACAATCAAAACGTGTTTTTATTTATAAATGTCTAGTTCAACACCCAGTTTTCGTTTTGTTCTTAGTACAATTGTGTTTTGTGTAAACTTCATAAATTTATTTAGTTTCTAGTTAACTTTAAAAACTGTTCAATTCTAAGTTAACTGTATAAAAATACTATCACTTTAGTTTTTCCGTCAGCGTGCGCACTTTTACTTTTCGCCTCATTACAAGTTGCCGGTTTTCTTTATACTCGAAACTGCCGCTAACGCAACTCTGTAGCTCGGCAGTTTTTCTTTACGTTGCTTAGCAACGAAATTAATGATGGCATCGAAAATAAATCATGGCGTCGAGCAACGGCAGTTTCGGCCAATCAGAAACTCTCCGAGTTGCTCGACTCTAACAATTTTAGTGATGCCAAGTGCATCTGATGTATGGTTGCATCTTGCACTTTTCTAAAGAGGGTTGCCATCTACACTTTATTTTAATGCAATTTACTATGGCACTACATCATCCCCCTTTAGAAAAGAAGAATTTGGTAAGGTTAGTAATTAATCTTGCCACATTCTTCTTTAGGCTTTAATATGTTGTTGTAATGTTATGAACGAAGGAGTTTGCTAGCATTAGGGTGCTCTAACCCGGGACTCATTCGTTCATCGTAGTGCAACTTCTAAAAAGATGATTAAAAATGAAAAGAAAATTTTGAGTAAAGTGAAATATATAAAAGTAAGTTTGAAAATTGAATTTAATGTTTGAAGTAAACCGGTTTTTTTTTTCTTCTTAGTGTAAAATCTAACTAATTAAATGTATATTTATTTGTTACATTTTTTAGCCTTCATTGGCAGGTTTTTAAAATATATTTATATCTAAAGATTATTAGTAATATACTATCAGTTTAATTAATTTTTTGTACTCGATTTTTATGTAAAATTTTTTCGTTTTCTTTACTTATCTCACAAATTGTTACATTTGGCCCATCAATATTCTTTACTATGTAGGGACCGTGATATACATATATTTTTATGTTTATTCCTAGGTTCTGTTTCTACTAACACTTTATCATTAATTTTAATTTCTAAAGGCTTAGCTGTTTTATCGTATAAATCTTTATTTCTAATTTTATGCTTATTAATCAAATTTTTTGCCATTTTATGCGATGTTTGCATTCTAAACTTAAGCTTTTTGCGTAATTTTCTACGTTATAGATCGGATCAATTTGCTCTTTTTGCAATTCATGTGGCATTGTAGTTTTTCTGCCAAATAATAATTCAAAGGGAGTAAATTTATTATCAAAAACCGAACTACTTGTAGTATTGTGTAAAAATGTAAAGTATTTTAAATATGTATCCCAATCTGAATACGTTTCGTTTAGGTATGCACGCAAGTATTCGTTAAAGACTCTAAGATTTCCTTCAACAGTACCAACAGTTTCGTGATGGTAAGCTGTTGAGAAATCATGATCAATCTTTAAAAGTTTTGTCAATTCAGAGAATAATTCGTTTTTATATTCCGTTCCTAAATCGGATCTAATAGCTTTCATTGTACCATATGTTAATATAAACGTTTCAAAAATAGCGCAAGCAATAGTTTTTGCTGATTTATCTGGTACAGCTACTGTTACCTGGTATTTAGAAAAGTCACAAATCATAGTAACAGCGAACTTGTTACCATATTTGGATTCCGGAAGTGGACCTATTGTATCGACAAATACTATGTCAAAGGGTTTGCAGGGTGTTGGAGTCAACACGAGATTTTCCTTTGTTTTTGGTTTTACTTTATTCAAAAGTCATTTTTTGCAATTTTTGACAAACTTAGCTATGTCACGAGTCATATTTTTCCAATAGTATTTTGTCCTTAATTTGGAATATAATCGTTTTGTACCGCAATGATCGCCTAACAAAGGGTCCTCATGATAAATTGTTATAAGTTTTTGTTTCTGCTCTGTTTCTGTTACAGTTTCTACGGGGTCTGTTAATATTATTTGTAATGATTTTAAAATTTTATTACCGCTGATTTTAAAATTTGTAATTGAAAATTCTTTGAAAAACATATCATTCTTTAGCCATTCTAACTGCTCGATATTGTGACTGCCGGCTGCTTTTTCAAGCCTCGAAAATAACTCATCTAAATTTGTTTTTCCGTTAGCATTCACAAAATTAAGTAAATTTGTTTTTTTATGTTTTAAATGCGCATAAATTTCTATATTAGAAATCTCATTATTCTTATTAAATTGTATAGTCGACTTTATTCGCTGTATCTTTTTTGAAAAATTGTATGAAAATTTGTCATAAATTTGTACTTTAGGCGTTTCGCAAAAAGTATCGGTAAAATTATGGTCTTTATTTTGTAATTCCTTTTGTTTGGTTTGTGATCGCGTTTGGACTGCTAAAACATGCTTTATAGATTCTTTTATTTCGTCTATACTAATGCGTGAAAGAGCATCAGCCACAACGTTAGATTTTCCTTTTATATATTCAATCGTAAATTTATATTCTGATAGTTCTAATCGAATTCTGGAAAGTTTAGACGAAGGGCCTTTCATGTTAAAAAGATAAACTAGTGGTCTATGATCGGATTTAACTGTGAAATTTGTACCGTAAACATATGGACGAAAATGCTTTATAGCGAAATATATTGCTAGAAGTTCTAATTCGATAATTGCTTTTTTCTGTTCTGCTTTATTAAAAGATTTTGACGCGAAACAAATTGGTAAATCGTTATCACCATGCTTTTGGCTTAATATAGCACCACACCCACTCTTAGAAGCATCTACTGTAATTATGAATTCTTTTGTGAAGTCAGGGTATTGTAGTAGTTGAGGAGACATTAATGCTAGTTTTAGTTTTTCGAAAGCGTTTTCGCACGCTTCGTCCCAGACAAATTCAACTTTTTTCCTATTTAAACGATTTAAAGGCGCTGCCAGTGACGCAAAATTCGGTATAAAGCGCCTGTAATATTTTGCAAATGCGACAAATCGCCTAACCGCATCTTTGTCTTTTGGCTTAGTATACCTTTTAATAGCGTCTATCTTTGAATCGTCTGGCAGCAAACCTTTTGACGTACATTTATGGCCTAGAAAAGTTACTTCGGAACGAAGGAAATTGCATTTGTTCGGATTCAGCTATAGGTTTCGAAAACTTTTTCTAAATTTTTAAGGTGGTGTGTCTCACTACAACCAATGACGATAACGTCGTCAATATACATAAAAGCCTGATTGGCGAAATTCCTGAAAATGCTATTGACATCATACGCAGAGAAAAGAGTTTGGTGCTATATTTAACCCGAAAGGTAAAACTTTCCAACGAAAAGCTCCTCCATCTGTACTGAAAGAAAATTTAGGGTGAAGAGGGGTATTTGGTGAAAACCAGAAAAAAGGTCTAAAGTTGAAAAGTATTTGGCTACTGCCAAGATTGTCGAGTATGTCATCCGACGCGTGCTAGTGGAAATTTGTCGGCTATAAGCTTTTTATTGACTGCTCTGAAATCTACGCACATACGATACGACTTTTTGCCTGTTGGATCTTTTTTCGGTACCAAAATTAAAGGACTGTTATAATTTGGAAAAACTAGGTTTCGATTTAATCATTCGACTTGTTTATTGATTTCTTCGCGTTTGTGTTGTATGGCAAACGGGTAATTTTTAATATAGACAGGGGTTGTTTGTCAGTTAATCTAAGTTTTTGTTCGTAGAACTTACTTATGCGTCATTAAGTCGGTTTTTAACGCAAAAATATCAGAATATTTCAAACATAAATCAAGTAATTTCTTTTTAGCGTAAGAAGGCATTTGTTGTTGCCAAAATTGATTTAAGCTCTTCTATAACGTTTTGAATCGATAGGTGTATCATTATTCGATAGACATTGAAGTTTTTTAATGTCTTCAGTTGTGAATATTGAAATCTTTTACGCACTTGACTTCGTCGGTGTGTTGATAACTTTTATTATTGGGGTTTTTGTATCAACTATACATTTTGCTGTGAAAAACACCGTTACAAAGTTCCTGAGAATCAACAAAAAACTGGGCTTGTCGAATTTTTCAAACTAAAAACACGAACAAACTTCGCATCTTGGTGGAATTACAAGAGTATTTGTTGAAGTGCTATGCAAAATTGAAATATTTACCTTTTCTGTCCCTTGTCCGAATGTAATTGTGTCATTAGCATAATTGATTATGCATTTGTTCGTTTTTAGAAAATCCTTTCCCTATTATACCGTCCGAAGGAATATTAAAGTTGTCATTGAAATGTCTGCCTGTAAATCTACTAGAAAAGAACATATTTTATGTGAATCACTACAAGCGACTTCGACGAAATCGGAAAAATTTAAATTTAGACAATATATTGACTGAGAAGTATTTAGTCGAATTGCTCCTGCTCCCTCAGTGTTCGCGCCTGAGGGGCTTCGGCATTTAAATAACGAACATTGGCTGAATTTCTTGAATTTGAACCCTGATTATTGGAATTTCTGTTATTTCCGGACCGATTATTATTGTTATTGTTGGAATTGCTATTGCCTCTATTGTAATTGCGATTATTGCCTCTGTTAAAATTGTTATTTCGGAAATTTGTATTATTGTGTTGCCTATTTGCGTTATTGTTAAATCGAAAATTACTATTGTTGTTGTATCTGAAATTGCTGTTGCCTCTGGAATTTCCTCGGAAATTATTATATCTTATCGGACGTGACCGAAACGCTAAGACTTTCCGCTCTTTAACTTCCTGTTCTCGCTCTATAATCATTTTCGCTACTACGTCCTTTGAATCTTTGAAGGTTGTTGACGCAAGGATTGATTTCACCATATCTGACCTACTATTTAATCTACAAACGCTAATGGTTTGTTCAACTGCCATCTCATGGGCTTTTGCCTTCGTCATACCTTCAATGATTAGACAGCGCTCTAGCGAGTCAGAAAGCTCTTCTACCTGCTTTGAAAATTCTGAAAAATTGTTATTGGTTACTCTTAAGGCTGCAATTTTTCCCGCGACAACTTTCGAGTTGTCTGGCCTAATTTCACTACATAGCGCTTCTTTAATTTGGTTGACTGATTCTATATGCGTTGGTAGGGCTTCGCGAGCTTTGCCTTCGAGCTTGGATTTTAAAAATGCAATAAAAGTAGGAGTTAAATTTTCGTTAGAGAATACTTCCATTAATTCAACTTTATTTATAAACGAGCCAAGTGCTAACGGGTCTCCACTGTAGTTGTCTCGCATAATCGAGGCACAAGTATTAATAAACGATTTTTTCTCCTCGATTGTGGCCATGGTTGTAACGTTAAGAACCGGAGTTAGAATAGAAAAACTAGAATTTGGAATTACAGGTTGATCAGCAAATCCTAAAAGTCTGCACTCAGGTATAATTTATAATTATGTTCACTTGTTAAGGTATCAGTTGACGATGCACTTGAAGGTGAATCAGAATCTGAATTATTGGAATCTATATCTTGCTCTGAGTTTTCGGAATCTAAATTTTGCTCTGAATTTTTGGAACTTGAACTCGGATGGGAATCTTTAGAAACAACCTTCCCGCTTCTTAGGTCCATACGCGTTGAAACGAATAGACAAAATATTAAAATTTTTGTTGCAAGATATGTGGAATTTGTTTATGAAGATTGAATAGAAATTGAATTTAAAGGAAATTAAATTGGAACGGGTTGAGTTGAGCTCAAAAGAAAATTATGAAAGTATTCTTAAAGGGAATTTATGAAAATATTTTAAAAGAAATTTGTGAAAGTATGTATTTTTGAAAGCTTTTAGATTTTAGTTATAATTATACAATTGGTTAGCGAATACTTATAGCAAAAAAACTTTAGTTAGTGAATTTTATTGAAATACTAAAGTTAATGATTAGTTAGTGAAAAGAAAGATTAAAAATATTTACTTTACGCTTTTGTTGTCCGCAAATCCAAACCCAATGATTGGAATTAGCTGAAAATTTTTCATGCAAAAAGGAAGTTGTAATTGGAATTCACATGCAATTTAAAAGATGTTGGATATTGTTTACGAATATGTTTATTGAAATGTAAGAATTTTTAATTGTACAGAATATGAAGAAAAAAAAAATTTTGAATATGAAATGTATGGCAAAATTATAATTTTATTTGAATTTAAATGCAAAGACTATAGAATGGCAAATATTTTGTACAGGCTTTAAACGGACGCAGCGCTTTTATCAAAATTGTATGGTTTTATTTTTATAGATACGGGCGCACCGCATCTTTCCAAAATTGTACAATAAATGTCCTCGGACGCACCGGGGTTTAAAAAAAATGTATATCATATTTTTACGCGGACGCACCGCTTACGAAAAGTAACCAAAATTTTTTGTATTTTTGTGTTGATGGAGCCCACTGTAGGGCAGAGTGGGACTAAAACTAGAAGCAATTAATGAAACATTTTTTTTTTGTTTTTGTCCGGCCCTGTCCCACAGTGCCTACCTGTTAGGTTACACATATACCTATATGTATGTGCAGTTTGAATGTAATGTAATGAAAAAAATATAACTTTTTTGAAAAGTAACTTTTACAGAATTGCAGAGAATGAATATAATATAAAATATATTTACATTATTTAATTATGTTTGTACCGTGAATGTCGCAAAGTGATAAAGTTTATATTTATTTATTTATTGTATTTTCATTTTAATAAGCAAGAAATATAAATGTTGAAAAGTGAAAAAAGTTAATAATATTTAAAATGTATGTATTATACCGACTGCGGCTACTGTACCACCGTATAATTGTTCGCTGCTCTGCTGCTGATGTACAATTTCCGCTATCTTCTCTTCTTTTTGTGATCCCGTTATGGAAGCGGCGTGGCAAGTGCCGTTGTTTTCCAGATGAAGTATTTTGTTGTAGTTTTATGTATCGATATTGATGCCGTTATGGAAGTGGCATTTCCATAAAAATTTATAATTTTCCATGATTTTTCGTAAATTTTAGTGTATTTTAATGTAATTTTGTAATTCTTGCATGTAATTTTTCTTGTTGTTTTTTTTTTTTTTATAAATTTTGTATGTTTCAGTAGTTCAATTTTTTTTAAATGTTTTGCACTGGTGGTTCCACCATGATAATATACTTTTAATTAAACGTTTGGTGTGTTTTTTGATATTTTTCAGTTTTGAATATTTTTCTAAATTTTTTGATTAAAGTTTTTCTTCAAATTTGTTTTTAGGAATTTTAAACTTTTTTTGTAGGAATTTTAAACTTTTTGTGTTTTTTTTTTTTTTGTAGATTTTTTTTTTATATTTTTATATTTTTCAGATTTTTGTATTTTTTTTTGTAATAGTTTTTAATGTTTTATACATTTTTTGTAATTTTTTTTTTGATTTTTTAAACTTTTTTTTCTAACATTTTTTTGATTTTATAAATTTTGTAGAAAATGTATATACATATATTTTTGGCTTTTTTTTGTTAAATGTTCATTTTAGGAACTGCCCTCCAGTTTCCATGCCTGTTGGGAGGCTTGCCTACTCGCCACTCTCCGATTTTGTAGGGCTTCGGCCCACGGTCGCTATTTAATAGATCCATTTACGGATCTATATAAAAATTCCGCACGCAGCCAAATATGCGAAAACTCGCACTCACTCACTTGGCTGTAATTTTAATTTTTCAAACAAATAAACTGAATTTCTTTTTTATTACAATCAAAACGTGTTTTTATTTATAAATGTCTAGTTCAACACTCAGTTTTCGTTTTGTTCTTAGTACAATTGTGTTTTGTGTAAACTTTATAAATTTATTTAGTTTCTAGTTAACTTTACAAACTGTTCAATTCTAAGTTAACTGTATAAAAATACTATCACTTTAGTTTTTCCGTCAGCGTGCGCACTTTTACTTTTCGCCTCATTACAAGTTGCCGGTTTTCTTTATACTCGAAACTGCCGCTAACGCAACTCTGTAGCTCGGCAGTTTTTCTTTACGTTGCTTAGCAACGAAATTAATGATGGCGTCGAAAATAAATCATGGCGTCGAGCAACGGCAGTTTCGGCCAATCAGAAACTCTCCGAGTTGCTCGACTCTAACAATTTTAGTGATGCCAAGTGCATCTGATGTATGGTTGCATCTTGCACTTTTCTAAAGAGGGTTGCCATCTACACTTTATTTTAATGCAATTTACTATGGCACTACATCATCCCCCTTTAGAAAAGAAGAATTTGGTAAGGTTAGTAATTAATCTTGCCACATTCTTCTTTAGGCTTTAATATGTTGTTGTAATGTTATGAACGAAGGAGTTTGCTAGCATTAGGGTGCTCTAACCCGGGACTCATTCGTTCATCGCAGTGCAACTTCTAAAAAGATGATTAAAAATGAAAAGAAAATTTTGAGTAAAGTGAAATATATAAAAGTAAGTTTGAAAATTGAATTTAATGTTTGAAGTAAACCGGTTTTTTTTTTCTTCTTAGTGTAAAATCTAACTAATTAAATGTATATTTATTTGTTACATTTTTTAGCCTTCATTGGCAGGTTTTTAAAATATATTTATATCTAAAGATTATTAGTAATATACTATCAGTTTAATTAATTTTTTGTACTCGATTTTTATGTACAATTTTTACGTTTTCTTTACTTATCTCACAAATTGTTACATTTGGCCCATCAATATTCTTTACTATGTAGGGACCGTGATATACATATATTTTTATGTTTATTCCTAGGTTCTGTTTCTACTAACACTTTATCATTAATTTTAATTTCTAAAGGCTTAGCTGTTTTATCGTATAAATCTTTATTTCTAATCTTATGCTTATTAATCAAATTTTTTGCCATTTTATGCGATGTTTGCATTCTAAACTTAAGCTTTTTTGCGTAATTTTCTACGTTATAGATCGGATCAATTTGCTCTTTTTGCAATTCATGTGGCATTGTAGTTTTTCTGCCAAATATTAATTCAAAGGGAGTAAATTTATTATCAAAAACCGAACTACTTGTAGTATTGTGTAAAAATGTAAAGTATTTTAAATATGTATCCCAATCTGAATACGTTTCGTTTAGGTATGCACGCAAGTATTCGTTAAAGACTCTAAGATTTCTTTCAACAGTACCAACAGTTTCGTGATGGTAAGCTGTTGAGAAATCAGGATCAATCTTTAAAAGTTTTGTCAATTCAGAGAATAATTCGTTTTTATATTCCGTTCTTAAATCGGATCTAATAGCTTTCATTGTACCATATGTTAATATAAACGTTTCAAAAATAGCGCAAGCAATAGTTTTTGCTGATTTACCTGGTACAGCTACTGTTACCTGGTATTTAGAAAAGTCACAAATCATAGCAACAGCGAACTTGTTACCATATTTGGATTCCGGAAGTGGACCTATTGTATCGACAAATACTATGTCAAAGGGTTTGCAGGGTGTTGGAGTCAACACGAGATTTTCCTTTGTTTTTGGTTTTACTTTATTCAAAAGTCATTTTTTGCAATTTTTGACAAACTTAGCTATGTCACGAGTCATATTTTTCCAATAGTATTTTGTCATTAATTTGGAATATAATCGTTTTGTACCGCAATGATCGCCTAACAAAGGGTCCTCATGATAAATTGTCATACGTTTTTGTTTCTGCTCTGTTTCTGTTACAGTTTCTACGGGGTCTGTTAATATTATTTGTAATGATTTTAAAATTTTATTACCGCTGATTTTAAAATTTGTAAATGAAAATTTTTTGAAAAACATATCATTCTTTGGCCATTCTAACTGCTCGATATTGTGACTGCCGGCTGCTTTTTCAAGCCTCGAAAATAACTCATCTAAATTTGTTTTTCCGTTAGCATTCACAAAATTAAGTAAATTTATTTTTTTATGTTTTAAATGCGCATAAATTTCTATATTAGAAATCTCATTATTCTTATTAAATTGTATAGTCGACTTTATTCGCTGTATCTTTTTTGAAAAATTGTATGAAAATTTGTCATAAATTTGTACTTTAGGCGTTTCGCAAAAAGTATCAGTAAAATTATGGTCTTTATTTTGTAATTCCTTTTGTTTGGTTTGTGATCGCGTTTGGACTGCTAAAACATGCTTTGTAGATTCTTTTATTTCGTCTATACTAATGCGTGAAAGAGCATCAGCCACAACGTTAGATTTTCCTTTTATATATTCAATCGTAAATTTATATTCTGATAGTTCTAATCGAATTCTGGAAAGTTTAGACGAAGGGCCTTTCATGTTAAAAAGATAAACTAGTGGTCTATGATCGGATTTAACTGTGAAATTTGTACCGTAAACATATGGACGAAAATGCTTTATAGCGAAATATATTGCTAGAAGTTCTAATTCGATAATTGCTTTTTTCTGTTCTGCTTTATTAAAAGATTTTGACGCGAAACAAATTGGTAAATCGTTATCACCATGCTTTTGGCTTAATATAGCACCACACCCACTCTTAGAAGCATCTACTGTAATTATGAATTCTTTTGTGAAGTCAGGGTATTGTAGTAGTTGAGGAGACATTAATGCTAGTTTTAGTTTTTCGAAAGCGTTTTCGCACGCTTCGTCCCAGACAAATTCAACTTTTTTCCTATTTAAACGATTTAAAGGCGCTGCCAGTGACGCAAAATTCGGTATAAAGCGCCTATAATATTTTGCAAATGCGACAAATCGCCTAACCGCATCTTTGTCTTTTGGCTTAGTATACCTTTTAATAGCGTCTATCTTTGAATCGTCTGGCAGCAAACCTTTTGACGTACATTTATGGCCTAGAAAAGTTACTTCGGAACGAAGGAAATTGCATTTGTTCGGATTCAGCTTTAAATTAAACTTTCTACAGGTTTCGAATTTTTAAGGTGGTGTGTCTCACTACAACCAATGACGATAACGTCGTCAATATACATAAAAGCCTGATTTGGCGAAATGCCTGAAAATGCTATTGACATCATACGAGAAACAGAGTTTGGTGCTATATTTAACCCGAAAGGTAAAACTTTCCAACGAAAAGCTCCTCCATCTGTACTGAAAGAAGTTACATCTCTAGATTTAGGGTGAAGGGGTATTTGGTGAAAACCAGAAAAAAGGTCTAAAGTTGAAAAGTATTTGGCTCTGCCAAGATTGTCGAGTACGTCATCGGCGCGTGCTAGTGGAAATTTGTCGGCTATAAGCTTTTTATTGACTGCTCTGAAATCTACGCACATACAATACGACTTTTTGCCTGTTGGATCTTTTTTCGGCACCAAAATTAAAGGACTGTTTTAATTTGAAAAACTAGGTTCGATTTAATCATTCGACTTGTTTATTGATTTCTTCGCGTTGTGTGTATGGCAAACGGTAATTTTTAATATAGACAGGGGTTTTGTCAGTTAATCTAAGTTTTTGTTCGTAGAACTTATTAAGCGTCATTAAATCGGTTTTTAACGCAAAAATATCAGAATATTTCAAACATAAATCAAGTAATTTCTTTTTAGCGTAAGAAGGCAAAATGTTTTGCCAAAATTGATTTAAGCTCTTCTATACGTTTTGAATCGATAGGTGTATCATTTATTCGATAGACATTGAAGTTTTTAATGTCTTCAGTTTGAATATTGAAATCTTTTACGCACTTGACTTCGTCGGTGGTGTTGATAACTTTTATTATTGGGGTTTTTGTATCAACTATACATTTTGCTGTGAAAACACCGTTACAAAGTTCCTGAGAATCAACAAAAACTGGACTTGTCGAATTTTTCAAACTAAAAACACGAAAAACTTCGCATCTTGGTGGAATTACAAGAGTATTTGTTGAAGTGCTATGCAAAATTGAAATATTTACCTTTTCTGTCCCTTGTCCGAATGTAATTGTGTCATTAGCATAATTGATTATGCATTTGTTCGTTTTTAGAAAATCTTTCCCTATTATACCGTCCGAAGGAATATTAAAGTTGTCATTGAAATGTCTGCCTGTAAATCTACTAGAAAAGAACATATTTTATGTGAATCACTACAAGCGACTTCGACGAAATCGGAAAAATTTAAATTTAGACAATATATTGACTGAGAAGTATTTAGTCGAATTGCTCCTGCTCCCTCAGTGTTCGCGCCTGAGGGGCTTCGGCATTTAAATAACGAACATTGGCTGAATTTCTTGAATTTGAACCCTGATTATTGGAATTTCTGTTATTTCCGGACCGATTATTATTGTTATTGTTGGAATTGCTATTGCCTCTATTGTAATTGCGATTATTGCCTCTGTTAAAATTGTTATTTCGGAAATTTGTATTATTGTGTTGCCTATTTGCGTTATTGTTAAATCGAAAATTACTATTGTTGTTGTATCTGAAATTGCTGTTGCCTCTGGAATTTCCTCGGAAATTATTATATCTTATCGGACGTGACCGAAACGCTAAGACTTTCCGCTCTTTAACTTCCTGTTCTCGCTCTATAATCATTTTCGCTACTACGTCCTTTGAATCTTTGAAGGTTGTTGACGCAAGGATTGATTTCACCATATCTGACCTACTATTTAATCTACAAACGCTAATGGTTTGTTCAACTGCCATCTCATGGGCTTTTGCCTTCGTCATACCTTCAATGATTAGACAGCGCTCTAGCGAGTCAGAAAGCTCTTCTACCTGCTTTGAAAATTCTGAAAAATTGTTATTGGTTACTCTTAAGGCTGCAATTTTTCCCGCGACAACTTTCGAGTTGTCTGGCCTAATTTCACTACATAGCGCTTCTTTAATTTGGTTGACTGATTCTATATGCGTTGGTAGGGCTTCGCGAGCTTTGCCTTCGAGCTTGGATTTTAAAAATGCAATAAAAGTAGGAGTTAAATTTTCGTTAGAGAATACTTCCATTAATTCAACTTTATTTATAAACGAGCCAAGTGCTAACGGGTCTCCACTGTAGTTGTCTCGCATAATCGAGGCACAAGTATTAATAAACGATTTTTTCTCCTCGATTGTGGCCATGGTTGTAACGTTAAGAACCGGAGTTAGAATAGAAAAACTAGAATTTGGAATTACAGGTTGATCAGCAAATCCTAAAAGTCTGCACTCAGGTATAATTTATAATTATGTTCACTTGTTAAGGTATCAGTTGACGATGCACTTGAAGGTGAATCAGAATCTGAATTATTGGAATCTATATCTTGCTCTGAGTTTTCGGAATCTAAATTTTGCTCTGAATTTTTGGAACTTGAACTCGGATGGGAATCTTTAGAAACAACCTTCCCGCTTCTTAGGTCCATACGCGTTGAAACGAATAGACAAAATATTAAAATTTTTGTTGCAAGATATGTGGAATTTGTTTATGAAGATTGAATAGAAATTGAATTTAAAGGAAATTAAATTGGAACGGGTTGAGTTGAGCTCAAAAGAAAATTATGAAAGTATTCTTAAAGGGAATTTATGAAAATATTTTAAAAGAAATTTGTGAAAGTATGTATTTTTGAAAGCTTTTAGATTTTAGTTATAATTATACAATTGGTTAGCGAATACTTATAGCAAAAAAACTTTAGTTAGTGAATTTTATTGAAATACTAAAGTTAATGATTAGTTAGTGAAAAGAAAGATTAAAAATATTTACTTTACGCTTTTGTTGTCCGCAAATCCAAACCCAATGATTGGAATTAGCTGAAAATTTTTCATGCAAAAAGGAAGTTGTAATTGGAATTCACATGCAATTTAAAAGATGTTGGATATTGTTTACGAATATGTTTATTGAAATGTAAGAATTTTTAATTGTACAGAATATGAAGAAAAAAAAAATTTTGAATATGAAATGTATGGCAAAATTATAATTTTATTTGAATTTAAATGCAAAGACTATAGAATGGCAAATATTTTGTACAGGCTTTAAACGGACGCAGCGCTTTTATCAAAATTGTATGGTTTTATTTTTATAGATACGGGCGCACCGCATCTTTCCAAAATTGTACAATAAATGTCCTCGGACGCACCGGGGTTTAAAAAAAATGTATATCATATTTTTACGCGGACGCACCGCTTACGAAAAGTAACCAAAATTTTTTGTATTTTTGTGTTGATGGAGCCCACTGTAGGGCAGAGTGGGACTAAAACTAGAAGCAATTAATGAAAAATTTTTTTTTTGTTTTTGTCCGGCCCTGTCCCACAGTGCCTACCTGTTAGGTTACACATATACCTATATGTATGTGCAGTTTGAATGTAATGTAATGAAAAAAATATAACTTTTTTGAAAAGTAACTTTTACAGAATTGCAGAGAATGAATATAATATAAAATATATTTACATTATTTAATTATGTTTGTACCGTGAATGTCGCAAAGTGATAAAGTTTATATTTATTTATTTATTGTATTTTCATTTTAATAAGCAAGAAATATAAATGTTGAAAAGTGAAAAAAGTTAATAATATTTAAAATGTATGTATTATACCGACTGCGGCTACTGTACCACCGTATAATTGTTCGCTGCTCTGCTGCTGATGTACAATTTCCGCTATCTTCTCTTCTTTTTGTGATCCCGTTATGGAAGCGGCGTGGCAAGTGCCGTTGTTTTCCAGATGAAGTATTTTGTTGTAGTTTTATGTATCGATAATGATGCCGTTATGGAAGTGGCATTTCCATAAAAATTTATAATTTTCCATGATTTTTCGTAAATTTTAGTGTATTTTAATGTAATTTTGTAATTCTTGCATGTAATTTTTCTTGTTGTTTTTTTTTTTTTATAAATTTTGTATGTTTCAGTAGTTCAATTTTTTTTAAATGTTTTGCACTGGTGGTTCCACCATGATAATATACTTTTAATTAAACGTTTGGTGTGTTTTTTGATATTTTTCAGTTTTGAATATTTTTCTAAATTTTTTGATTAAAGTTTTTCTTCAAATTTGTTTTTAGGAATTTTAAACTTTTTTTGTAGGAATTTTAAACTTTTTGTGTTTTTTTTTTGTAGATTTTTTTTTATATTTTTATATTTTTCAGATTTTTGTATTTTTTTTTGTAATAGTTTTTAATGTTTTATACATTTTTTGTAATTTTTTTTTTGATTTTTTAAACTTTTTTTTGTAAAATTTTTTTGATTTCATAAATTTTGTAGAAAATGTATATACATATATTTTTGGCTTTTTTTTGTTAAATGTTCATTTTAGGAACTGCCCTCCAGTTTCCATGCCTGTTGGGAGGCTTGCCTACTCGCCACTCTCCGATTTTGTAGGGCTTCGGCCCACGGTCGCTATTTAATAGATCCATTTACGGATCTATATAAAAATTCCGCACGCACCCAAATATGCGAAAACTCGCACTCACTCACTTGGCTGTAATTTTAATTTTTCAAACAAATAAACTGAATTTCTTTTTTATTACAATCAAAACGTGTTTTTATTTATAAATGTCTAGTTCAACACTCAGTTTTCGTTTTGTTCTTAGTACAATTGTGTTTTGTGTAAACTTTATAAATTTATTTAGTTTCTAGTTAACTTTACAAACTGTTCAATTCTAAGTTAACTGTATAAAAATACTATCACTTTAGTTTTTCCGTCAGCGTGCGCACTTTTACTTTTCGCCTCATTACAAGTTGCCGGTTTTCTTTATACTCGAAACTGCCGCTAACGCAACTCTGTAGCTCGGCAGTTTTTCTTTACGTTGCTTAGCAACGAAATTAATGATGGCTTCGAAAATAAATCATGGCGTCGAGCAACGGCAGTTTCGGCCAATCAGAAACTCTCCGAGTTGCTCGACTCTAACAATTTTAGTGATGCCAAGTGCATCTGATGTATGGTTGCAACTTGCACTTTTCTAAAGAGGGTTGCCATCTACACTTCATTTTAATGCAATTTACTATGGCACTGCAGCCCCTACTCAATTTAAGAAGGATTGGTAAATTTTTGTTCGACTTATGGCATTAAAAGTATTCTAGACAAATTAAATGAAAATGGGCGGAGCCACGCGCATTTTGAAATTTTCTTTTATTTTTGTATTTTGTTGAATCATATCATTACTGTAGTTGAATTTTGACTTAGTTTACTTATATACAGTAAATATATCAAATTGTTTGTTAAAATTTGAATTTAAATTCAAATTCAAATTCAAATTTATTAGTTGAACAAAGTGGTTGTGACAGTAAGACGGAGTCTTTTATAGCACATCGTCCGTTATAAATACAATATAATTACCATAAAACTAAATTCGAGTTTACGATTAACAATAAAACGATTTTCTTATAATTCATATTAATGTTAAAACTAAACTTAATGTTAAACCTTAAATACACACTTAAGACTAAAGAGTAGAGCCATTTAAATATGGTAGGAAAGAAAAAACAGAGATAAGAAGTGAAAGAGATGTAGTCATGCAGTTATGTTGAAATCACAATATTCACGCTGAGCTGAAGTAATCATGGATCACCTTATTGTAATTGCTCCTACTCAAAGCACCCTTGAGAAAATCAGGTATAGAGTTTCAAAGCCTTACGGCATTTACAAAAAATAGCCTCGATGAGGCCAGATAGTAATATTTGGGGATTATCAGATTGCGGTGCCTACAAGACTTTGGGAATTTAAGCTTTTCGTAAAGATATTGAGGGGTTTTGAACTCGATGAGCTTGAACATATAAATACAGTTTCGCGCCTCAATGTACTCAAAAATACTGCATCCTAGTATTTCGCGCTTAAATAGAGAGATGTGATCATATTTCCTTAGGCCGTAGACATAACGCGTGATATTGTTGAACGCAACATCAATTTTGTGGTACGAGGCAGAATCAAACTGACTATAAACTAGCTCTGAGTACGTTATGTGTGGGACTATAAGCTGAACAGCTAGCTTTTTTCTTGTCTCTAAGGGAGTAAACGAGGCAGACATTCTTAATCTGCGTAAAACCGAATAAACACTACTCACGACTTTATTAACGTGGTCAACACAGTTCATTTTAGAATTTATCACAAAACCTAAATTCCTAATTTTGTCAGTAAACGGAAGAACACTATTTCCAACTAACAATTTAGGAATATCTTCAACGTGCACAACACTGTTACTAATGGGCAACACATAAGACTTTTGAGCATTTAAACAGAGACAGTTTTCAAACGCCCATTTCGAAATTGCAGACAAATCACTATTAATTTTAAAACACAAATCCTCGACGAGACCAACACGGCTAGACAAATATAATTGAATGTCATCGGCATAAGCATGGATATTTACGTACTGGCAAACAGAGAACACATCATTGACAAAAAGACTAAACAGGAGAGGGCCTAGTACAGAGCCTTGTGGTACACCCGAGGAAACAGTACATGGTTTTGATGTAGAGCCTTTGCATAACACTCTCTGGGTCCTTCTCGCCAAATAACTAGCCATAAGCTTTACAGAACTGTCAGAGAACCCAAAATAGGACTCAAGCTTTTTGCATAGGAGATTATGGCTGACTGAGTCAAATGCTTTAGAGAAATCAAGGAGACACAGGAGAGTAAGGTCACTATTATCGAATTTTACTCTTATATCGTCAAGTATTTTTATTATTGCAGTAGAGCAACTATGCTTGGATCTAAACCCTGATTGGAATGGGCTTAAAAGATGGTGATCTAGGACATATTTTGAAATTTGAGAAGCCATCAAGGACTCACACACTTTTGCAAAAGCAGATAAGATGCTAATAGGCCTATAATTACTAAGCCGACTGCATTATTTATTTTTGCGACGGGAATAATCAACGCCTTTTTCCATTCCTTTGGAAAACATTACGTTGTGAAGCAGTGGTTAATAATATGTGTGAGAGTTCCTAAAACATATGGCAGCAATAGTTTCACGAATTTCAAACATATTCCATCTTCACCAATTGCATTGGACTTAATGGCCATAAGTGATTTTAGAACCTCTTCCTCCGACACTGCCCTAAACTCAAAGTTATTCTCCGGTGAAAGGTTTCTGGTTATATGATAAGGTACAGGATTGACCCGGCGGTTGCCTGAGCTAACAAAATAATCATTAAGGGTATCCGGATCAACCTGACACTCAGATTGCTGCTTACCATGTATATATAGATTTTTCAAATTGCGCCATAAGTCTTTTGAAGGTAGTGAGGGGTTTAGCTTATAATCGCAGTACATCTGTTTCGCTTTTCTGGTAATATCAGTGGCTTTATTCCGGGCGATTTTATACTGCGACCGTGTTTTGTTCCTCTTCCACTTGGAGTAAAGCTTGTTACGATTTTTAATTGCATATCTCACTTTGCCGTTATACCAAGGAACAGAGTTAGTTTTAACACTCACTTTTTTTAGAGGGACGTGTGTATCATAAAGTTTACCAAGAGTTTTATTCAAAAAGTTCAGCTTCGCATCCACCGTAGCAATACTCCAACACGCGGTCCAGTCGACATTAGACAAATCCCAAAACAACGAGCGTACATTTATAGACTTAAAATCACGATATACAGTAGGAAGAGTATCAACAGGGCAATTAAAGGTAACATCCAGTATACAAAAAACTAAGTCATGGTCCGAAATAAAGCTAATTTGGTCAAACTTAAGAACATGGTCCGGACTTGACGTGATAAAGAGATCTAACAAGCTCGGAGTCGTATTTTGCGAATATCTTGTTGGTAAATGTGTGTTTACGATGGTGAGACCTGCAGCTGAGACATGATCGAGCAATTTATTGGTATAAGAGTCATCAACAAGAATATTAACATTAAAGTCACCACATATAACATAACGCTCATAATCAATCAAAAACGGGGATAACTCGGCAAAGAACCAGTCTAACAGAAAACACTTATGGGGGTTGTATACACATGATACTAATACTTTATTCGAGTTATCTGAAAAAAAAAAAAATTTTTTTAAAAGTGGGCGTGTTCTTCATCCAATTTTGCTAATTTTTATTTAGCGCATATATAGTAATAGTAGTAACGTTCCTGCCAAATTTCATCATGATATCTCCAACGACTGCCAAATTACAGCTTGCAAAACTTTTAAATTACCTTCTTGTAAAAGTGGGCGGTGCCACGCCAATTGTCCAAAATCTTACTAATTTTCTATTCCGCGTCATAAGTTCAACTCATCTGCCAAGCTTCATTGCTTTATCCATCTTTGGTAATTAATTATCGCACTTTTTCGGTTTTTCGAAATTTTCGATATCGAAAAAATGGGCGTGGTTATAGTCCGATATCGTTCATTTTAAATAGCGATCTGAGATGAGTGCCCAGGAATCTACATACCAAATTTCATCAAGATACCTCAAAATTTCCTCAAGTTATCGTGTTAACGGATTGACGGACGGACGGACGGACATGGCTCAATCAAATTTTTTTTCGATACTGATGATTTTGATATATGGAAGTCTATATCTATCTCAATTCCTTTATACCTGTACAACCAACCGTTATCCAATCAAAGTTAATATACTCTGTGAGCTCTGCTCAACTGAGTATAAAAAGGAATGCCACGTCATCGCACGTCCATTAGGGCGCTGTATCGGAATAAGGGAGTGCAGATGCGGACTGCAAGCACTGCACGCCATATGGTTGACCTCACGTTTCGCTATCCTGTAGACAAAGAAAAGAAGTTATTAAATATAAGTACGTGGTTTTGAATTCCGTGCATATTTACATAAGTATATATAAGGTTGCGCATGAGTGAGGCGTGAAAATTGGAAATTTATTTTTGGCAGGATCCCGAGACTACCAACCCGAGTACGATCGGTTGGGTTAGGAGACCGCCAACTGTCGATTCCGGTGTCACGCTCACCATTATTTTGGCGTATATGTCAGCGCCGAGTGTAAGCCGTATTGGTGATGAGCGGTAGAATTGCGGATCCGCTAGGCGCATGAATTTAATGGGCGCGGCAATCTTCGGGTCCACATTGGACGGTGGACTCAAGCGGTAATGGCTTTCGACGACGGATGCTTGAGTTTTTATGTGCGTCGATGACTCGAATTTGCCACGGAGTACTAGTGTGCATTGCCCATGTCCTTGACGCTCCAATTGTAAGTCGCGTACCAGCTCTGTATCGACGATCGTGCTGGTGGCGCAGGGATCAATAATGGCACGAACAAGGTATAAATGCCCACGCGATTCGATGCGTGCGATGGCCGACGGTGCAATGGGCACGAAAGGCCGCCTGATGGGCGATGCAGTAGCCTGGAGCAGCCGCCCTGTCCGGAAGCTTTCCGGCGTGTCCGGTATGGCGTCGATTTATTTCGCCGCTGCTGTCTTTCGCGTGTGGATGACTTTGTGGCGCCTCGTTGGAGCCCGATGTCGCGGAGCCGCCAATTGTCTCATTCCTTTTGAGGTTTCTTTATTTTCTCCGCGGCTCGTTCGTGCGGAAACTGCGCATCGCATTTCGGCTCGTTGACGGCCTTACCTTCGCTCGCTCTTCCTCCGCTTTCTCTTCCATCTTCGATCTCTCTTCCTCCAGTACTTCTTCTTCCACCTGCTGTGCCCAGGAATTTTGTCGGTCCCGCGAAGTTAATGAACAACGCGTCGTCGGACGGGCTGTCGTCGCCACTTACGGTTGCGCCGTCGCGTTCCGACCGACGTTCATCCAAATGGAGCGTGGTGTGGTGCTTTTCTTGTCACCTTTTGCAGCGATACTTCCTGTTACATTTGTCCACGCGGTGAAAGGGCGCAGACAGTTTGGACAGTACTTATGTAGAAGCACTGCCCGCAGCCTCTCTGGGGATTTTTTTCGGTATTGCTAAGTCTATGATCCCTGCCGCAGAGCTGGCAAGCTACGTTAAAGCGCTTTGCGCCTCCCTCTGACTTGCCCACCAAGGTTTGGTAATGGGTCATGATCTGAAAGAATATTGGTATCATTGATCATGCCCAAATTGAGGTTGGCGGAGTGTTGTTTGGGTGGCGTAAACAAAAAAAATTATATCTAATATATTTTCGCAAAAGAAAGAGAAAAAAATTTTTGAAATAAAATTTAATTGAAATAAAGGCTTAATGGCCATAAGTAAATACTTATGTGCACAAGGAGACGAAGAAAAAACGGATTTAGCACTCCGCCATGCAATGTGGCTGGTGCTTTAGCACATTTAGTACATTTTATAATTCGATTTGCGTCGGTAGATGTCACCGACGTATTTCTAAAATTTATTTTAGATTTGTGGTGAACTTTGTTTACACAACAAGTGGCCTGCCACGATACGGAACGGTTCGAAACCTGGCTGGAAAGGTATTACAGAGTTGCACTTCCACCAGTCAACATTATTTTCGACGTGTATTGTCGATAACGTTGAGATTCGTGGAGTAAAGTATTTTTTTAAAATCTCGACCAAATGAATTATTGATCGAGATATGCAGTGCGCGACCTGTCGTGTGGCATGTTGTGCGCGATATGTCGTGCGGCCTGTAGTGCGCGAGATGATTGCAAATGAGGCCTAACGTTTATATTGCAATAATCATTGTGAATTCAAAATCATTGTGAATGAAAACTAAGTGTGATATCTTATCTGTCAAATGTCTGACAGGATGTTCAATATGGCTACTTTTTAGCGTTTTGACGGGGTCTTCAATATGGCGGCGCCTATCTTCAGCCTGTGATAGAAAGAGATACAGAATGAGTGATAGTCAAATACAAATCAGGTGATCCAATCACTTTGGAATTTTGACGTATATGCAGAAGATATCACACTTAGTTATCATTCACAATGTTCACAATGATAGCAATGCCTTGACTGTCAAAAGTGGGTGTTGAGACTCTGACGTTTTCTACAATTTTTCACTTCCTGAATTAAAAAAGTCATTGATTTAAACACGCGGTGGACGGCGACAGAACGCAGAGCGGTAACTATATTAAATTTATTTGTAATTTCTCCTCACTCTAATTTTCCTTATATATTTCAGGACAAAATATCGTTTCATTGTATGGACTCTGCCGTCCATATATTTAAAATTGGGTAAACCATATTGGCGGCAGTATTCATCTGATTCACTTGCAATGCGGAAGGCATCATTCAATTAATGCAAAATTGTGAACCAACAAATGCTATGTTGGTACATGGCGAAGCTGAAAAGATGCCACTTTCACGCATTAAAATTCTGGAAGAATACAACATTGGTATATTTATGCCAGCTAATGGCGAAAATTGCATTATTTCAACACCGGTGCGAAGAAATGCGCTTCACATCAACGGTAAAAATGGATGATCCTGGTCCACGTAAGCATAGAGGTGAAAAATTATATGCTTTACTACAGGATAAATTGGTTGGTTGCACAGTGAGTAAGCAGGAAAATTGTACGATTTTTGTGGAAAGTGTTGAAGTTAATCACTACTATTACTTGGACAAACCAAGATGGAGATATAGGCACATATAATGCGTTTGTTGCAGACTATGTGCTGATTACTTTCAGTTGTTCAAACATTTGTAATAAAATTTATTTGAGAGAACCTATCATTTCTCAAAAGTACTACAGCGACTACAACCAACTGAAGGGTATCAATGGTAAGTTGCCACAATTTGTCATCGTTTTTTAAACGTGTTAAATGTAATTGGATTTTGCAATGCAGATGATGCTCATGCAACTTTAATAGCTTCTTCAACTATAGGATTCGGGCCAGATCTTTCTGCTTTCAATTTCTTTAATTGTTGAGTTACATCAAATTGTATCGCATTGATATCGATGTGCGGTGTAGTTCGAACATTAACAGACTATCGACTTTGGTAAAGCTTGGTGCACTATTTACAACAACTGGTGTTGCTGTAATGGTAGCCGGCGATCCTATTTGTTTTAAGTTAATGGCGCCTTTTGTTTGTGTTGGCACAAAGTTGGCGTAAAGCTGGCGGCGGTATTGGTGGTGGTCGAATTGGTGCACGTTGAGCTGGTTGTGCTGTTGTGGCCGAGTTTGTTGTAGAACTGGCGTTTAACGTAGTCATATGTTGCTGTTTCAATTTTTGCTGAACTTGACTGTGGGTAATAGCCGCAATAATTGGATGCACTTGACTCGGAACAAACAGATTACTTGTAGATATTTCTTCTCGGAACCACGTCAATTCACCCTCGATTTGCTTACTTTGGTACCAATTTTTCTTGTACAAAATACGTCGAATCCAAATACAGTCTCTTAATTCCTAAATTAAAATAGTTACGAATATGTCCGTATATACTAAACATAAACGATTGGGAAACTGTAAAAAAAATCTAATAATATAAGTTTCGACAACCTAAAAAACGTATGTTAATCAAATAATCCCAAATTAAATCAAAAGTTTTACTAAAGCTAAAGGAAAATCGGCTTTTGTTGAGCAAGTCTTAGATTGTACAAATTATGGCCTCGTTAATTAAAAAATATAGTTTACTTGTTTCGAATGGAAACCCGATATAGATGGCAATGATATGGCAGGCCATAATCAGCACCAGCTGGCATTATCAGTAGTTCCGACCCTAACACCTGCATCTACCTAAGAATGTTCATTCGCGGTATGATAAGATTAATAATCGGAAAACAGCCATTCAATCCAACAATTTGGTCGAGGAGCATCTTGGTGAAAAAATGTGTACTTTGCTTAGAAGATATTATACATGAAATTTGTACCCTGGTTCCAAACTTTGATGCCGTGAGAGAATTTTTGTTCCTTTTTGCTTAAAGCTCCGAGAGATAATTTTAAAAATAAAGGGTCATATGCAATGTTTGAAATATTTTATTTGTGCTTGCGTCGAAAATCTTTTGCCTGCCTGCCTCTTAACCAATAGTAATTTTTTATTAGTTTTTCTAGCATCTTCTGTCCCTTGAAACTTCGTGCGCAGAATAGTTTGTGTGATGCGTTTCGCTGTACGTTCAACTTTCAAGCGACCATGCGGTCGCCATCACCCGCGAGTTAGAACTATTTCAGGGCTCATTCCCTGACTTTAACCTAAACTCTACCAAAACTGTGGAATTACCAACAAGGAACAGTTTCGATTATGTACTAATGGGTTTGTGCATGAATTTATCAATGAATACGAGCATGCTGCAAACAAGCGGCGGTGTACTTTGCCAAAATGATGTGCAACAATCTTTTTGTGGTAACAAGCACACTCTCATTGGAAGTTTTATCAAAGCTATATAGTTTAAGTTCATTATTGGATAGAAAATGTGTTGAGCTTTACAATCAAATGCCACCAATGTGCAAAAAATTTCCTTTAGCTGTAGGAAGCGCACATCATGTTCAGGCGCAATATGATTTGCCAGAAGAAATTTAGTGATTACAAGATAACCGTTTGAAATACCTAAAACAGAATCAAAACCATTCTTGCTTTCCAATCGAACACTATCCACGCTTTCAAGTAATAAACCAAGGGATATTTACATTCTTAACCGTTTGCTGACACGTACCTATTAATGATTTTTACGTGGTTAAATGTGAGCAGCGATCAGTTACGATAAACAAGTGAAGAATATGAATGATACGAGTTAAACACCGGTATTTTGCCATATTACGCTGAGAAAACCTCCGTGCGATTAGGTTAGATAGTTAGTCAATTCAAGATATCAACACAAAAATTTAAGTATTGTCTGTCATGACCCGTCTTTTCGTTATTTAAATAGTAATAATCTACATAGGAGTTAACTGGAAAAGGATTTTTATTGAAATTTGCCTAAAAATTGAATAACAAAGAAGGAAATGAGAAATATTTCAACATTCCTATTCCGAAAATTGTCATCGTTCTAAATAGGTGTTGCCAATGTATCATATAAAGGGTACTGCACGAGAAAGTACTAACATACATTCGATCGTCCTCAATTGGTGATTAAACAATTAGGGAAAAGGCAATTCATTATAAAACTCTTAATACAAATTCCATCATATAATCTTCTTGGCGGTATATGGTGGTGGCCAGATGGAACATGGTATCTAAACTGGTTTGTGGGTAGGCAAATTGCAAGAGTAATATACTACTTTTCTATATTTTCTAAAAAAAAAATATTCTTCCAAAGACAATAGTCTGTAATTACAGTCAATTAACGTAGGCTCTATGGGTAGTATCTGCTTTCTTGATAGCAAAGAAAGTTGAATACAAATCTGCTCAAGAATGATAGAATTCAACCTATCAAAGCAATTTCAATCCACTCAAACCAATTCCGTGCAGATAGACAGAAAAGGGCCAGATTCGCAGTAGGAAGATGTCATGGAAGTAGACATAATTTTTCGGAATTATGAAGCTCCAACGAAATCGCCGATAGATTAAATTTAAATTTAAATAGCTTAACTCTAGTATCTGTTTTCGTTCTGTCATCGACAAAAATATCCACAATTTATTTTATACATATAGTAGTGCCATTTTGACATATAGCAAGAAAGCAATAGATTGTCTTATGTTTGGACACCATGAAGATGATTTAAGGCTTTCTATTTGTATAACAAACTACTTGAATAATTGGAAGGCTATTATTTCAATTGACCGGTTTTAAACTCTTTTTACAATTTGAATCTAAATTTAGTCTTCGAAGTAGAAAAGCAATTGAAAATTGGAAATTTTTTGCGGATCCTGTGGCAGATAGTGAATCTGCGTTAGGGTATGTTGGCATCGTTCGGGTGAACGAGAGCTGGGTTATTTGGGATAGAGGAACGTTTACTATTAAAGTTCATTTTCTTTGTCGTTGGGCGGAAGTAGTACCAATTTCACGATTGGTCTGGTAATTTGTCCCTTAATTGTATTGACGTCAACAACACGTACACGGTTATCGGAACCTGGGTGTGCGTTGACGATTCTCCCCATTCTCCACTCGTTCGGTTGTAGGTTATCCTCCTTTATGACGACTAGGCCCCGGGTTTTAAGTTGGACTGTGGATGTTTCCACCTATACCGTTTCTGGATCTCGGTGAGATATTCCGATTTCCATCTTTTGCAAAATGTCTGATGGAGGGCTTTCATCTTCTGTCATCGGTTGACAATTGAGGCAGGGTTTTCACTACAATCGAGTTCAGGTAGAGTTAAAAGATGCCCACCTACGAGAAAGTGGCCTGGAGTAAGAGGCTCCAGGTCGAAAGTGTCATTGGATGAGTTACTGAGGGGAATAGAGTTGAGGAAGGCCTCAATTCGACATAAGAGGGTAGTAAACTCTTCAAAAGTATATTTATAATCGGACGCGATCTTTTTAAAATGGGTCTTAAAACTTTTTACCCCCGCTTCCCACAAACCTCCCATGTGAGGAGCGCTTGGCGGTATAAAATGCCATTCTAAAATGTGATGGCTATATTTATTCAATGTTCCGTCCCTTGCTTCACACAGAAATGCTTTAAACTGGGATCGTAAAGATCGCGAAGCTCCAACAAAGTTAGTACCATTCTCGTAGTAAACGTTTTTCGGACAGCCTCATCTGGATACATATCTGGCAAAGGCAGCTAGGAAAGTCCCGGTACTAAGGTCGTTTGGCGCTTCCAGATGGATGGCTTTCGTCTAACAGCAGACGAACAGACAAACATATCCTTTTGAAATTCGGCGTCCCCTCCCTCGGTAGGATTTTATATCGAATGGTCCCGCGAAATCTACCCCAGTGTTGGTGAAGGCCCTAGTAAAGGTGGTGCGCTCTTTCGGAAGGATCCCCATAAGTTGCGTTTGTGTCCGCTTCCTGTAAATAGTACAGACCTTACAGTTGTGGATAATAGACCTTATCATGATTTTAATGCGTGGGATCCAGTACTGAGTGCGGATATGACGTAGCATCAGCTGGTTATAATGCTCCTCTTGTGTTGGCCAATTTTCGTTGTCTTCTTGTAACCAAGAAGGTCCCTGCCACCACAAGGAATTTTCGATTAGATCCGAAGCGAGGAGGCCTCTGCTCGCCAAATCTGCAGGGTTTGACGCGGAGTCTACATGCTGCCATACTTTGTCTCCATCTTTGTCGATGATTTTCATTATTCGATGTGCCACAAACGTTGACCACGAACATGGTGGCTTTCGGATCCATGCCAGTACTATAGTCGAATCTGTCCAAAGGGTTGCTTTAATATTGGAAAGTTGCATATTTTCTATGGCCGACTCTATAAGTTCTGCAAGTAGGACTGCGCCGCAGAGTTCCAGTCGTGGCAATGATATAGTTTTGACCGGGGCTACTCTTGTCTTTGCAATTAGCAGATTCGTGAATACTCGATCCTTTGTCTGAACCCTCAGGAAAACAGCGGCTGCATATGCTTTTTCCGAAGCATCGCTGAATCCATGTATTTCGACGCTGTCCTTTGGAGTAAAATGAACCCATCGCGGTATGCGGATATCGTTGATTTTTCCGTATTCTTGCATAAATGCAGTCCAACGATCTAAAGTAGTTTGTGATACTTCTTCGTCCCAATCCGTGCCTTCCAACCAAGTATTTTGCATTATAATCTTGGCTACAATTATCACTGGTGCCAGCCAGCCAAGAGGGTCGAACAGCTTTGTAATCGCAGAAAGTATAGCCCGTTTTGTGATGGCATCGCTGTTTTCAAAGGGTTTAGCAGTAAAATAGAATAGGTCGGAATGCGCGTTCCACTTAATGCCTAGAGATTTAACCATACTAGTATCTTCAAACTTTAGGAAGTCTTCTATTAATAAATGCTGCTTCGGTATACCCTGTAGAATTTTCTTGCAGTTGGACGTCCATTTTCGCAATGGGAAACCTGCCGATTGCAATGCCGATGATATCTGATCTCTTGCCCTTATCGCAGTTTCGATGCTGTGTCCACCGGCGAGCACGTCATCAACGTACATACAATTTCGCAAGATATTTGCTGCCATTGGATGCGAGGTCTCCACGTCATCAGCCAGTTGGTGTAGTGTTCGAATCGCAAGGTAGGGAGCGCAATTCACTCCAAATGTTACTGTTTTCAGTTCATAAAGGTTGATTGGATCCTTGGGGCAGTTGCGAAATACGATTCGCTGGAATTTTATTTGATTTTCATTAACCCATATTTGGCGGTACATTTTTTCTATGTCGCTGTTAAATACGTATTTGAACAGCCGCCAACGTAGTATAAGGATTGATAGGTCGGATTGGAGTATTGGACCTGGGTATAGGGCATCATTTAAACTTTTTGCGTTTGTGGTAGGACATGATGCGTTAAACACGACTCTTAATTTTGTCGTTGCGCTTCCCTCCTTTATAACAGAGTGGTGAGGTAGAAAGTAACAGTCATTTGAGTCTGGCGGGATATTACTGACTTGTTTCATATGCCCTAAGGTTTAATGTTCAGATACAACTCTATTGTATTCTGTTTGTAGGTTTGGATTTTTAGCTAATCGTGTCTCATTGCGATAAAATTGAGAACACGCACTTCTTAGAGAGGCACCTAAGCTAAATTATTTCCTAAACGGTAAGGAGACTACGTATTTGCCATCATTGTTCCGAACTGTTGTGGATTTGTATAACTCCTCGCATTAAGTGTCTTCGTTATTGATGCTCCTCTTCTTTGAAATTTCCTCTATCTCCCAAAAGTCGCGAGTTGTTTGTCTAAAGTGACCTTGTTGAAATATGAAACTAGGGTCTTATTTGTATCAACCGCATCTGTCAGGCCTGTCGAAATCCAGCCGAACACCGTTTCCTGTGCTATTAATGTGTTTAGCACATCTTTCCTAATGCCACCTAACATAATTGACGGTATATGTCTCCGCCCAGAATTAGGTCGACTGGCTCATTGACAAAGAATCTTTTGTCAGCCAGTACTAAGTCAGGGAATGCTTGCCTAGTCATTGCGTTTATTTGGCAAGTTAGAAGATTCCCTGTTAATTGTGGTAAAACCAGCATGATCGTATTGATCTCAATTAATGGGTCTGATGGCAACCGCAGTTGTATGTTGCACGCTTCTTTTACTTGTGCAGACATTGTATTATTGATGCCCGCAACTTGGGCATGCAGGTGTTTGGATGGCAGATTAATTCTGCGCTTGAGTTTCTCGGTAATGAATGAACATTCAGATCCCGAGTCTATTAGGGCTCTCGCCGAATAGTCCACACCATTACAATGAATATTAACCTGAGATGTCCCTAGTAATACCCCTTTATTTGTATTAGCAAAACCTGAGTTCACATTATTAATCGGAGCATTTCCTCTTTCAGCATTGCGTCGTATTTGAGCTTCTCGTGACGTATATGCTCCGATAGTGTCTGAAGTATTTGTTGGTTTTTGCTGATTCGAAATATGAAGCAGCGTATGATGTCTTAAATGACATGTGGCACAGTTCATTTGACTGGTGCACTTTGTCACCGAATGGCCAGCAGAAAGGCAGTTTATACACCCAAGGCGGCTCTTAATTTGTCCAAACCGTTTAGTAGGCGTTAAACGTAAGAACTTTACGCACTTTGAAATTCGATGTGCCGGACTTTTGCACATCTTACATGTAGGTTTGGCTACACATTCCTGATAAGACCCTAATTTTTTTGCAGATGTGCCTGTTGTCGAACGAGCTACTTGTGGCTTTGGGGGTTTGGAAACTGTGTCCCCTCTCAAATCACTCACGGTTTCTAGGGTTTGGAAACGATTGGATAAGAATTTATCCATATCAGCCCATTTTGAGATCTCTGATTTCTTTTCTATTGTTTGTTCTCAAAGTGCCAGCGTGATTTCTGGCAATTTTGTTGAAGAGAGATACGTTATAATTGCATCCCAGTTTGATGTCTATATGATGACATTGGAGCGCCGAGATGCAATTATTTATTTCACGTTGCAGTTTCTTGATGGAGCATTCACTCCCAACTGCTTTCAAATTAAACAGAATTTTTAATTGGGCATTTACTAAAATACGTTTATTTTCGTATCGGTCACATAGATTTTTCCATGCTGTTTCGAAATCGTCTTTTGTTAAAAGACATCGTCCGATTATTTCTTTGGCTTCACCTTGAGTCTTTTGATTTAACTAATATAATTTTTCTACTGCTGAAGAGTTCTTCATATGTCTGCTTCGCCTGCTCCCATAGCGATTTCAACTCCTCCTTTTGGACTAAAAGGGTGTGTTTTGTATGGTCTGAAGGTGACATATCATTATAGTCATTTTCAAACTCAGTCACTGTCTCTGCTTGGCGTATATAGGTATCCATTATATTAAATGAAAATTTATTGAAATATTAATTAATTAGTTCCCTTTGAAGAGAGTATTGAGTAAAACTGAACTGGAATGATGGACTGTATTCGAGAGAGATTTCTCGGTGAAGTGGCCTCGAAGCTTGCGAGAAAGCTTGTAGTTTAAAGGAATGTCCAATTGCGTGGTGGCAACGGCGCGCACCCACGTAATTGTTAAAAGAAAGTGCTAATGAATTGTGTAAGCCAATAAGTAATGGTTAGTGAAGAGTGGTGTTAGTGAAAATAAAACAAGTAAGGACGGGACTGTCTTCGGCTGGGCCGAAGACTTTCATACCTTTCATGAATGGGGCTGAACAATAATCTTATGCCGTTCGTAATCTCCGAATAATCGGATGTATAAGATAAGAAATATATAATGAACAGATCTACATACCTAAACGATTTTTAAGATAAATATAAAATAAAAAATAGGTAGGCACTTTGTGTGAGGATGCAAAGTTTCACGTCTTTTGTGGTCTGCGTGTAAAAACTATGACTACGAATAACGTATTTCAACAATATATGACGTAAACGTAACCATTTGATGAAATTTGATGAATTTTGAAGCTCCTAGCCGTAAAAAAGGGTAAAAAAAAATACAATTTATATGGGGTATATAATATATATTCCACCGATCTCTATGATTTTTTCAGACAACAATATATGCTATATACGTAAGCATTTGGTGAAATTTGAAGCTTCTAGCTGTTAAAATGGGCAGAAATTGCGCATAGATTCTTATCTGAAAAATCGGTTGTATGAGATATATAATATATATACCACCGATCTCAATGATTTTTTCAGACAACAATATATGCTATACACGTAAATATTTGGTGAAATTTGAAAATATCTAAACGATTTTTAAGATAAATATAAAATAAAAAATAGGTAGGTACTTTGTGTGAGGATGCAAAGCTTCACGTTTTTTGTGGTCTGTATGTAAAAACTATGACTATCACGTATTTCAAAAATATATGACCTAAACGTAACTATTTGATGAATTTTGAAGCTTCTAGCCGTAAAAAAGGGGCAAAAATGACAGTTTATATGAAGTATATAATATATATACCACCGATCTCTATGATTTTTTCAGACAACAATACATGCTATATACGTAAGCATTTGGTGAAATTTGAAGTTTCTAGCTGTTAAAATGGGGCAGAAATTGCGCAAAATTTCTTATCTGAACAATCGGTTGTATGAGATATATACTATGTATTCCACCGATCTAAATTTTTTTTCAGACATCAATATATGCTATACACGTAAGCATTTGGTGAAATTTGAATCTTCTAGCTGGTAAAATGGGGCCGAAATCGCAAAAAAAAATATATATATATATTATATATACCATCATATATATATTATATATCACCGATCTCTATGATTTTTTCACACAACAATATATACTACATACGTAAGCAATCGGCGAAATTTGAAGCTTATAGCTGTTAAAATGTGGTAAAAATTACGAAAATTTTCTTATTGAATGAGATATATTCTATATATACAACCGATCTCTATGATTTTTTCAGACAACAATATATGCCATATACGTAAGCATTCGGTGAAATTTGAAGCTTCTAGCTGTTAAAATGGGGCTAAAATTGCAAAAATATATATATATACTATATATATCTAATATATATTGTAACGAATTTACTTGCAAATCCCCTTATTTGCAATCCTCTGCTAAGTTCGAATCACTAAACTGTTGAATAAATAACTCCAATATTGAATAATGGAAAAATGGCCTTTATTAAAGTACTTCACAATAACACTTATACTTTGCTACTCGATGGCTTAATAACCAAAATGATAGCTTAAATGAACTGACTTTCAAAATAATGCTGCTATTGCTCGCTAGATATCGTCTTAGTCGTAACTGCTTGACAACTCAAATCAAACTGAATTACCGTCGCCTTTTATACTCTTTGGTTTCCTCGTTCGCATTTTCTAGAATCTACTAGCATTGTCCATGAGCTCTCAAACTTCTCAGCTATAACTAAAATTGCACAATTTTATACATCTTCTAGGCGCTTCCAGAATCTACTAGTCCAGTAGCTCTCAAACTTCTCAGCTGTAACTACAATTGCACAATTTTATAGTTTTTCTCATTGCATACTTATAGGAGTATCTCAGATATATGCATGTGTTAGTGCATTGACTCTCCGCTGCTCGTATACGTACATGGTACATATATGTAGACGCAGTGATTGTTTCGTTTATGTAGATACATAATGATTGAATTATTGATGTGCATTCACGTCACTGCTTAGCATCGGCTTAGAGACGGCAGCACTCCTTAGTTTTGCTAATATTCGTAACACTGCCCTCCCCCTAAGTCTGATCGTCCCGATTAGACAAATCTCTCGATTTAACCGCTGCTAGCCTCTCCAAATGAACCACTTTCATTTTGGTTCGTGGTTTGCCAATGGTTTGTATGCGGTACACTACATCGTTGATCCGTTTTACAACTTTGTATGGGTCTTCCCAGTTACACTGCAATTTCGGGGACAAACCTTTTTTTCGTCGTGGGTTGTATAGCAGCACCAAATCTCCTTCCTGAAACCCTTCTGAATTAAATGCTTTATCGTACCTCGCTTTCATCTTGTCACTCATAATCTTTGCTCGTTGCCTTACCAGATCGTGTATCTCTCTCAGCTCTTCTTCCAAGACACCAGTGGATTTCTTGACATTCCTTTCCGCATCGGCATCTATCCCATACTTCAAATCAGCTGGCAGTCGAAGGTCATTGCCAAAAATTACCTTTGCGAGAGTTTGGCCCGTTGCGTCATGTACTGCCGATCGGTAGGCCATCAAGAATAATGATATGTGTGTATCCCAGTCCTTATGGTACTTATCTACTACTTTCCTTAAATGCTCCTCCAATGTTCTATTGAAACGTTCCTCCATACCATCGGACTGAGGGTGCAATGCAGTTGTCCGTGTTTTTCGAATGCCCAACTTCTTGCACATTTCTTGGAACACAGCTGATTCAAAATTCCTGCCTTGGTCAGAATGTAACTCCATTTGTACACCATACCTTGCAACCCATTCGTTTTTAACCACTTCTGCTACTGTTTCTGCTTCTTGGTTTGTGATTGGGTATACCTCTGGCCATTTACTGAAATAATCCATAACCACCAGTACGTATTTGTTGCCGCGGTTGCTAGTAGGAAATGGACCTGCGACATCCATGGCGATCCTTTCAAATGGTGCACCTGAAATATACTGCTTCATCTGGCCGTGACTTCGGGTTTTGGGCCCTTTCGCTCTGTTGCATAACTCGCAATTAGCAATCCACTCGGTGACCGACTGACGGCAACCAACCCAATAGAATCTCTGCTTAATTTTCTCGAGTGTCTTCGTGATTCCAAGATGACCTCCACTTGGACCATTGTGCAGCACGCTGAGCACGTCAGGAATCCCCTTTCTGGGAACAACTATCAGTTTCTTCTTGCATTGACCATCCTCACTCTCCCATACTCGATGCAAGCAACCGAATATCAATTCTAAACTGTTCCACTGTGCCCAATATGGCTTCGCAATGGGACTCTCTGCTGACATCTCCTCTCTGCTTGGTCTTTCGTTTCGTTCGAGCCCTTGCATAACATGTGACAGATCTGTATCTTCTAGCTGACACTTTCTTAGTTGTTCCTTGTCCCATTCATCCGTACACGTTATAGTCATTAGCCGGACATCTATAATGTCTTCTTTAGCCTCGGCCTTTGAGCAGTGCTTGCATTCCAGACTACATGGTCTTCGTGACATTGCATCAGCATTTCCATGGGTACTACCATTTCGATGCTCAATGGAAAACTCATAGCTTTGTAGTCGCTCGATCCACCGTGCCAATTGTCCTTCCGGATTACGGAACTGCAGAAGCCATTTCAACGCTGCGTGATCTGTCCTGACACGGAATCGCTGGCCGTAGAGGTATTTGTGAAAATGTTTAATGCACTCTACCAATGCCAATAGCTCTCTCCGTGTAACGCAATAGTTCCTCTCTGGTTTTCCAATTGAACGGCTGTAATATGCAACTACCTTCTCTTGTCCATCGACCAGTTGTGATAAAACGCCTCCTATAGCATATCCGCTCGCATCTGTATCTAGAATAAACGTTACTCCTGGAATCGGGTATGCCCACATTGGGGCAGTGCACAACCGCTCTTTCAATGTTTGGAAAGCTATTTCTTGCTCCTTCTTCCATTCAAAAGCTTTATTTTTTCTTGTTAGCTCGTGGAGACTATGGGCTACGCTGGCAAAATTTGGTTCAAATCGGCGGTAATATGTGCACAGCCCAAGGAAACTTCTCAATTCATGCAGATTCTGTGGTCTTGGCCAATCCTTTACTGCCTCTATCTTTTCATTCGCTGTACAGACACCTTCTGTCGTTACCTTGTGGCCCAAATAATTTACTTCCTTTTTAAACAGCGTACACTTTTTGGGACTTAACTTCAGACCAGCACCAGCTATTCTCTGGAAAACTTCCTCCAAGTTCTTAAGATGTTCATCAAAACTCTTGCCCAATACGATGATGTCGTCCAGGTACACCAAGCATGTTTTCCAATGTAGTCCTTTCAGTACCTGGTCCATGAGTCTCTCAAAAGTAGCTGGTGCATTACAAAGTCCAAAAGGCATCACTGTAAATTGCCAAAGACCATCACCGACACTGAAGACTGTTTTCTCTTTATCTTCCTCCTTCACCTCAACTTGCCAGTACCCGCTTTTCAAGTCCAGTGTGGAAAACCATTTCGTACCAGATAGCAAGTCCAGAGTGTCGTCAATTCTTGGCAACGGGTAGCTATCCTTTTTCGTAACGTCATTCAACTTCCGGTAGTCCACACAATCCCTCATTTTTCCATCCTTCTTCTTTACAAGTACTACCGGTGAGCTCCATGGACTAGCTGATGGTTCGATGACGCCGCTGTCACTCATTTCTTGTATGATTTGACTCACAACTTCCCGCTTCGCCAGTGGAACACTACGTGGAGCTTGACGGATCGGCCTCGCATCCCCAGTGTCAATTTGATGTTTCACAACATTGGTGCGGCCTGGTTTGGAACCATCCTGGTCAAATATGTTCGCGCATTTTATGAGCAGTTGTTTGCCTTACTCTGATAGGCTTCCTCTAGCCCATGCGTCCATGCCGTGATATCATTTGAAAGATCAGTATTACTAGATGAAACGTGTTTCTGGAGCTGTTCACAGTTAATAACTATTTCGGCCTCTTGGCATCTTCCCAAAATAGCTCCTTTGGTCAAATTGAATGGTGACTTTAACTCATTGAGTACTCTTACCGGAATACGTCCATCTTGTTTTGTCATAGCCAGGGTTTTTTCTACAAGTATGTTCAGTGCTGATTTATTTGCTGCTTCGACAACCCACAATTTGTTTGTCCCACAATCTCCATCAACCTTTGCCGAGATGACTGGTTCTGATTTTGGTGTTATTTGCTGACTTTCTTCCACCAGCACTCGTTTACTGCTGTAGCCTCTCTCGTAGCCGAAATTAAGTGGTACATCCATGTTCTTATATCGCATCATCTTGCTTTGCATGTCGATCTTGATGCCCTGGTCGATTAAGAAGTCCACTCCAATTATGATTTCATCAACAATTTCTGCCACTATAAAATTGTGTACTACCGCGACCGTGTACGTACTCTAGCTCCAAGTAATGGTCTTATCTTTTTGTTGACTAAATCCGCTCGAATTATGGAATGAGATGCACCCGTATCTACAGTCAGTAAACGTTCCTTTCCGTCCACATGTCCTCCAACAGTAAGATTGCTCGATCTTCTTCCAATCTGCGAGATAGAGATTATGGGGCATTCAATTGCGGGAGCCAGCTGTCGCCCCTTGCGGCTGACTCGATTTAGTTTAACGATTGAGTGGTCTTGGAGATTTGCTCATCACCTTCTGCTCTGCGTTTACGACCACCCACATTGTTGGAGCTATTGGGACCGCTGCTGCAATGTGGTGCAATATGATCTGGGTTGCCGCACTTGAAACATTTAATAACTCCGGCATTTTTCTGTTGTGATCCCTTCAGTGCTTCCAAAATTGTGTCTACCCAATCTGGTCTTTCCACTTCCACACGATGAGCTTTGTATGCTGGTTTACTCAATAGTGAGGCCGTTTCCTGAGTCAATGCATGTGATACCGTTTCAGCAAATGTCAGCTTTGGGTTTGCTCTGGATTTTTACCCTTTCAGTGTATTCCACGGGTGCGTCCGCATTTGCAAGATGAGCCAATCTTTCAATATCTGAAGCAAACTCCTGCAATGTCTCATTTGCTTTTTGGTAGCGGTTTTGCAACTCAATTTGGAATATCTGTTTTCTATGCTCGCTTCCATAACGTCGTTCTACAGCAGCCATTAATGCTTCATAATTGTTCCGCTCTCCTTCGGGAATCGTCTGTAGGATTTCCGCTACTGGCCCCTTCAATGCCACGAACAGTTCAGCAACTGTATCTTCCGCATTCCAGTTGTTCACTGCTGCGGTCTTCTCAAACTGTAGCTTAAAGACCTAGAAAGGAACAGAACCGTCAAAGGATGGTGTTTTTACCTTTGGATTGCTTGCTGAAACAGCTGGGCGGTTTAGTTGCAACTGCTCGATACGTCCTCTCAAAGCATCCACCTCGGCCTCAATTGTTTCTTCAAACTGTAAAATTTTTGTATCTTGCGCCTCCAACTTCGAGGAAATACGTCCTTCTTGCTCTTCCAGTTGAGCAGATATCTGCGATGATATCTGTGCTGAAATTTGAGCCGACATTTCAGACATCCGTGCCTCTTGTGCTTCAATCTTCGCTGTTATACGGTTCTCCTGCGATTCCAGCTGAGATACGTGTCTCTTGAGATTCCAATTGAGATGCCAGTTGAGATGTTATTTCTGTCTTTTGCGATTCCAGTTGGGATGCCAATTGCGACGACATTGATGCTACTGTCGATGTTTGTGCAGATATTGCAGCCAATATCATGTTCAAGTCTGTGCTGCTAACCGTCTGCGATGTTTCGTTTTTCTCTTCAATTTTTTTGTCTCCTCGCCATCAAGATGAAAGACATACTCTTCCACATCAATTCCTTCTGCTTCCATTGCCTCTCGTAGCCGTGCCTGAAGTTCAAGTTTAACGCCGCTTGTATTCAATCCACGGCTCTCCAACTCCTTCTTCAGTTGCTGGATCTTCAATTCACTGAACATTGCCATGTCCTTGTTGTCCTCTGGAATTTATTCAACAATCCCACTTCTGACACCAATTGTAACGAATTTACTAGCAAATCCTCTTATTTGCAATCCTCTGCTAAGTTCGAATCACTAAACTGTTGAATAAATAACTCCAATATTGAATAATGGAAAAATGGCATTTATTAAAGTACTTCACAATAACACTTATACTTTGCTACTCGATGGCTTAATAACCAAACTGATAGCTTAAATGAACTGACTTTCAAAATCATGCTGCTATTGCTCGCTAGATATCGTCTTAGTCGTAACTGCTTGACAACTCAAATCAAACTGAATTACAGCGCCTCTACATCTGTCGCCTTTTATACTCTTTGGTTTCCTCGTTCGCATTTTCTAGAATCTACTAGCATTGTCCATGAGCTCTCAAACTTCTCAGCTATAACTAAAATTGCACAATTTTATACATCTTCTAGGCGCTTCCAGAATCTACTAGTCCAGTAGCTCTCAAACTTCTCAGCTGTAACTACAATTGCACAATTTTATAGTTTTTCTCATTGCATACTTATAGGAGTATCTCAGATATATGCATGTGTTAGTGCATTGACTCTCCGCTGCTCGTATACGTACATGGTACATATATGTAGACGCAGTAATTGTTTCGTTTATGTAGATACATAATGATTGAATTATTGATGTGCATTCACATCACTGCTTAGCATCGGCTTAGAGACGGCAGCACTCCTTAATTTTGCTAAAATTCGTAACAATATTATAAATGGCAAAGTTTGGATGTTTGGATGTTTGAATGTTTGGATGTTTGTCCAGACGTTTGTCTTTGTGACTCAATCACGCAAGAACGGCTGGACCGATTTGGATGAAATTTTGCACACATTTAGCCAATAGTCTAGAAGGATCTACTAGCTATGTATTTTTCAAAAGGGGCGTGGTCCCCGCCCCCTAGGAACAGTTATAATTTAATTATTATATTTTTTCGTCTTCGCGACTGAATCACGCCAGAATGGATACACGGATTTTGATGAAATTTGGGACACAGACAATAGTCTACTAGCGAAATTTTTTTCGAACATGGAAAGAGGGTGGAGGTCCCATGACCCCTTCGAGCAATTACTTTTTAATAATTTTTACACATTATAACTTTACGTATACTGGCCTTCACAAATATCACAGACTCAAGGGGTCAAATAAGTCGAGGGCTTACAAAGTAAGCAGTGACACCCTCCGCCCCCCCCCCCCCCTTTATCCCCCATCTGGTGTAAAATCTATAAATTGTTATAACTCAATATAACTTTTCTCCTAAATCAATAGTTTTTGGTATCTGGCACATACAGATCGCGATCTAGACAATTTTGGAGGAACGATCAGTGGTCCTCTCCTTCTACTCCCGCCATCCGCCTCCTTCAATTGTTTTTATTAGCACGCTTTTATTAGCTTTACCTGTATGTTTCTATGTAACTTTTCATTCGCCCCAATGCGCCTGCTGCCTTATTAACATGGTTTTATAATTAGCGTCACCTTATTTGTAATCCCGTAAGGGTCATATCGAGACCCTTCCGGGATCATTTGTGGATGGTTTTCGGGATCGGTTCGGGATCTCGCTGGGGTAATTTCGGGACTTTTTCGGGATTATTTTGGGACCCTTCGGGGATCATTTCTGTATAGTTTTCGGGATCCTTCCGGGATCCCGTCGGGGTTTTTTTGGGACATTTTCGGGACTATTCCGGAATCATTTCGGGACTATTTCGCGATCATTTGGGGACCCTTCCGGCATCATTTCTGTATAGTTTTCGGGATCCGTCCGGGATCCCGTCGGGGTACTTTCGGGACCATTACGGGACTTTTTCGGGATTATTTTGGGTCCCTTTAGGCATCATTTCTGGATGGTCTTCGGGATTCATCCGGGATCTCGTCGGGGTCATTTGAGGACTTTTTCGGGATCATTTGGGGGCTCTTCCGTCATCATTTCTGAATGGTTTTCGGGATCCGTCCGGGATCCCGTCGGGGTCATTTCGGGTCTTTTTCGCGACTAATACGGGATCATTTGGGAACTCTTTCGGCATCATTTCTGGATGGTTTTCGGGATCCGTCCGGGATCTCGTCGGGGTCATTTGGGGACTTTTTCGGGATCATTTGGGGGCTCTTCCGGCATCATTTCTGGTTGGTTTTCGGGATCCGTTCGGGATCGCGTCGGGGTCGTTTCGGAACTTTTTCGCAACTAATACGGGATCATTTGGGAACCCTTTCAGCATCATTTCTGGATGGTTTTCGGGATCCGTCCAGGATCCCGTCGGGGTAATTTCGGGACTTTTTCGTGACTAATACGGGATCATTTGGGAACCCTTTCGGCATCATTTCTGGATGGTTTTCGTGATCCGACCGGGATCCCATCAGGGTAATTTCGGGAATATTAGGGGATAATTTGGGGACCTTTCCGGCATCATTTCTGGATAATTTTCCGGATCCGTCCGGCATGCGGACGAGGTTATTTCGGGACTATTTCTGGATCATTTGGGATACCTACCGGCATAATTTCTGGATGGTTTTTGGGATTCGTCCGGGATCCCGTCGGGGTCATTTCGGGACTTATTCTCGACTAATACGGGATCATTTGCGGACCCTTTCGGCATCATTTCTGGATAGTTGTCGGGATCCGTACGGGATCCCGTCACGGTCATTTCGCGACTTTATCGGAATCATTTAAGGATGGCTTTCAAGATTCGTTCGGGAACCCGTCAGGGTAATTTCTGGACTTTTCCGAGACTATTTCGGGATCATTTTGGGACCTTCCCAAGATCATTTCTGAATGGATTTCGGGATCTATCCGGGATGCCGTCAGGGTCATTTTGGGACTATTGGTGATCATTTGAGGACCTTTCCGGCATCACTTCTGGATGGTTTTCGGTATCCGTTCAGGATCCCTTCGGAATAATTGCGGCACTTTTTCGGGATCATTTGGGGTCCCTTCCGGCATCATTTCTTGATTGTTTTTGGGATTCGTCCGGCATCCCGTCGGGGTCATTTCGGGACTTTTTCTCGACTAATACGGGATCATTTGCGGGCCCTTTCGGTATAATTTCTGGATAGTTTTCGGGATCCGTTCGGAATCCCGTCAGGGTCTTTTCGGAACTATTAGGAGATCATTTGAGGACCTTTCCGGCATCATTTCTGGATAGTTTTCGGGATCCTTTTCAGGATTCGTCCGGGATCCCGTCATGGTAATTTCTGGACTTTTCCGAGACTATTTCGGGATCATTTTGGGACCTTCCCAAGATCATTTTGGGACTATTAGGTGATCATTTGAGAACCTTTCCGGCATCACTTCTGGATGGTTTTCGGTATCCGTTCAGGATCCCGTCGGAATCATTACGGGACTTTTTCGGGATCATTTGGGGTCCCTCCCAAGATCATTTCTGGATGTATCTCGGAATCTGTGCGGGATCCCGTCAGGGTCATTTAGGGATGCTTTCGAGATCCCGTCAGGGTCATTTCGGGACTTCTTCGGGACTATATCGGGATCATTTCTGGATGGTTTAAGGGATCCGTCCAGGATCCCTTACGGGTCATTTCGAGACTATTAGGTGATCATTTGAGGACATTTCCGGCATCCTGGACGGATCCATTAAGGGTCATTTCGAGACTATTAGGTGATCATTTGAGGACCTTT